>NW_027556098.1:22563480-23083480 GCF_003287225.1 Phascolarctos cinereus | reverse complement strand
TTCCCCCAGGGATTGTCCTTGATTCTCTTTTCTCTACCATTTCTGCCTGCTATCCCCTTTGAGGGAAGGTGTGGAGGACAAAAGTATTTAAGTCCAGTATTTAAGATAAAATCAGAATTGTCCCGATGGTGGAATATTAGAACAGTGACTTGATAAATGAAGTGCAAGAGTAGGGTAGCTGGTAAGGAAAAGCAAACTGTTACAAGATGGAATTTGACTGGTTATGGACATGTATGGCAGAGAAATACCTAGGGTTCTAATGGGTTATGGGTCCAAGCCAAGACCTTTGCCATTTACTCCAAAAAGAATTTGGGTCCCATTTGTCTATGGGCCCCAGAAAACCCTTAAACTTTCCTTAAACTCACTTACCTGGTTAATGAAGTCTAGCAGTCCCTTAATTATTATTCCTATCAACTGGCTGTCCCTTATTTCCTAGTTCCAATTTCCTGGTTCTTTGATACCCTAATTAAACCTAGTACCCTATTGTCTATAGCCCTAGGTTATATTTCCCATCCTTGATCTTATATAGACCCCATTCAACCTCTTATGTTCTAGGCCCTATCTTCCAATTCTTTGTTACCCTAATAAAGTCTAGCCCTCCATTGTCTATTCCTGGATGACCCCATTCAACTTCCCAGACATTCCCATCAGGATTCTCCCAGGACCCACCCCAGTCACCCCAGCTTCAAGATCTTCTCTAAGCTCCTCCTTCAGTACTGGCCACTCCCATCAAGATGCCCCCTTTTTAAGCCCCTTCTCTTCCCCATCACCCCCAAACTACTTAACCACTTCTAGATCCCTCTCATAGTCTTTCTGTATATAAGATCCATCTAGTTGCCATTTAGATGCTGAGACTTCCTCATGCCCACTTATCTTTACCAGCGTCACAAGTGTTCAGATCCTTTAAGAGTCTAGCCTGTGTGGTTCATCTTTAATTAACCTTGTCATTGGCTGAAAGACTTGGGTTGACTTTATTTAACAGTACCCATGTGTCGTGATTTTGGGGTCCCAACAACCCTAACATCTAAACTTCAACAGTTTTATGTAGATAGTAATAATAATAACACCAACTAACATTTATATAACACTTTCAGATGCATAAAACACTGTGCAGTTATTATCTCAAATGATCTTCACAATTCTGTGAGTAGGTGCTATTTTTCATCCCTTATTTTGCAAATGAGAAAACTGAAACCCAGAAAAGTTAGGTGATTATTCAGCAGTGATTGCTAATGCTAGTATTTGAGGTGAGATTTCAATGGTGATTTTCATGACTGCAACCCCCAAACATCATACATAATACTAAAGTAATGAGAAAAATGATTATTAATAACCAATTACTAAGAAATGGGGGCGGGGATCCAGGCTTTTTTCCCTTTCTATTCCTCATTTAGAGACTAGGTCAAAGCAGCTTCTGAAAGACAGGGCTGCTGATGAAATTGGGTCAACATTCTCCTCAATCTTGGGTGGGACCCCACCCAACTGAGAAAGTTTAGTTCTGATTAAGGGGTAAAGAAAATTTAATTTAGGTAAATTCTAGCCCTTTTTCAACTACATAAGTGGTTTGGGTGGAGGATTGATGCTTTTGTATAGATTGTTGCAGATGGAATGATCTGGATGTGGAGATGTCTCATTAGAATAAGCCTACCTCTTGCTCTATTTCTAAAGATGATTGGGGAAAAAGGAAAAGAACCTATATGTTCTAAAATGTTTATAGCAGCTCTCTTTGTGGTGGCAAAGAACTAGAAATTTCAGGAACACTCATCAATTGAGGAATGGCTGAACAAGTTGTGGTATATGATTGCGATGGGCTACTATTGTGCTATAAGAAATGATGAGCTCAATGATTTCAGAAAAAAAAACATGGAAAGACTTGCATGAATTAATAAGAAGTTAAATAAGCAGAACCAAAAGAACATTATATACTGTAATAGCAATATTCTTTTAAGAATGATTTTCAGTGAATAAGTTATTTTGTCTATTATAAATACCCAAATTAAGTGTAAAGGACATATGAAGAAAGATTCTATTTGCATTCTGAGAAAGAACTGATGAATAGAAATATGTATAGAATAATTTTACATACATACACACACACACACACTGTGTCTAATGATAGCCATCTCTAGGGTGGAGGGGGGAGAATAGAAATAAAAAGATGAAAAGAAAATTTACATGATTTTGTTGTATATTTGAAAGGATTAGCAAGTTGTAAATAATAGATTTGAAGTTTCATGCACTATCATTTTTAAAATTGTACTATGTTATGGAAATGCTTGTATTATTCCATAAATTAAAAAATAAAATAAAAAAAAGAATAAGCCCACCTCTCTTTATAATACTCATTCTCTCTTTAATCGTTAACCAAGCAGAGTTGATTTCCCACTATCAAGAACATCCACTCTTCAAAGGTATTTAAACATTCGGAGGCCCCCAAGGTCCTCAATCTAGTAATTATTTGCTAGCCATAATTAATAAGCTAATTATTAGTTACCCGGAAATTAATTCTCTTGGACTTTTGAGTGCTTAGCATAGTACCTGGCTCACAATAGGTGCTTAATAATGCTTATTCCCTTCCCTTAATAAAAGGTTGTTTTTTTCCCCCGCTTCCTTTCCTTCCTTAATAAAATGTCACAGTGGAAAATGGTGGCATTTAACATGTCTTGATCTGCCCCATAGTCTGTTTAATAAATGAACAAAGGCATAAGACACAGGAAGCAACTGTTGTAAGGGTGTGGGGTAAAGCCCTTTGCACCCTTGGTTCATTTGCATATGGATGAAGCTTATTGAAGAGTCACTCAAAAGTAGGGGAAAGTATCCTATTCAGGATGCCAAGACCTGGAAAAATCCTTTAAACAAAAGATTAAGCCTGAGGGCATTAGTTAGCTGAGGTCACTCTGCTTTTTTTTTTCCCTCAAGTTTTGGGCTGAGAGTCTCCAGTTTCATCAGATAAGAAATCACTGAGCCTGGGCATTGAGAAAAAAAAACAAAAACAAAAACTTGAGAGCCTTCTGCTAGTGCTCGGGCAGGCTTGCTTGAAGAAGATACTAGAGCCAAGAGTTTTAACTGAGTCAGAAGGTGGAAGCAGCCAAGGGCCCAATAAAACAATGTCCAGGGAAACAGCATACACTAAAAGCTGTGTTAATAGAAGCAGCACACTTGTAGAAATAGAGGCCATGTCCCTATACTGGTGCCTTGACCAGACATGTTCCTTACATGTGTGCTTCTCCACTTGTTTTCTTTGTATGTGTTCATTCCTCTTACTGATAATGCAAGAGCGTGTTGGTAAATGTTTAATAACTAGCTTTCCAAAAAAATGCAAGACACATTTAAGTTTAATCTCCATCATTAATATTTATCCATCATTTTCTTAGGTCTAGACAATCAGTAAACAATAAATCAAGCTCTGGTTTGTAGCTTTTGCTGATTTTTTAGGTGTAAATGCTCTCACTAAAATTTAATAATTGGCAGGCTCCAGAATACCACTAGAGGAGAAAGAGAGAGCAAGCCAAAGGTTTATGGGGGAAATGTTTTGTTGCTCTTTTCCTCACTATTGCATTTCATTGAATGCCTTTGCTTTGAGCTAATTATATCCTATAAATAGTAAGTACATTGATGAGGCCTTGTGAACTATAGTTTTTGAAGTGTGAGCCAATGGAGAACCTGAGATTTAGGTAGCCAAACACATCTGGTTAGTTGAGGGAAGTGTTTCCAGTTACTTAAGGTCATCCTCTCCAAATTAGTCCACATTGTTCAGTTTGAAGCAAACAATGTAAGAAAGTATAAAGTTTACAGAGGAGCATAGAGTAGAAAAAAAGGAACCGATTTGCTAAATGATTGATTAGACCCCTATTTTATCCCAAGCATTATTAATCAGTTGGATTTAATTCCACTGGTGTAGTGATTAGAAGTTGTGTATATCAGACCCTAGACCTGTGAACCATGGATCGTAAGTTCACTTGTTAATCATAGGAAGCTAACCAAATGTCCTCCACTCTTAGTTTTTCCTTGTTACCGTGACCAAGCCTAGTGTGACAGAGGGGACTCCATGACATGGACAGTCTCTCATCTATTTTTTGTTTTTCCTCCCTGTCTCATCATCCTTCTATTGGCCATCATGGGAAGATGGCCATGAGCATTTGTCCAATAAATTACCCTGTTCATCAGCCTGTGGCTTGGCTGTCTACCAGCACATTGATCCATGTAGATGTTTTGACATCTGTTTATCAGCCCAGCCCATAGGTCTGCTCACTCGCTCAGTAGGACCTCCAAAAAGGTAGGTCTGTTAAGGTCTGTTCATCTACTTCTTTGTCAACCGAAGGGATTCTATACTTTACATAGGCCCTCCAGGAGAGTCAAGAGCAAGGTTTATCAGCCAATGAGATTCTGTATCTTCAGTTTGCTTCATCTGTATTGGCTAGGTATCAAACATTATAAAACTAAGGAAGGGAGCATCTCAGATTGTGAGGAAGATCAGAAGTCCGCTTCATTAGAGGGGGCCATGGACCCTTTAATAAAGTGCCATTGGCTCAGAGCTCTGCCTCAGTTTCTTTTATTGTAGGTTGGACAATTTTGGATCCTACATTAAACAGTTGGAAAAATAATAGGAAAGTGGGAGAGTTTATTTTTTAAGGAGAGAGATGACAAATGATAGTGGAAGAAGGACATGGGAATTCAGCCTCCAAATCCCATCAATGCCTGCAATTATATAAAAATTGTCAGTAAACACCTTAAGTCAGACCTAAGTTAGACCTAATTAATCTAAGTGCATTTTGTGTTTTATTATTATTTTTTTCTTCTCGACTCTCAAACTTTCTATTTTTCTGCTCTTTGGAACAATGAGTATAGTTTGTGCTCTTTGTGGGTTACTCATAGTATTTTGTTATTAAGCCATTTTATCCATGGTGCTGCGTTGCTGCCCCAGGAAGACCTGGGTTCAAATCTAGCTCTAGGCAATTATTAACTTTATGACTTTAAACAAGTTGCTTAACCTCTGTCTGCCTAAGTTCACTTATTTGTAAAATGGACATAACAGTAGCATCTACCTCCTAGGGTTGGCTTGAGGATAAAATGTGTTAATATTAATGCAAAGTGCTATATAAATACTTCTAGTTGTTGTTTTTGTTGTTGTGGCCATGGGATTTTATCAGCCTAGGGGAGAATCCCATCAACCATAAGGTCCGCAAGTCTGAGGGTCAAAAAGTGAGCAGCCAGACTAAAAGAAAAATAAATTTATTGGCCACCTTAACAATCCTGCTTGGGCTTGCAGCAGATTATGCTTCTTAGGATACAGAATGGGTTTTTAGAGACTGTTAGGACTTCAGAGTAGATAAACAATCAGAATTCCAGAGCAAGATGAAAATAGTGAAAGGATGCAAGTCTTGGGGTCATAGGAGTTACTAATGGTCAAGTTTGTCCTTATAATAATGCATTTCTCTGATATTTCAACATATCCTATGTCAAAGGTAAGTCTTGAAGATAGTGGAGGCTTCTTTCTCTTTTTTTTTCTTTTAACATTTTTATTTAAGTTTTGAGTTTCAAATTCTATCCCTCCCTTCCTCTCTCCCCTCCCACTTCCCTGAGAAGGCAAGCAATCAGATATAGATTATACATGTGCAATCATGTAAAACATTTACGTGTTAGTCATTTTGTACAAGAAGACTAAAATAAAAATAAATGATGAAAGAAAGAAAGAAAGTGAAAAATAGCATGTCTGTATTCGAACAATATAAGTTCTTTCTCTGGGAGGCAGATAGTATTCATCATTAGTCCTTTGGAATTGTCTTGAATCATTATATTGCTGAGAATAACTAAGTCACAATTCTTCATCTTTCAATATTGTTATTATTGTATATAACATTCTCATGGTTCTGTTCACTTCACTGCATATCAATTCATGTAAGTCTTTCCAGGTTTTTCTGAAATCTTCCTACTTACCATTTTTTATACCACAATAATATTCCATTACAATCATATGCCAAAGCTTGGTTAGCCATTCCCCAGGTAATGGGCATCTCTCAGATTTCCAATTCTTAGTCACTACAAAAAGAGCTGCTATAATGTCTTTGGGATATAGACCTAGCAGTTGTATTGCTGGATCAAAGGGTATGAACAGTTGTCTTGCACTTTGGGCACAGTTCAAAATTGCTCTCCAGAGTGGTTGGATCAATTCACAATTCATCAACAATGCATTGTGTCCCAGTTTTCCCACATTCCCTCCAACATCCAATATTTTCCTTTTTTTTGTCATATTAGTCAGTCTGATAGGTGTGAAGTGGTACCTCAGAATTGTTTTAATTTGCATTTCTCTAATCAATAGTGATTTAGAGTATTTTTTTATACACCTACAGACAGCCTTGACTTCTTTGTCTGAAAACTGTCTGTTCATATCTTTTGACCAGTTATCAATTTGGGAATGACTTGTATTTTTATTCCTTTGACTCGGTTCTCTACATATTTGAGAAATGAGGGCTTTGTCAGAGATATTTGTTGCAAAATTCCAGCCCCCCCCATTTTCTGTTTTCCCCTACAATTTTGGTTGCATTGCTTGTGTTTGTGGAAAAACTTTTAATTTATATAATAAAAACGATATATTTTACATTTTGCAATGCTCTCTGTATCTTCTTTGGTCCTAAATTCTTCCCTTATCCATAAATCTGACAGAAAAACTATTCCCTGCTTTCCTTATTTGCTTATAGTATCAACCTTCATGTGTAAATCATGTACCAATTTTGACTTTATCTTGGTATATAAGATGTTGGTCTATATCTAGTTTCTGCATACTATTTTCCAGTTTTCCCAGCAGTTTTTGTCAAATAATGAGTTTTTATTCCAAAAGCTTGAATCTTTGGGTTTATCATATACTAGATTACTATGGTCATTTACTATATTATAATTTCTACCAGATTAGGTACAAACAGATTAGTTTCACTGATTCCCTACTTGATTTCTTAGCCAGTACCATATTGTTTTGATAATTATTGCTTTATAGTACAGTTTGAGATCTGATATGGCTAGACCAACTTCTTTAACATTTTTTTAACTGATTCCATTGATATCCTTGAGCATTTGTTCTTCCAGTTCAATTTTATTATTTTTCATAGCTCTATAAAATAATTTTTGATAGTTTGATTGGTATGGCACTGAATAAATAGATTAATTTATGTAGAATTGTCATTTTTATTATATCAGCTCAGTCTACTTATGAGCAATTAATATTTTTTCAATTATATTTCCAATCTGACTTTCTTTGTGTGAAAAGTGTTTTATAGTTGTGTTCATAAAGCTCCTGGGTTTGTCTTAGCTGGTAGACTCCCGAGTATTTTATATTTTCTACTGTTATTTTTAATGGAATTTCTCTTTCTGTCTCTTCCTGATTGACTTTATTGGTAATATATAGAAATGCTGATGATTTCTGTGAATTTATTTTGTATCCTCCAACTTTGCCAAAGTTGTTAATAATTTCAAGCAGTGTTTTAGTTGATTCTCTAAGATTTTCTAAGTATAACATATTATCTGGAAAGTGTGTTACTTTTGCTTCATCATTGCCTATTCTAATTCCTTTAATTTCTTTTCCTTCTCATTGTTATTGCTAACATTTCTAATACAATGTTATATAATACAGGTGATAATGGGCATCCTTGCTCACTCCTGATTGTACTGAGATTTCTAACTTGTCCTCATTACAGATAATGCTTGCTGATGGTTTTAGATAAATATTACTTATCATTTTAAGGTAAGCTCCATTTAATCCTATGTTTTCTAGTGTTTTTAATAGGAGTGGGTGCTATCTATCTATCTATCTATCTATCTATCTATCTATCTTGCATCTATTGAGTTAATCATATGATTTCTGTTGGTTTTGCTATTGATATGATCAATTATGCTGATAGTTTTCCTAGTGTTGAACCAGCCCTGTATTCCTGGTGTATATCCCTTCTGGTCATAGTGTATGACCCATGTAATACATAAAGTTTTGCACCAATATTCATTAGGGAAAACGTTCTTTAATTTTCTTTCTCTGTTTTGGCTCTTTCTGTTTTGGGTATCAGCCCAATATTTGTGTTATAAAAGGAATTTGGTAGGACTCCTTCTTTGCCTATTTTTCCAAATAGTTTATATGGTATTAGAATTAATTGTTCTCTAATAGTTCTTGAAGGACAGTTAGAGAATAGTATTCATGCCTTATGATTTGTTTCTTAGGCTGCATAGTCACAGCTTTGAAGTTATTAATGAGAGAAATGGTTTATTGGACCCTTATTTTATTCCAATCAGCATTAGTCAGTTCAGCGTGATTTCATAGGAATAATAACTATTAGTAATTATCAGTGATATACTTATCTAGTAATATACATTTAATCAGTCTGGTCAAGTTACATGAGTATAGGAGTTACATATAATAATACATATTTTACATATTTTAGATATAAGAATAATTAGATAATGTTAGATAAATTCTTTCTTAAATTAGGCTCCAAACTTTAAACTTCAAGCTATAAGCCCAATATGACGAGGGGCCCATCTTCTAACCTCTTAGTCAGAGGAGGTGACCCTTCCCTTGCTTATTCTGGGATTGCCCATTTTGATGTGTCATTTCTGGCCCTCCTGGAGGGTCAAAATCAAGATCCAATAAATCTCTGTAATTTACCTTTCTGTGTCTCTGGGTATCAAGTTCTATAACACTAAGGGCCTTGTATAAGAGGAAGATTTGAGTTCCCATTCATTGAAGAGATCCAGTCCACTTAATAAAAAGTTATTGGCAGGGCAGCTAGGTGACACAGCGGATAGAGCACCAGCCCTGAAGTCAGGAGGCCCTGAGTTCAAATTTGGCCTCAGACCAAACACTTGACATTTACTAGCTGTGTGATCCTGAGCAAGTCACTTAACCCCAATTGCCTAAAAAGGAAAAAAAAAAGTTATTGGCTCAAAGCTCTGCCAGGGTGATTTTTTCTTGCAGATTGGAGAATTTTGGACCCAGCATTAAGAATGAACATAATCATGACCCATAAAAACTGCCTGTCTATTTACTTAGAAGATTTCTTCCACATTTGGAGACTATAAGAAAGAATTATGCTTGTGGCTGTTTAGGCAAGAGTACTAGACCAATAACCACAACAAGAAGAATCTGGTTTTTGTACAATCTTGTTTGAACTAACCCAAATGGTTAGGGGCTGCCCTTGTTACCCTCACATTTCACAATGAGAAAAGTCTGCCAACAATCTCAGGTTTTGACATATGTAGCAAGCATAATTTTTATGTGAAATGAGGCTTATAGCTACATTTTGTGCTCTGTTGCATATGTGGAGGGATGTTTGGTTCTTGATTGATTGAAAGAATATCGAGGAGATGCTGTATGTATGGCTTAGGGGTGGATTTGGTGAGATGGCATCTCAGTAAGAGACACATATGCTTCCATAGCTTTTTTAAGGATGGAAAGACTTCAGAAGTTGCAAACATGTAGGGGAAGTCAACTTCTCAATATATCCCTCATTTCTAACTTGCCTCCCTGTAGACTTTGTAGACTTTCTCTTTTGTAGAATCATAACCTTTCTTTTAGTTGGGCTGAGATTTCTTCTCCCTAGTTTAAGAGCTCATTGACAATTGTTTATTCTTTGGAATATTCTAACTTGAGCTGCCCAACTGGAACTGACCATCTGGGTCCCTGTGGGGGCAGCTCGGGCTACTCACAGACTGTAGTTTGTCCTACATTCTTTTTTTTTGCCTTTTTAAAAATTTTATTAATTTATTTTGATTTATCAACAATCACTTCCATATGCTTTTGAGCTGAAAATTTTTCTCCCCTTTCTTCCCCCACCACCCTCCCCAAGATGGTGCACATCTGATATAGGCTTTACATTTACATTCCTATTAAACATATTTTCACATTAGTGAAGTTGTAAGTAAAAATTAAAACCAATAGGAGGAACCATCAGAAAGAGGAAACAAAACTCAACAGAAGAGAAAAAAAATGATAGCGATTCAGCTTCCATAGTTCTTTCTTTGGATGTGGACAGCATTTTCCATCCTGAGGCCTCTGGAGATGTCTTAGATCCTTGTAATGCTGAGAAGGGTTCAGTTTAACAATATTAGTCATCACATAACGTGGCTGTTATTGTGTACAAAGTCCTCTTGGTTCTGTTCACTTCATTCAGCATCAGACCATACAAGTCTTTCCAGGTTTTTCTGAAGTCAGCCTGTTCATTGTTTCTTATAGCACAAGAGTATTCCATTACATTCATATACCACAACTTGCTCAGCCATTCCCCAATTGATGGGCATCCTCTCAATTTCCAATTCTTTGCCACCACAAAAAGAGCTGCTATGAATATTTTTGTACATGTGGGTCCTTTTCCCATTTGTTTGATCTCTTTGGGATATAGCCCTAGAAGTGCTATTGCTGGATCAAAGGGTATGACATTTTTGTAGCCCTTTGGGCATAGTTCCAAATTGTTCTCCAAAATGGTTGGATTTTACAACTCCACCAACAATGTATTAGTGTTCCAATTTTCCACATCTTCTCCAACATTTATCATTTTCCTGTTTTGTCATGTTGGCCAATCTGAGAGGTGTGATGTAGTACCTCAGAGTTGTTTTGATTTGCATTTCTCTAATCAATAATGATTTAGAGCATTTTTTCATATGACTATAGATGGCTTTAATTTCTTCATCTGAGAACTGTCTGTTCATATTCTTTGACCATTTATCAATTGGGGAATGGGTTGTGTTCTTATAAATTTGTCTTAGTTCTCTATATATTTTAGAAATGAGGCCTTTATCAGAGAGACTGTTCGTCAAAATTCTTTCCCAGTTTTCTACCTTCCTTCTAATCTTAGTTGCATTGGCTTTGTTTGTGCAAAAACTTGTCAATTTAATGTAATCAAAATTATCCATTTTGCTTTTCATAATGTTCTCTATCTCCTGTTTGGTCATGAATTTTTCTGTTCTCCATAGATCTGATAGGCAAACTATTCCTTGTTCTCCCAATTTACTTATGGTATCAGCCTTTATATCTAAGTCATGAACCCATTTTGACTTTATTTTGGTATATGGTATGAGATTTGGGTCTATGCCTAGTTTCTGCCATACTCTTTTCCAGTTTCCCAGCAGTTCTTTTCAAAGCGTGGGTTCTTATCCCAGAAGCTGGGGTCTTTGGGTGTTTGTCCTACATTCTTGAAAAGGACCATGACATCAGGAAGATGATGATGACATGACTTGCAATTGAATTGGATTTGAGTGAAGGAAGGCTGTGCCAAGTCATTAGCCTCACTTTCTTCTCCAGAGCCATCTGTGTCCAGTCACCAGATATGGATCAAGAGTACCAGAGATGTCCCAGGATGCAATGGGAGACCTTGGTCTTTTTAAGTTAAAGTCTTTCTAAGTTCTCACTTTGAGTGAGGCAGTGTCAATTCTGGAGACACAGTTGGCCAGTTCCAGTTGGGCAGCTCAGCTTGTCCCCGTTTCTCCTCTCTTCTCCTCTTTGCTCCTGTCCTTTTTTCTTCTTTCCTCTACTCTCCTCTTCTCTCCTCTTTTGTCCCTGATTAAAGGAGCCATCCATTGACTCACTTCTTAAAGAGGCCTAATCACAGAATGGGCATTGCCTCAATCACAGTGAGAACTCAGAAAGACCTGAGCTTAAAAAGGCCAAGTTTATACTTTATGATCAATCCAAAGCACAAAGTCCATGCTTTAAAAGAAATTTTAAAAGGGTAGTTGAGCTGAGCACTCTAAAATTGTCTTATTTCATTTGATATTTATTGCTTTCAACATAAAGTTTCTTAATTATCAAGTATTAACAAATAATAATACAATTAGTTTCTCATAATTTTATTGCTTCCTCATAGGTAAGCTCAGTATGGTGCAGGAGAGAAAGTACTGAACCAAAATTTAAAAGACCTCAGCTAGAATCTTATTTACTAGCTGTGTAACTGGCAAAGTCATGCTACCTCTTTAGGTAATCCCATCTATAAAATGGAGATCCTGTTGTTCTTCCTATGCCAAACAGGTTTGCTGTGGGTTTGTCACTTTGTGAACAGCAAAGTAGGAAAGAAATGAAATAGATTTAAGTTTATATTAATTATTAATAATTTTCAACAATCTTGTTCAAATAAAAATAAAATAAATAATTAAATATTGTAAAACTGCAGGGTATTTAAGCTATACCATTTTGCATCTTTTCTTCAGTTTTTTCTTCATATGTTCTTGGGGTTGTTTTTCTTAGTAAAATCTGGTTTTCCATATGCTTATTTCTTCTTCTTTTACTAAATGAGCTTGCATTTGGACCTGCTACTTTTGTATTGTGATGTTTCTGTGGCCATTTCTAAATTTTTTGACCTTGTTATGGTGACTGCTTTGCATATGTTAAACTTCTCTATGAAATAAGAGTCAAAGTTAATGTATTTCAGGATCGATACCTTTATGCAGTTAGGTGGCACAGTGGTTACAAACACTGGATTCACAATCAGGAAGCCCTGGATTTAAGTCCTGTCTCAGACACTTAACAGTTTTGTGACTATGGGCAAGTCTCTTAAATTCTTTTAATCTTCCTTTCCTCATCTGTAAAATGGGGATAATACCACCTATCTTACAGAGTTGAGAAAGTCATATATAAATCTGTATGATTTTGTGTATATATGTATATATATGTATGTGTCATGTGTAACAATTAACAAACTGTAAAATACCACATAAGTGACAGATATTATTATTATTTCTTGAGTCAATAGTTTAACTAGGTGAGGCTGGAACCACTGTAATCTCAAATTTCTTCTCAGTTTTATTTGGTCTTCCAATGGTATGTTTACATTGACTTTTGTCCTGACTGGTCAGTAATTTATTACATGCAGACAGATTATTCTGATGTTATTCTTTGGTTTCGTGATCCCAAACCGTATTTGTTTGTTGATCCTGAACTATTTTGCTGCTGTTCAGTCATTTCAGTCATGTACGACTCTTTGTAACCTCATATGGGGTTTTCTTGGCAAACGTACTGGAGTAGGCTTCCATTTCCTTCTTGAGCTTATTTAAAGATGAGGAAACTGAGGCAAGCAAGGTTAAGTGACTTGCCCAGGGTCACACAGCTAGTAAGTGTCTGAAACCAGATTTGAACTCAGAAACATAAGTCTTATTGACTTCAGGCCCAGCAATCTCTCCACTGTGCAACCTAGCTGTCCTGAACCATAAAGTAGACCATATTAGTTGAACAGATATTTCTCATTCTACTAGTTTACATCCTTCAAAGAATTAGATAGTACGGTTACAAAAGCTACCAACTGAGAATGATCATCCAATAAGAGTCAGGTAAAGAAGAGAAGAGTAGTAGTAAATGGTAACGCATTGCTCAGGAGTACTAAGGAAGCAATTTATTAGTTGCCAGTTACTTCTTCTGATTGGCTAGTTCCTTTCAGAGCCTCCATCATAAGAAGGACACCCAGGCCAAAGATGTCTTCATTCTTCTCCAGGCTATAGTACAGAGGCTTCCAGGCATTCTCTATAATATTCCCACCCTGTATAGTGCTTTTCTGCTCCTTTTTATGTGTTGCCTTCCCCTATTAAAATGTAAACTCCTTGTGGGTAAGGATGCTTTGTGTCCCCAGTACTTAGCACAGTGTTTACTATAGGATAGTAAGAACTTAATTAATGATTGTTTGGTTTTTGTTTGTTTGTTTTTTTAGGCAATTGGGATTGAGTGACTTGCCCGGGGTCACACAGCTAGTAAGTGTCAAGTGTGTGGTCTGAGGTCAGATTTGACCTCAGGTCCTCCTAACTTCAGAGCTGGTGCTCTATCCACTGAACCATCTACCTGCCCCAATGACTGTTAATATAACTTAATTTGATAACAACAATGAAGAGGCATGTTACCTTGGAAAGGCAGATATCCAAGTAATAACAGAAAACCTTCCCAGGCTTATCACCTGGTGATTCATGAAGGTTTAAATGACTCTACAGGAAGGGTCTAAAAGATATTGCCAATGGTTCTCAAATCAAGAAACTGAAGATTATTCAGATATAGAGTATATTTTCTTCACTTCTGTCAATTTAAGACAATGTATGCAGAAGAAAAAAAATTAATTTGGGAAGTGACTATCTATCTAAGAATGTGGTATCTGGGAATAGAGTCTGAATTTCTAGACCATGGTTTACAATAAAGGAATGATGGGTTTCTGGCCAATCGATAAATCAACCAGCATTTATTAGACACTTAATGTATGGCCTATGCTGTGCTAAGGGATGAGGGAAAAAAAAGGCAAAATAAATGTTTTCTCTCTAGGAGCTGACATTCTAATGAATGTGAATGAAATAAAATATTATTAAAACATGTAAATTGTCATGCATAAACAATATTCATTCAGTGTAAATTAAAAATAATCTTAGAGAAAAGTATTAACAGTAAGAGTGATTAAAAAAAAGGTTTCTTGAAAAAGGTGGGATTTTAGGTGGGACCTACAAGAAACCAGGGAAGCCAAAAGACAGAGATGAGGAGGAAGATATATTCTCCAGGCATAGTGGAATATACCTCTAATCTCGGCTATTTATTCCTTTCTTCAATTTACTCTCCTGTGAAGTTCTGAGTGTCTCACATACTATTCTTCTTCCTTCTTTATGGTGACATCTATGGTATGTAACTTGCAGTTTCTACCAAAGATAGCAATCATAAAGAAGGAAGGCAAAATCCAAGAATGTAATAAATACTAAAACCTATAGCTTTAAGTATTGATACACAAGTACCCCAAGTAACAAAAAAGAGTAACTGAAGATCCTAATATGCAATGGAGCAAATTTGAACTACTGGGTATCACTTAAACTTGGTGGAATCAAGGCTCTGACTAAGCCAAGACTCCTGATATGGATACCTTACTCAAAATAAGTAGCATAGTTAAAAACAGAAATGTTGGGTAGTACTGTATATTATACACACACACACACACACAAAACACATATACATACATACATATATTTATACATATGTATGTGTGTATATATTTATATATACACATAAACATATATACATATATGTTTATATATATGTTTATATATATGTGTGTATATATATATATATTATATATATATATATGTATATGTATATATATATATATATTATATATATATATATATATGAACATTTGGGATGGATTCTCTAAATTTGCACATCTTACATTTCTTTTGAGCTATTTCAATTCTACTTTGCTCATAGAGCACAACTGGAGTAGTCTTCCATTTCCTTCTCAAGCTTATTTAAAGATGAGGAAACTGAGGCAAGCAAGGTTAAGTGACTTGCCCAGGGTCACACAGCTAGTAAGTGTCTGAAACCAGATTTGATGTGGACACACCATGCTGAGTAGTCCTGTGACAGTGTCTTCCATATTACATAGTCAGTTCCAAAGTTTTAAGAGAGACCTTGAGAGTGTCCTTGTGTTGTTTCTTCTGACCACCCTGTGAACACCTGCCCTGTGTGAGTTCTCCATAAAATAGTCTTTTTGGCAAGCATACATTTTGCATTCAAACAATGTTGCCAGCCCATCAGAGTTGCGCTCTCTAAAGTAGAGTTTGAATGCTTGGCAGTTAACTTGGAAAAAGAACCTCAGTGTCTGGCATCTTATCCTGCCAGCCGATCTTCAGAATCTTTCTAAGACAATTAAAATAGAAGCAATTTAGTTTTCTGACATGGTGCTGGTATACTGTCCAGGTTTCATAGGCATGCAACAATGAGGTCAGTACAACAGCTCTGTAGACCTTCAGTTTGGCAGTCAGTCTAATATGTCTTCTCTCCCACACTTTCCTTCAAAGCCTCCCAAGCATTGAGCTAGCTCTGACAATGGGTGTGTCAGCCTCATTATAAATGTGTACATCCTTGGAAAGTAGACTACCAAGGTAAGTGAATTTATCCACAGCGTTCAAGACTTTGCCATTTACTGTAATTGATGGTTCCATGTGTAGATGGTATGGTGGAGGCTGATGGAGCTCCTGTGTTTTCTTAGTGCTAATTGTTAGGCCAAAGCTAGCAGAATCGATCCATACTTTGTTGCATCTCAGTTTCAGAAGCTGTATTGAGTGCACAATCATCTGCAAACAGAAAATCATGCTGCAACACTCCCTCCACTTTGGTCTTAGCCTTTTCAAGTTGAAGAATTTACCGTCAGTGTGGTAGCTGACCTTGGTGCTGGGTTCATGCTCATTGAAAACATTTGACAAAACGGCTTAAGATATCATGCTAAAAAGCATGGGAGGAAGTGCACAGTCTTGTTTCACTCCATTGGTGACTGGGAAAGCCTGAGAGCATTGTCTATGATCCAGAACCCTGGTTAGTATGCTGTCGTGAAATTGATGTACAATGCTGATGAACTTCTCTGTGAAACTAAATTTTGACATAATTTTCCATTAGCCCTCAAGACTTACAGTATTAAAGCCTTGGTAAGATCCTCAAACCTTGTGTACAGACCTCTGTTCTGCTCCTGGCATTTTCTCCTGGAGTTGTCAGGCAGCAAACACTGTATCAACCTCTATCAATTCTTTGGCCCTTTCTGAAGCCACACAGGCTGTCAGGTAGATGACCATCTTCCAGGTGAAAAATCAGTCTATTAAGGAGGTTTCTGGCAAGAATCTTGACAACAATAACTAAGAGAGAGACCCCTCTTTGATTGTCACAGGATAATCTATTTCCTTTACTTTTATAGAGATAGACAATGGAGGCATCCTTGAACTCCTGGTAGATAGACTCCTTTTGTCATATAACCTGGAAAATTTCAGTGAGCTTTTGTATGAGCAATGGACCTGCTACCTGGAGGAGAATCAGCACCAGGTGCTTTACCAGACAAAAGGAGCCCAATGGCATTCAAAACCTCTTCTTCAGTTGGAACTTCAGCTAGGGAGGGATTGACTTCAATCTGAGATAAATGGTCAATGGCCTCAGCATTTATTGATGATAGTCTGTTAAGAACACTATGGAAATGTTCAGTCCATGTCTCTGGATCACATCCTTATCACTCATCAATGTGGCTCCTTCATCACTGAGTAGTTGAGATGCACCATAGGTCTTGGGCCCGTAAATAGCCTTCAGGGCATCATAAAAGCACTTTAGATTGGAGAGGACAAGTCTATGATCAGTCCAGCACTCTGCATTAAACGTTGCTTCATCACTCTCACATCATGTCTGTCTCTTCTCCTTACAATGACATAGGCTATTAAATGCCAATGCTTGCTGCGAGGTACATCCACGACGTTTTATTGTGTTAGGTAAATGGAAGACAGTGTTGGCGATGAGAAGGTCATGAGATGCACAGGTCTTCAGTAACAAGTGACCATTGCTATTGCTGTTTCCAACTCCATTCCTCCCTAGAACTCCCTGCCAAGTCTGATAGCCTGACCCTACTCTAGCGTTAAAGTCACCCAGAATTATAAGCTTGTCCTCTTTTGGCACATTGATGATAAGGGTCTCCAGGTCTACATTAAATTCTTCTTTGACTTCATCAGGGTTCTCCATGGTGGGCGCATAGGCACTGATGATGATATCCTGATATTTTCTTACAAGTGGCAATCACATTGTAATGAGCCTGTCATTTACTCCTTTTGGTAGGCATACAAGCTTGTTGACTAGATTAATTTTGATTGTAAAACATATGCCAGCTTCATGGCACTCCCCTTCACTGCGGCCATTCCAGAAAAACGTGTATCCAGCTCCAACTTCAGTAAGCTGGCCTTCCTTTGCCTGCCTTGTTTCACTTAGAGTTGCTATTTGAATGTAATACCTGCTGAGTTCTCTTGCAACAAGAGCTGTTCATTTTTAAGGTCTCCTGGATTTTTTGTTGTCTGTAAGTGTGCACACATTCCATATACTGATGGTGAGTAGAATTGTCTTTGCAGACATTTTTGTAAATTTTTTTTTGACCACAGAGTGGGATCCCCGTCTACTATGGTAATCAGGCCAAGTTTGGGTAAGCGTACAATTCTTACGACACCTTTTCTAGCCCCTTCCTCACACCTGCAGGTGCACACTACAATCCTTAAAAGGCTACTCAGATGTCCAAGGGGCTGCTGAATCCCACTACTGCTTTCAGTGGGCCTGGGCCTGGGCCATGACCTTATGTCCTGGGCCACCTATGTGCAGGATTGTGACTATAGCTCCCAGTGTATCCGGACCTTCTGCTTTGTCATTTGACTGTTACCACAAGACTTTGAGATAGTAAAATAATATGGGTGATGTCTTTTGATTCACGTGTAAATTGGATTTAAGTGAGGCAGAGTTGCATGAAGTCATTGGCCTCACTCTCTCCACCAGAGATTTCACAGTCCAGTGGCAGGACAGAATCAAGATGACGGGTGATGGCTCAAGATGCAGTGGATGACCTTGGTGTCTTCAATGTTTAACCAAGCTCTAAGCATTCCATGAGCGCCTGCTTAGGCCGACTTCATGGTTGTTGGAACAGATTGTTCTCATCTGCCCATTCCACCAGGGAAAGTCTTTACATGTTCGGGATAGACACCCCCCTAACTCAAGGGTTTGAAACCTTTTGGTTACCCTCAACCTGGCTTACATCATCTGCTGAAATGGTTTGCCAAGGTGTAGCCACTGCTCGTGCTACAGCTTCTTGGAGCCACAGGTGAGAATTAGGTGGAATAAGTGGACAACAAAGGCAGAAAACAGCCCTGAAAAGGGCTTAGCAGCCTTCACTCCAGAGGTACTAGTCTTCCCTGAACATACCCTACACCCCCACAGGTAAGGTACTAAGATTAAGGAGAACTAGGAAAAGTTTTTTTTTATTTTTTATTTTTTTGGAAAATTTTTATATTAGTTTTCCCCCAGTTATATGTAAAGAAAGTTTTCAACACTCACTTTTATAAGATTTTGAGTTCCAAAATTATTTCTCCCTCCCTCCCCTCACCCTTCCCCAAGAGAGCAAGCAATCTGATATAGGTTATTCATTTACAGTCATATTAAGAATATTTCCACATTAGTCATGTTGTGAAAGAAGAATCAGAACAAAAAGGAAAAACCATGGCAAAGAAAACAAAACAAAACAAAAAGGTGAAAATAGTATGCTTCAATCCGCATTAAGACTCCCTAGTTCTTTCTTTGGGTGTGGATAGTATTTTCCAACATGAGTCTTAGGAAAAGGTTTCTTTTAGATGTGGGATTTCAGATGAGATTTAGAGGAAGCCAAGGAAGGTAGGAGGCAGAATACATTTTTATATTTGACGCTGGAGGCAATAAGGAGTTCCTGGAGTTTATTGAATTGGGAGGGTGGTGTAACATGGTCAGATCTTCACCTTAAGAAGATTAATTTGAGGGGCAGTTAGCTGGTGCAGTGGAAAGAGCCCTAGCTTTGGAGTCAGGAGGACCTGAGTTCAAATCCAGCCTCAGACACTTGATACTTACTAGCTGTGTGACCCTGAGCAAGTCACTTAACCCTGATTGCCTCACCAAAAAACAAACGAAGATTAATTTGAAAGCTGAGTGGAGGATGGACCACAGAATGGAGAGATTTAAGGCAGAAAGACCTACCAACATACTATTGTTTTAGTCTAGCTATAAGATGATGAGAGCCTGCATGAGAGTAATAGCAATGTCAGAGAAGCAAGGGGGCATATACAAAAGATGTTGTAAAGGTAGAAATGAAAGAATTTGGTGAATGATTGGATATAGAGGTTGAGACACAGTGAAGAGTCAAAAATAATATGTAGATTGCAAGCCTGGGTGACTGGAAGGTTGAGGGTATACTAAATTTTAATAAGGAAGTTAGAAAATGGGGAGGTTTTTTGAAGAAAGATTATGAGTTCAGTTTTGGACATGTTGAGTTTCAATTGTCTACATGACATCAAGTTTCACATATCTAATAGGGAATTGGATATGTGAGAGTACAGATCAGCAGAGAGATTAGGTCTGGACAAGTAGATCTGAAAGACATCTATATAGAGTTGGTAATTGAAACTATGGGAGCTGATAAGGTCACCAAGTAAATAATTTGGAGGCAGAAGAAAAGATGGCCCAGCATAGAGCCCTAGAGTTCATTCACCTTTAGTGGTAACCAACAAAGAAGACGGAAGAATTGTTCAAAGAAGAGAAAGTGAAACTATTAAGGAGATGAGAGTGAGTGAGTACATCAAAGGCTACAGAGAGGTCAAGAAGGTTGAAGACTGAGAAAAAGCCAGTGGATTTGACCATTAAGAAATCATTAGTAGCTTTGGAGAGAGGAATTTCAGTTGGCTGATGAGGTTGGAAGCCAGACTGTAAAGAGAAAGAAAGTGGTGGCAGCTTTGTAGATGGTCCTGTCAAGGAATTTAGCTACAAAAGGGAGGAGAACTATAGAATTACAGAGAGCAGAGTGGAACAAGGTAAAGTTTTTCAAGGATAGAGAAGAGTGATGTTGGTAAGTGTTCAGATGGTAGGAAGCAGCAATAAACAGAGGAGGATTGAAGATTAGTGATGAGTAGTCATGGTAGAGGGGGCAGCCTGCTGGAGAAGATAGGATAGAATGGGATCATTTCTGCATGAAAAAAGATTTGCCAGGGCAAGAAGAGGGGCCACCTCTTCATGTGAAACAAAAGTGGATGAGATACTGGTAGAAAGCCTATGAATGATGTGAGGTAAGGAACTAGGTAGAAGAGGGAGTCCTCTGGCAATGGCATCATTTTTTTTTTTCATATAAATAAGTTGCAAGATTCTCAGGTGAAAGAGTAGAGGTGTGGGGAGTTGTGGGAAATTTGAGGAAGGATAGAAGGATTTTGAAAAGTCATTGTGATGAGTGGAATTAGAAAGGTATAAAAGGATTGGCTTCCTTAAGTGAAGTAAACCTAACCGAAGTAGAGGTCGCATACCATAAACTTGTAGTGTACCCAATCAGAAATTAATTGTGATTTTCTCTGCCTTTTTTGAGCAGCTTGTGAATAGCAGTAAAGGCAGCAGATGGTGGGAATAATCTAAGGGTGGGCATTGGAAGGGCAAGACCTTCAAAAGGATTAAGTCATAATAAACACTAAAGAAGACGACAGTGTAGAGTGGAACTGGTTCATTAAAGGGTCCAAATGAAGGAGGGAGGAGAGTATTGCCATTGTAAAAGTTATCACCTAGGAAAGAAATGAGGGGGTTGAAATGATGAGATTATAGTAAAGATGAAGTAAAGGATAGGGAGGGGGAAGGCACAGGTAGATGTAGAATGATGAGAGATTATGATTGTAAAGAGATTTCAAACTTTATGCACATGGATGTTAAATACTTGTAGATTATGGAAAAATGACCATCTCTGTATGTGGCTGTGATGAGTTTGAGTAGGTAATGGAAAAGAGTAAATTGAGAAGTTGGGAGGTCGGAGTGTTTGAGAGGGTTATTAACGTGTATATTGTTGGATTTCCATTGTATGAGGGCAAGGGTTTGAGAGGAGGGAAAATCTACGAGTCAGGCACTAAACTCATTGAGAAAGGAAGCACAATGTCCTGGAGGCTGGTAGGCGATAGCCACCAGAATCTTGACTGGGTTATAAATATGGATTGAATGAATCACAAAGGAGGAGCAATTACTAAGGGGTGGTGATAGAAGGAAAGCCTGGAAGTGGCACTGGGGAGCAAGGAATAATCCAATTCCCCCAGTGTGGCCTGTGAGTGAGGTGGGATATGAGTAAAAATGCTACCAGTATTGGAAAGAGTAGCCAGGGAAGTTGTGTCTCCAAGAGGGAGCCAGGTCTCAATAAGTACAGGAATATAGAGGAAGCATGACAGGAAGAGATTTCAGATGAGATAGAGCTTGTTCCTAATAGAGGAAGTATTCCAGAGATTGCAGGCGAAGGGTTGGTAATTTTTGAGTGGGAGGTTTTGGGGGAGGGGAAGAATAATAAGGGACGGCAATATGGGAGTGGAAGTGGGAGATGGAGACTTAGATCTGAACAATGAAACCAGCGGTTCACAATCAGTGAGATGGGGTAAAAGTTTATTAATAATTGCTAAAGAAACAGGTGCTATTATTATGCTCATTGTATACATGAGTTAACTGAGGCTGAGCAAAGTGAAGTGGTTTGACCAGGAAGCCATAGCAAGGTAGTATCTGAGTCGAGATCCAAACCCAGGTGTTCCAGATTCCAAATCAATTATGCTATTCACTGAAGTGAAGACAGTGGAGGGTTTGATGTAATTTTTCACTGGATATACTACAGGCCACATGGATTAAAATAGAGGAATAAAGAGTTTAAGAAATAGGTCACAAGCCTGTCATGGAGGCATGATATAATAGTATGCAGGGCTTTAATTATCCAGGTATTAGCTAGAGCTGTCTCTCTTTCTATCAAATGCAGAGCAGATCATAACTTCTAGACTTGCTTTTGTGAAAATTTTATCCTTACAAAAGCAAACACAGACACACACATACATGCACACACATGCACACACACACACAAAATAAAAACAAGGAGAAATTCTATTCTGGATCTAATTTTCAGTAACAGGCCAGAATTGGTAACTGGGGTGGAAATGATGTGAACAAACTCTGGAGGGAAGTGACTATTTCCTTGTAGTTTGTGACAGAGAAGAGGAAATATAGATATATTCTGATATTCACTTTAGATATTGAAGAAGCAGATTTCAAAGCCTTCAGAGAGAAATAGGTATCATCTCATAGACTAAGATACTTCCAGAATGGGGGGGAGGGGTGCTCAAAAAAGAAATTTCTAAGCTAATTACTAAGAGAATGAAAAATGGAATTTTATTTGAATAGACTGACAGGAAAATCACAAATCCACTTACATTGTTAAAAATAACTACAAGGGTCAGCTAGGTGGTGCAGTGGATAGAACTCCAGCCTTGGAGTCAGGAGAACCTGAGTTCAAATCCAGCATCAAACACTTAACACTTACTGGCTATGTGACCCTAGGCAAGGCACTTAACCCTGATTGCCTCAAAAAATTTTTTTAAAGTGTACAGAAGATAGAAGCAAAGGTAGGTAACAAAATGAACATGAATATGGAACGTACTTTTATTAGAGGAGCCTCCTCCGTCACCATGTAATAAGAGCTCTAAAGATTTGTTGTTCAGTCATTTCTGACCCTTTGGGACCCCACTTGGGGTTGTCTTGGCAAAGATACTGGAGTGACTTTCCATCTCCTTCTCTAGCTCATTTTATAGACACAGAAAATGAGGCAAACAAAGTTACGGGATGTTCCCAGGGTCACATAGCTAGTAAATGTCTGAGGCTAGATTTGAACTCAGGTCTTCCTAACTGCAGGCCTACCATTCTTTCCACTGCACTACCTAGCTGCCTAAAGAGATTCTCTAAAGAGATGAATGTGCACAACTCTGCCTCACTTAAATCTAATTCATGTGCAAGTCAAGACATCACCCATCATACATCATAATGTCATTGGTCCTCTTTGAAAATGAAGGATGAAAAATGGTGACAACAATGGCATTTTGGAGTGTATAAATTTTTGTTTTGCTTTCCCTTGGCCTTCCAGAAAATGGGGAGAGGGGATTTCTCCCCTCTCCCCATCACATTAGAGAAATGGCAGTCTACATAAGGGGAGTATGGCAATGTGAATATGTACTTGCCTAGGTAGCCTGAGACTAAACCTCAAGTCCCTGGTTAACTATTCTGCTTTGTGATTTTTTTCCTTTTTTTTCCCTTTGGTTTAATAATATTAATTTTTCCCCCCAGTTACAAGTCAAGACAATTTTTAGCATTCATTTTTATATGACTGAGTTCTAAATTTTCCTCTCTCCCTGCTTCCTCCTCCTCCCCTTCCTAAAATGGTAGGCAATTTGGTACAGGTCATGTATGTGCTATTATATAAAACATATTTTCATATTAGTCATAGTTGTGAAAGGAGAAATAGATCAAAATTTAAAAAAACACAAAAAAGAATAAAGTAAGTGAAAAAGTATGTTATGTTTTGATCTGCATTCAGAGTCCATCAGTTCTTCATCTGGAGGTAGACATATTTTCCTTTGTGAGTCCTTTGTACTTGTCTTGGAAGAGCTGAGTCATTCATAGCTGATCATCACACAGTGTTCCTGATACTGTGTACAAGGTTTGATTGGCTCTGCTCATTTCATTTTCCATCAGTTTGTACATGTCTTTCCAGGTTTTTCTGAAATCTTCTTATTTATCATTTCTTATTGCACAGTAGTATTCCATTACATTCATATACCACAGCTGGTTCAGCCATTCCACACTTGATAGGCATCTCCTCAATTTCAAATATTTTGCCACTATGAAAAGTGCTGCTTTGCATACTTTTGCAAAATGCAGGTCCTTTTTCCTTTTTTATGATATCTTTTAGATACAGACCTGGTAGTGGTATTGCTGGATCAATGGGCACGCACAGATTTATTGCCCTTTGGGCAGAGTTCCAAAATGCTCTACAGAATGGTTGGATCAGTTTACAACTCTACCAACAGTGCATTAGTCTCCTAATTTTCCCACAATCTAAGATTTATCATTTTCCAATTTTTGTCATATTAACCAATCTGATAGGTGTGAAGTGGTACCTCAGAGGGTTTTTTTAATTTGTATTTAATCAAAAGTAATTTAGAGCATTTCATCATATGCCTATAGATAGCTTTGATTTCTTCATCTGAAAACTGCCTGTTCATATCCTTTGACTGTTTATCAATTGGGGAATGGCTTGTATTCCTATAAATTTCACTCAGTTCTCCATATCTTTGAGAAATGAGGCCTTTATCAGAGACACTGGATCTTTCCTTGAATTCAGGTCATCAAGCAGCAATTCAGGAAAAGGCACCCATGATGATGTAGGGCAATGCATGATATTGGTTGTAGGATACAGAAGAATGACAGAAGGAGTATTATTCCATCAAATACGGAGACTAATTTGTGTAGTTTTTCTAGACATATGTTGACTCACATTTCTTTTTGTATCTGATGAGTGATAACAGTTGTGCCAATGCATGTGCCTACTGACAGTATTTTTTTTTTTGTAAATAAACAATACAAGCTCCAACAAAATAAACAAAAAAGCCAGCAGTGATCTGAATAAGCATGAGTTGAATACAGTGTTTTTTTCAGGAAACACGTTTCAAGAACATATCTCACAATAATCTTACTAATTATCATCAAATCAGTAGATTCCATATATTTTTTGCACTTCTGTTCATAGATTAGCTATTCAATGGTTACTGCCTCCAAAATAGTATTTGGCAAGCCTACTGAAGTGATAAATTATACTGGTTATTTTCTCCAAACGTTATTGATTTATAAATAATATATACATTTCCTAGCGATGCTCTCAGAATAAGACATAAGGATACTTAAAAGGTATTAACTTGAGAAGAATTAACCTGGAAGGGGGCTTTATGTGTTGTGGAACTGAGCCATATCCTGGGAATTGGGAGACTTAAGGGCTAGGTCTTTGCTTTGCCCTTTAGCAGTTATTTGACCACTGGAAGGTCATTTGCCTTCTTCAATACTCTGGAAACCATAGCGTGCATATGTGTGAGTTCTCAACACCATCAACATCAAAAGGAACAGATAGGACCAGATGATTTCTGAGGTGCTTCCCAGATTTAACTCTCTAAGATTCTAGGGATATTCAGAGGAAATCTACTTCTTTTTTTTCTCATTATGAATGATTAGTTGACTGTGATATAGACATGAATTTCATCATTTACATTTAGAAATTAAAAGGCATGAAATAGTAGGACAACTAAAAGTGATTTTCCACTGAAATATTTGTCCCCAAATCTGGAATGGAGAATAAACTTAATATTGCAAATAAGTCTCTATCTCATATATATATGAGTATGCATGTAAAGATTCCTTTGCATGTCAAATGACTGTATTATACACTATTATGCATATTATGTAATGAGATTATGCAGTGTGTGGCAACCTAACATTTCAATTTTAAGAACAAATTAAAACAGATCATTTTTATTAAAACATTCATGCCTAAGATGAAGATGCATATGGTATTCCCCAGCTTGGTAGAGACTGCTTTAATTGACATTATGAGACTATTAACACAGAGATCATATATTCCATTTCTATGTAATCCTCTATTATAGCTATTCCAATTTTTTGTGCATGATGTACATTCAGTAATCATTGTGTCCTAACATTCCGTAATACTGTCCAAAATGACTTGATTCCCCTGACGTTTTAATTAAAATTGACTTAAATAAAAATTTCTGAAACTTTCAGTGCTCTAACTGTTCTTAAATACCTAGAGTGCAGTGTGTTCATTGTCACCTTCCTTGTCACATGAACAAAATGGGAATGTACCACAACATGGCTGAAGCCATGGTTTCCACATGATATTGGTCATAGAGAATTGTTGGGAAACAGGACGAAATGTTTTCTGATGTTCCATTATTGCCTCTGTTACTCTCTCAATCACAGTATGGTAGAAGGGTTCAGTACCAGGTGAAAGAGGGCTGGTCTCAGAGGGATCCTTTGAGAGATCAAATAGCAAAGGGGGGTCATGGTAAGTTACATGTTCCCCAGAACATGGGCAAACTCCTCTGCCATAGCAAGCTCCAGCTCCCTCTGGGTGAAAATTTGGAGTTATATAATGGACCTTCCAGACTTTGTTACCTAGGATGAAAGAAAAACATTACATAGGTGAGAAAGAGAAATCTCCTATTCTTGCCTGCTGATTTACAAAGTACTTTTTGGCCTTTCCCGGGTCAGTGGAAATTGTTTTTTACTTATAATAAAAAAAAAGTACCATTATTAACCAAAGCTTTATGAATACTGTTAAGGTATTAAGTTTGTTCATCAAAATCATATAATAAGCTATATGAACATAATTTTTAATATAATTCCTATCTTTTCTAATAATAATTTTCTGATTCATCATGTTTTCATTTTGTACATTTAAATGAAGCCAGACTCTAAAAGTCTTCCCCTACCAAATAAAGCATATATTTAATTTTAAAACTGTGATATGCTTCAAGCTGCTACTTATTTCCTACTAGACATTTTCCTGCATTTTAAGCTTCAACACAATTAGTGGCAGTATTTTTGCTGAAGCCTCTCAGTGTAAATAGTCAGATTTCTTTGTCTTCTATAGTACAAGGGGATGGGAATATTTATTAAGCTCCTACTATGTACCAGGCATTGTGCTAAACACTTTGCAAATATCTCACTTGATGAATTAATTAATAATGAAACTTCCAAAAGTAAATAAGACAACATCAATTTCTATCCCTTTTGCTTATCTGTCTCTTCATGTAGTCATTAAAATATGTCTATTTCATAAGATCATTGAATTTTACTGTTGGAATGGGCCTTACTGACCCTCAGAGACATTAAGTGACTTGCCCATGATCACATAGCCAGTAAGTATCAAAGGTTGAATTTGAACCCACTCTTTTTTCTTTTCTTTTTTTTTAATGGCTTGCCCAGGATCACACAGCTAGTGAATATCATATGTCTGCGGCCAAATTTGAATTCAGGTTCTCCTGACTCCAGGGCTGGTACTGTATTCACTGTGCCACCTAACTGCCCCGAACCTACTTCTTAATGATTTTAATTTCTCTATCCTGTCTAGGTGGTCTAAATATTATATAGCAATTATGTGGTAGCATAGCATTTTTATGCTGTTCTGGAACTTTTTGATTTTTTTTCTAGTCAAAATGTTTCTCAAATGCCTTTCCACTTTCTGTTTATCTTTTTAAAGGTAATCTCTCCCTTTCCATTAAACATTTGCTCTGTAACTCTATCTAACAGCTACCTTGCCTTACCAAGTAGGTCTAACTTTCTTAAGATACAAGTTCTTTGCCTTCTAACAAGACAAATAGAAAACCAACTGATCTTATTCAGAAAGGATTTAAAGCTTTAAAATGGATATAAACTGGTTTTACCCAATATGGTCAGTATTCAAGCTAATCTATATTAAGGAGCTATCAAATGAGCCTTGCCCTCATATATTCAATCTATGGCTAAAGAAACAGCATTTACAAATTTATCTGTGTACTCAATCCATTAGTTACTATTCTACTATTCTAAAGCAAAGATATGAGATGCCACTGTATTGAATGATTAACAAGAGGAAACTATAATTTGTTCTGGTGTTCAGCCCAAATGAATGAACCCATCCTATGCTGTTCTTTCTTTAGATAATGGGGAAAATTATATGAAGTTAAGATCCTGCGAATGTGGAAATAAAGACCAGATAAGCTACAGTTTTAGATGAATTTTGTTAATAGAGTAAGTTATTATAGGACTGTATCTTTTTGAGTTAGCCACTTTATATAGGTTTTATAATTGAACATATCTAGTAATATAACTAGTAATAATGTGCTAATGATATTCATAGTTGCTTGTAAAGTCATATTCAATGGTGTATATTGTATTTTTTAATTGATTCTTAAGAATTTGCAATACATTCTGTAGGCATAATTTAGAATGGAAAGAATACAGATGTTACTTTTCTCTTTGCTATCCATTAGGCTGGCTGGATAGGTTGAAAATTCATATCATGAGTTTAAAAAAAATGGGAGCACTGTGTGGGTACTAAGTATTGTATTTAAGTGTTTTTATGGGCCCTCGCACATAGTAGGTACTTAATACATGCATATTGGTCACTTAACACAGGGAACTACATCATGATGGCAAAGGTACTGGGAGATCATGTAAGTTGATTCTTGAGGCAATTACAATCTCTTATCTTTATCTTAGCTTAGGCCAAACCAATGGAATGCTGCTATTACAGGATTAATCATTAAAAGTTATTATGAAAAGAGGTTAACTATTGTGTCAGAGGCATCCTAGTGCAGCATATAGAGAAGTGACCTCAGATTTAGGAAGTCCTAGGTTTAAGTCTGGACACATACATTTACTGTGTACCTCTGGGCAAGTTACTTAACCTGTCAGTAGTCCAAGCACTGTGAGTTGCAGTACTATATGAGAATGAGTTGGTTTGCATTGGTAGAGGGAGTTTCTTCTCTGGGAGATACCTATACCAGTGGTTCTCAAACCTTTTAGTTTCAGGACCACTTTAAAATGATTGAAGACAACAAAGACCTTTTATTTGTATGGGATACACACACACACACACACACATAGGTTATGTATGTATGCATATACATACATATGTAGACAGAGAGAAATGTTTTAATTTCTAATATGCTAACATAATTGATATTCTTTAATATACTACAATCCTCTGTATATTACACCAGGCTGCCAATCAAAGAACAGTTAACCTCTTCTCATAATAACCTTTAACAATTAAGCCTCCAATAACAGCATTGTACTGTTTTGACCCAAGCCAGGACAAAGATAAGAAATTATAACTGCCTCAAAAATCAACTTATATGATCTTTCAATATCTAATTAGTTTTTACCTTCATGATATAATTCCGTATGTATATCAACCAGTATACATCTATTAATTACCTATGTGCTAGGAAATAATATGCTAACAAATTATAAATTAAAATGTCTTAACATGCTATATGTGTGTACATACATACATATATGCATTCACACGCATGCATATATACATGCCCATATATACACATTAACACATGTATGATATATACTCTCTGTCGCTCTCTGTCTCTAAACACACACTCATACACACATGTCTGTCTGCCTGCCTGCCTCTCTCTCTCTCTGTTTCTCTCTTTCTCTCTCTATATCTTTCTGTCTGTCTGTCTGTCTGTCTGTCTGTCTCTCTCTCTCTCTGTCTCTCTCCCTATATATGTACCAGCTAGATGGCACAGTGCATAGAGTGCTAGGCCTAGAATCAGGAAGATTAATCTTCCTGAATTCAAATCTGTCTTCTGTTACTAGCTGTGTGACCCTGAGCAAGTCACTTAACCTTGTTTGTCTCAGTTTCCTCATCTAAAAAAGTGAGCTGGAGACAGAAACAGCAAACTACTCCAGTATCTTTGCCAAAAAAATCCCAATGGAGTCATGAAGAATGACTGCCAACAACAAATAAAAATACACACACACACACACACACACACACACACACACACACACAAGTCTTTTGTTGTCTTCAATAATTTTTAAGAGTGTAAAGGGATCCTGAAACCAAAAAGTTTGACAACCACTGGTAATGTGCTTCTCCCAGAGAGAAAACTCCTGCCAATGCAAACCAACTCATATTAATGCAGTATACATGCATGCATACATAAACACATGTGTGTATTTATATACCTAACATATTGGAAACTAAAACATCTTAATATTATTATGAAAATAATTCTGATTCTGTGATACCCAGAATGGATCCCAGCAGTGTCTGCACCATACTTTGAAAACTGCCATATTATATCAATGAAATCAGTTTCCCTTATGTCCCTCAACCTCAAAATTCTTTAATTAAAATTTTTCAATGTGGCTGAAACAGATTTTGTGAGATATAATTCTTATATCTAAGTATAAAGATGAAATTTCTATTCCTCTTATGAAAGCACGTGAACCAATGAGAATCTAACCCATTCTAAGTTAAGTGAAATAATAAAGAAATGAATTCATTTTTATTGCTGTGAGAAAAGGTTTCTACTCACTCTCCTTTTGGTGCCACCGTGCTGCATGTAAGTGAATCCCGCAGTAGTGAAACAGGAAATGGTGCTCTGAGTGCTTGACAATTCCTTGCAACAAAGGTATCAGGTTGTGGCCATCAATCACCCTGGTTAGATACAGAGTAGGAAAGTCAAGCAATATATCTCCTCTGGAGTGCTACTTGGACATCTGCCATCTCAACGCACGACAAAACTCAGAAAGTCCTGGACTGTCCAATTTTACTTCAGCTATTTGACACAGATTTTAAAAATCCTGCTACAGCTGAATATGTCCCTGTAAATAACACTTCAACTTAAAGTTTTCACTTTCATCTTTTCACCATAAAGGACTGACAAATATAAAAGAGTTGGAGAGGCAAAGTTAATAAAAAATCAAGTTAAGATTGTATTTTTATTTTTAAATAAGATTTTAAAAACATTTTTCGTTCCTGAAAGATTCTTACTTGAATGTAGGTGGTTTATTCAGAATAAAAGAGTAATGAGTTTTTCTTCATTTTTTAAAAATTGGCTTTGGTTTTCTTTACAAATTCTACCCTAATCAAGATACACACACACATCCACATATGTATATGTACATGTGTATAGATATAGATATGTTTATCTTGCTTATCATTTGGTAAATACACTCCTTCATTACCATGGATGCAGTAAAAGTGAAGTTTTTAGCAAATTTAACTTTTATTATAATGTCTTCTCAATTTGACCAACATATGCTGTAAGAACCTCTGCGCAAGGCTTGATCTTATATATTATTTATATAAAGATGAAATAAATACAATTGTCCTCCAAGCACCAACCAATAAAATGTTTAATCTGTGAATTCCCTTATGTTAAGAAAAGTCCAAAGCTAATTGCCACTGTGGAGGATATAGACAAACTAAACACATTTGTAATGATCTATGACATGGGGACAAGATATTGCATTTGAAATAATTATATAGAAGAACATTTTCAAAGATATAGAAACCTTAGAATATAAGTAACCACCTTCCCAATGGTGCTATGTTATGACGAGTAAACATTACCAGTGGCTTCCTAAATAAATGGTGTGCCAAAAATGTCATCTAATTTAATGCTACAGATTATTACTGACTATCATTATTCAAATATTGTTAAAATTCTTAAAAGCAAGTGACCATAAATTATGCCAAATACATAGGAATAAAAGAAAAAAATTTCAAGTAAGCCAAGAGCCTTATTTCTGTACCTGTCATGGGGTATTTCACCACCTCCTAGATGAACTACAGTTGGGTAGATATCCATCAGACTTGTAGGCTCATTAATCACTTCACCTGCTGGCAATACTCCAGGCCATCGAAATATTCCTGGGACACGAATCCCACCTTCCCAGCCTCCCATGCCTTTGCCTCCTACAATTTGAGTGACAGAGTAAGAAGTTACTGAAACTTTTATATAAACTTAGGTAAATGTAATTTGAAGGTGCATTATTGATTCCTAACCTAAAAAATCAAATCAAACACACTGACGTGAAAATCTATTATCCATGTAAGTTGAATTAGAATAACAACTTCCTAATCATCACCTATCTTTTATTGCTTTGAATATTGCATGAGGAAGAGACATTTGGCTATCCTCCTTGATATTTTAAGTTTTTCTTCAATATCATTGTCAAGATGTTTAAATTCTATCAGCTCTGTATTATTAGTTTGAGTGGTACAATAAATCCAAATAGTATGTCTTTGGGACATCCTATATGATTTCATTGAATGTCAGATTTACTTTTCAGATTGTTTTGCTAAAGGTAATCTTCAAAGCAGTTTTAGTTCTCTCAATTATATTCCAATTGATGGGAGCAATCATGGGGAACAGAACATAAAAAGTTCTGTGGCAGGAGGATACCAATCAAAAATTACTCAAACTTACAAAGTAGTTAGTAGATGAATCAGGACTGCCACTAAGTTCTTCTCTCTCCTGGTTAAGTGCTGTTTTCACTGTTTATCAGAATTACTAGACTGAGCCTAATATTTATTTACTACATTTTTGGTCTTCTAAGGAAAGACTCATTGATACCTTTGTATATTCCATTTGATCCACCAAGTTGAACATTTCCTTCTCTAGCCTCCAAATGCCCTCCATGGTCTGAAGTGAAGTAAATGAATGTTGTATTTTTCAAGCCTTCTTGTTCAATAGCATTAAGAATTTTACCTATGATAGATAAATAAAAAGTTATATGAAAAAGCAAAACTGACAACCACACGACAGAAACAAATAAGCTTTAATTTGGGGCAACTAGGTGGTACAGTGGATAGAGCACCAGGCCTGAAATCAGGAAGACCTGAGTTCAAATCTGACCTCAGAAACTTAGCTGTGTGACCCTTAGCAAGTCATTTACCCCTATTTTCCTCACTTTCCTCATATGTTAATATAAGCTAGAAAAGAATATGGCAAGTTACCCCAGTATCTTTGCCAAGAAAACACCAAATGGAGTCATGAAGAATCAGATATGACTGACCAACAAGGCTCAATTTTCCATCACTCCTTGGTAATAAGGAGGTATAATGAATCACATTAGCTCTACTGATCTGACTTGATTATTATGATTGTGATTAAAATAATTTTAAAACTTCTATTACTCATTAAATATCTAACTACTGACACATAATTTTGTTTTATGCTAACATGAAACTAGGTAGAATCAATATAATAAAAAAATTAAACCAATATATAAGCAATGCAGTTTTTTTAAAAAAAATATTGTACATGAGGGGGTGTAGGGTTGAGAGTAGAGTCAAGATAGTGGAGTAAAGCCAACATATTTCCCAACCTCTCCCAATGTACCCCTTCTACAAAAACTTTAAAAAGCATAACAAGTCAATCTAAGCAGGAAAGCCAACAAAATTTCATAATGAGTCGTTATTCAAGCCCAATACAATGTAGGAAGATGGAGAGGTCTCGGAAAAATGGGGTGAGGGCTGGTCAGGAGCACAATACAATGGAAACAGTACTGATTGTAGGTTGTGGCAGTGGCAGGAGTGTTGGGCTGAACACATGATCTGAAAGAGATTGTGGGAACCCTTGTACTAGCACTGGGAGCAGGGTCATGGGCCCTTTGGCAGCTTTGTTGCCCATTACCATTTCTGGGTCACAGTTCCAGGGCAGAGAGAAGAGCAGTTAAAGTCACTCCATGTGTAAGTAGTGTAGTCCTACATTTGTAAGGACCAGATCCCAGAAGAGTAGAGCAGTGACCACACTTCCCCCCAAAACACATTACCTTGGGACCATAGAAATCTTAGAAACTCTCCCTGAACTAGCTGTGAAAATAGCAAAAAAAAAATAAAAAAATAAAAAAAAATAGAAAATAGAAAAAGCCTGAAGTGTGAGAAAGTGATTCCCCCTCTGCAAGTGAGCAGAGCACAACTCTAACATAAAGTTGAAAGCCAAGAAATAGGCTGGAAAAATGAATAAACAAACAAAAGAACTTAACCATAAAAAAGTTACTATAGTGATAGGGAAGCTCAAGACACAGACTCAGAAGATAATTACTTGACAGCATCTACAAGCAAAGTCTCATAGAAAAATGCCGATGGGACACAAGGAAGAGATAAAAAGAAGAGCAAAGAAAAATTTAAAAGTCAAAGGAGTGGTAGAAAAAATGGGATAAGAAATAGCTATGTAAGAAAATTATGGAAAAAGAATTAAAAAAGAGGTTAAAATACTGAATAAAATGATTCTTTAAAAATCAGAATTGACCAAATAATAAAAGAGGCATAAAGTTGCACTGAAGAAAATAACTCTTTAAAAACTTGAACTGGTCAAATGGAAACTAATGATTTCATAAAACAATAAGAAACAACAAAGCAGCCAAAGAGTCATAAAAAAAAGAAGAAAATGCCAAATATTTCAGGAAAAAAAAAGTTGAACTAGAAAATTGATTAAGGAGACATAATTTAAGAATTATTAGACAACCTAAAGCAAGTTAAAAAAAAATGAAACCTAGATTTCGTATTTCAAGATGTTATAAAGGAAAACTACCCAAATATCTTGGAATAAGGAAGCAAAAATAGAAATGAAAAGAGCCTATTAATCACCTCCTGATAGCTATCTCAAAATAAATTCCCAGGAATATAATTGCCAAAATCCACAACTTCCATGTCAAGGAGAAAATACTGCAGGTAGCAAGAAAGGAAGAATTTAAATACTGTGAAGCCAGTCAGGATCACACAAAATTTAGAACCTTCACAATAAAGGAGCTGACATTAAATCAAAAGCCTCAAGAAAAGCATAAAAAGGTAAACATGAGTGTAGAATCACAAGAGATTTAACAAGTTAAATTTTCTACATTTTCAAATGGGAAGATGACACGTATAATTCCTCAGAATCTTATCATAATTAGGGCAGGTATAAGTCTACTTGGAAAGAGGGCGTGGATATAAGTTTACTAGATCAGTATTATTTCAAGAGAAGAATGGAAGGTTGAGAAATAAGGAAGCACTAGAAAAAGGGGGAAGAGAGCGGAAGAAGGGGAAAATAATTTCACAGAAAAGAGGCCCATAAGGAAGACTTTGTACAAGTGAGGGGCAAATAGAGAGGAGGATTTGAACATCACTTTCATCTGAAGTGGATGAAGAAAAGAAGAAAAAATATACACTCCCCCCCAACTTGCAAACCCCACCAATCCACTGCAAATAGTAACTGTTAATGTGAATGGGATGAACTCACCTATAAAATTGGGGGAAATAACAGAATTTATTAGAAACCAGAATCCAAAAATATGTTGTTTTTACAAAAGACACACTTGAAACAGAAAGACATATACAGAGTTAAAATAATGGATTAGATAAGAAACTTATGCTTCAGCTGAAGTGAAAAAGATAAGGGTAGCAATCATGATCTTAGAGAAAGCAAAAGCAAAAAAAAAAGACCCAATTGAAAGAGATAATTAGGAAAAGTACATTTTTCAGTATGGTAGTATAGGTAATGAATTAAGAATATCAGTACTGAACACATATGCACCAAATGGCATAGCATCCAAATTCCTGAAGGAAAAGTTAAATGACTCAGGAGAAGAAATTGACAGTAAACTTTTAATATGGGTACTTCAACTTATTCCTCTTAGACCAAGATAAATCTAACCATAAAATAAACAAGAGGGAAATGAAAGAAATGAATAGAGTTTTAGAAAAGTTAGATATGCTAGATATCTTGAGAATTTTGTTGTTGTTGTTCAGTCATTTCAGTCTTGTCTGACTCTTCATGATCCCATTTTGGATTTCTTTGGAGTGGTTTGTCATTTCCTTCTCATTTTACAGATAAAGAACTATGGCAAAGAGGGTTAAGTTACTTGGCCAGAGTCACAGAGTTAATGTGTGTCTAAGGCCAAATTTGAATTCAGGAAGATGAGTCTTCTTAACTTCAGGCCCTGCATGATCCATTGTATCATCCAGCTGCTTTTGGTAATACTGAATGGGAAGAATATACCTTTTTCTCAGCTGTACATGGCATATCCACAAAAACTGACCATGCATTAGAGCATTAAAAACCTCACAAATTCAGAAAAGCAGAAAATTTGAATGTACTTTTTTCAGACCTTAATCATTTAAAAATTACATTTAATAAAAGGTATTTGAAGCACAGATGATAAATGAATAGGAAATGAAATAATCTAATCCTAAAGAATGAGTGGATCAATGAACAAAACACAGAATAATCAATAATTTTATTAAAGATAATGACAACAAATGAGCACCATACCAAAATTTGTAGGATGCAGATAAAGCAGTACTTATGGGAGAATTTATATCTCTGAACACTTATATTAATAAAAGGGAAAAAGAACAGATAAACAAAATTGGCATACAACTAAAAAAAAACCCTTGAAAAAGAACAGTTAAAAACCTTCAATTAAATACTAGAATAGAAAAAAACTGAAAATCAAAGGAAAATTTTTTAAAATTTAAAGCAAAAAAAAAAGTAGGAGCAAGTTTTGTGGAGCAAAACAATAACACAGATAAATTACCTTTCTAAAAAATGAAGAGTGGACAAGAAATAAAGATGAAATTAAAGCATTTATTAACAGCTTTTTTGTTCAATTACATACCAATAAAAGTTATAATCTAAATTAAATACATGAACATTTTTTAAGAAATTGTCCATATTAACATAAGAGGAAATATAATACTTAACTCTATCTTAGAAAAAGAAATTGAACAAGTTATTAATGTACTCCCTAAGGGGGTGAAAAACAAAAAACCAAAAAAGGACTAGATGGAGTTACAAGTGAATTCTACCAAAAATTTAAATGACAATCCCAAAACTGGAAAAAAAAAAGAATTGGAAAATGAATCCTACCAAATTCTTCCTTTAATATACACATGGTTTTGATATTTAAATCAGAGAGACCAAAAGCAGAGAAAGAAAATCATAGACCAATTTCTTTAATGAACATTTATATAAAACATATAAATAAAATACTAGCAAGAAGATTACAACAATATATCATAAAATTCATACACTATGACTATGCTATATTTATACCAGGAAGGCAGAGATAGTTCAATATTAGGAAAACTATAAGCATAATAAACCATAATAATTTATAACAAAATTTGTCATATCCATAATTGCAGAAAAACCTTTTGAGAAAATATAATACCCATTCCTATTCAAAATACCAGAAAGCACATAAATAAATGGAGTCTTTCTTAATATGATAAATAGTATTTACCCAACACCAACAGCAAGCATTATCTGTAACACAGATAAATTAGAAACCTTTCCAATAAGATCAGGGGTGAAGAAAGTATTCCATTGTTACCATTATTATTCATCAAGAAATGCTAGCTATAGCAATAAGAAAAAAAGATAAATTGAGGCACTGAGGAAGCAAAACTATCACTTTTGTAGATAATATGATGATATACTTGGAGAACCCTAGAGAATCAACTAAAAAAAGTATAAATAGTCAAAACAATTAACAATTTTAACAACGTTGCAGGATGTGAAACAAACCCACATAAATCATTACAATTTCTACATATTGCCAACAAAACTCAGCAGAAAGAGATAGAAAGAGAAATTCTACTTAGAATAAATGCAGACTAAAATACTTGGGAGTCTACTTGTCAAGACACACCCGAATTATATGATCAAAATTACAAATCAGTTTCCATGCAAATAAAGACATCTAAAGAACCAGAGAAATATTCACTGTACATGGGAAGGTCAAGCCAATAATATAAAAAATGACAAAACTATGTAAATTGATTTACTTATTCAGTGATATACCAATCAAACTACCAATGAATTACTTTATAGAGCTAGAAAAATAATGAAATTCATTTGGCAGAACAAAATACCAAGAACATCAAGGGAATCAATGAAAAAAAGCTGTGAAAGAAGGAGGCCTAGCAGTACCAGATCTCAGACTATACTATGAAGCAATAGTCATTAAAACAGTGGGTTAAAAATAGAGTGGCTGATCAATGGAATACACAAGGCACACAATTTATAAAAGTAAATGAGCACAATAACTTAGTTTTTGATAAACACAAAGATCCTACCTATTGGTGTAAGAACTTCCTATTTAACAAAAACTGTTGGGAAAACTGAAAAGTAATCTAGACTTGGACCAACATCTTACACTGTATGCCAAGATAATCTCAAAATGGGTGCATGATTTAGACATAAAGACTGATATCATAAAGAAATCAGGGAAACATGGAATTGTAGATGGGGAAGAGTTCATGACCCAATGAGAGATAGAAAGGATCAGAGGAGTAAAATTTGCTTTACATTGAATTAAAAAGTTTTAGCACAAACAAAAGCAATGCAGCCAAATTAGAAGGAAAGCAGAAAAATGGGGTTAGAGATCACATCAAGTTTCTTGATAAATGTCTAATTTTGCAAATATATAGGAAACTGAACCAAACTTATAAAAAAAAATAAGAACCATTGCCCAAATTGATAAATAGTTAAAGAATATGAACAGGCAGTTTTCAGAAGAAGAAATCAAATGCATTAATGGTAATAAGAAAAAAATACTCCAAATCACTAATTATTAGAGAAATGCAAATTAAAACAACTCTGAGGTATGACACTATCTAATTAGTTAAGATGACAGAAATAGAAAATGACAAATACTGGGGTGGGGGGTTGTAGGAAAATAGGTACACTAATGCACTGTTGGTCAAACAGTGAACTTATCCCACCAGTGTGGAGAACAATTTGAAACAATGATCAAAGAGCGACAAAACTGTGCATATCCTTTGACTCAGCAATACTTCTAGAACCATACCACAAAGAAACTTTAAAAAAGGAAGAAGATGTATATGTATAAAAATATTTTTGTCAGCTTTTTGTAGTGGCAAAGAATTGGAAATTGAAGGGATGTCCATAAATTGAGGAATGGCTGAACAAATTGTGGCATATGATTGTGATAAAGAACTAATTGTGCTATAAGAAATGACAAGGGGTAGGAAGCTTCAGAAAAACATGGGAAGACCTATATAAACTGATGCAAAATGAAGTGAGAACTAGGAGATCATTGTGCATAGTATCAGCAATGATGCTATGATGATCAACTGTGAAAGACTTAGCTGCTTTGATCAATGCAATGATCCAAAATAATTCCAAAAGACTTATGAAGAAAAAAATGCTATACAGAGAGAGAACTGATAAACTCTGAATGCATATTGAAGGATATTTTTCCTTTTTTTTTTTGCAATATTGCTAATATGGAAATATGTTTTGCATGATTTCACATGTATAATTAATCTCACATTGTTTGCCTTCTAAGTGGGTAGGAGGGAGAAAATTTAAGATGAAAAGAATGGTAAAAATGAATATTAAAACAACAACAACAAAAAAAAATGGCATTTGAAGCCTTATAGGAATCCCTGGGAATTATAAAGGAATTAATGATGCTGAATATGAACCACATAAAAATGAAATTAAAGACTGCCCTGTAAACCATTTTTTTTCCTCTCTAGTATATCAATACTTGGATATCTCATTCCTGCCTTTAGGAAAGTCATCATTCTCTAGTATACTCCTCTTAGTAAAAATTGTACCCAGAAGAAATTTTAATACTTTAGGGAATTTTAGAGAATGTAAAGGATATAGTATTTGACCTTAACATCTCTCTCTACAGTGTCTTTCTGTATAGTAGAAGAATTTTTGAGCTTGCTAGTAAGAAAATAGCAGAGGTATTTATCTCTCTTTGGGGGTTCTTTTGGTTCACAAAAGGAGTCCAAGACCTTGGTCACTGACTATCAGGAAAACCAGAGGCTATTTTGATTAATCTATAGAGAGATAGTCAAACTTAGCTTAAAGAATGAAATCTAGTCTGGTAGAACAGAGTTACCCTTTGTATAAAATTCAGATCTTGCTTCTGAAAGATACTGGCTGACTCTGTTTAGTCATAAGCAGGTCACTTTTTTTTCAGTACTACAGACATATCTCAAAGACTATTAAATTGAACAACAGTTGCTTATCTGAATTGGCAGAGTGTACTTTCTCACTAGAATTCCAAACTCCAGTGAAATCAGGGTCCATAAATCATATACATATGTATACAGAATAAATCACTAGGATACATAAGCAATAAAAATAACTAAGGTTATTTGTAACAGTGTGCAGGTATACATCGCAGTGGATGAAAGTAGGTTAGTGCGTGCCTAAAGAGATTAAGTTTCATTATTCACATACAGGTGACTTTTATTAGTGGATTTAAATAAGTAACTTGCTATCTGGGCATATTTTCATCAAGGAGGGGTCATAGTGAATCAAATTAATAAACTAAAATGTCCAAGTGATAAATGAGTAATTTTGAGTTAATTTTATTTTTATATAATGGATATTTTATATAATGGTTTTACAACCAAGGAGCTGGTGTAGGGTGAACTGCAGCAAGGTGACCCCAAGCAGAGCAGCTAAAGAGATAATCAGAGATTTCAGAGATAAAACCAAAACATATTTTCAAATAATGTGGCATAATCATAGACAGTTGTACAAACCACAACAAGAAACAACAGGTCAGTCTGGCAGCTGGTGAAAGAAAAGGAGTAGCTTTGAATAAATGCCTTGGACAAATGAGAGATGAAAAAGTAGAGTCACAGACAGTTTTCTAAGCAGTTCTGAAGCTTTATATCTATGACAGCTAATATTACAGATCCCAAAAGAGATCCAGGTCAAGTACCTTTCACAGTTTTGGTTGTTAGTAGGATTCTTAACCAAATAAGAGATAACCATATAAGACAAAAATAAATGAAATGGAAATATTTTATGAACAAAATCAGTGCAACTAGGATAAGAATGAAAACACTGACTTTTGGGGAAAATTTTAGCATTTAATATTCATCTATGATAAGGTTTTGAAATCCAGGATACATGAGGGACTAGTATAAATACTAAGAGTAAGAACTAGATAAATGGATAAATGGTTAATAGTAGAAGTGTCAAAATGGTCAAAAGATATGCACAATTCTTAAAAGAAGTAATTCCTATTATTAAAAAAACATACGAAAGACTCCAAATCATTAATACAGAGTGTCCCAAAAGTCTTAGCACATTTTAATTTTAGTAAATTAGAACTTAATTAAAACTTTTGGGATACTGTGTAAGAGAAATGCTATTCAAAATGTCTCTGTGATTTTATCTCACACTTAGGAAACTGACATAGAAGAAAAAAGATTAGAATAATTAAAATTGCGGTGGTTTCAGAAAAACAGGCAAACCATTCTTGAAATTAATTAAATCAGTCAATTATTTTTAATTACATTAATAAAATTAATTTTCATTCTTGAAAATAATTTGAAATTATGCAAAGAAACTGAGTGAAATATTTATAACTTTTGACCCAACAATTTCATTACTAAGCATACACCTCAAAAAGGTCTAAGACAAAGCAAGGTTCTATACACACCAATATATTTATAGTAATATTTTTTGTAGTAACAGAAATATAGAAACAAAGTAGATGCTCACTGATTGTGTCATAGTTAAACAAATTATGGTACAGTAATATAATAGGATATTATTGTGCTATAGGAAATAATGACTGAAGAATTCAGAGAAGCATGAGGTGACATAGATGAACTGATGCAAAAGGAAGTAAGCAGAAATAGAAATGCTGTATCTATCTAATAGATATTCATTATATTTATATACACATAAATGTAATATGTGATATATAATGTATTATATGATAATATGTTACATATAAGCAGAAATAGGAAAACTATGTAAGTATATATATAGTTTTCCTATCCCTGCTTATATATTCTATGTATTTCTGATTTCATATATGTGTATGTGTGTGTATATATATATGTATATATATATATACATACATACATACACACACATGCATATATTTTGATATCTTAACTACAATCTTGTAAATGAAAAGAAAAGCTAAAGAAAACAAAATGGTTTGTTATGTAATTGTACAACCAAACTTGTCCCCAGAAAAGAGATGAGAAAATGCACCTCCTTCCCTTTGCACAGCTTGGAGACTATGTGTGTGGAACACTGAATTTCCTCACTGATTTGGTCAAAGGGTTAGTTTTGCTGAATTGCCTTTTCCTTCATTGTTATTGTTGTTGTTGTAATTATTGTTATTAGGGATAGCTCTCTGGGTAAGGGAGAATATAAGGATTTATTTATGAAGTTGATGTGAAAACAAAAAATATCAATATTTTAAAAATTATACATCATAATCTATACCATGTCTTAAGGCAGAAGATAAAGGTTATTACTTGTATCTCAATGAAATATGTATTTAAGGGTTAAATTCAATGTTCAAGATAACACTAAAGGAAAAAAAAAACATAAATTTCACTTACCCACTATCCAGTCCATCTCTTCTACATTGTCTCCATATAAGCCATGTTTGCTTTTCCCAAGGAACTGTTTTGTGGTAACAAGGGGAATATGGACGTGCAGCAAAGAAACAAAGAGGAGAAATGGCCTATGCTTGTTGCTAAAAGAATAAAACCATATCGATAAGTTTTAGAAAGGTATGATAGGAGATTTACAGGGCATATTCTTTTTGTCAATTGAAACTAGCATGAAAAAGTTGTATTGGTTTCCATGTGCATTGATATCTTTGTTATGGATTTCTCTGATGAATTCATCACATAGACTATTTTTCTTTGAAAAAGCTTCTCAGGACTAAAGTATGAGGAGATTCAAGACTCCAAGAAGCTATTGAACATCCTTTAAAAAATAAGATTTAGATTACCTGGTAATAAATGAAATTGCTTCTTTTAGCATAAGAGCTGCTGTTCTCTCTAAAACCATTGGTTGTTCAGTAATTTCATAGTTTCTCATCAGGATGCAGTTCCAATACCTTATAAATCCAAAACTGGAGTACCAGGAAATGAAAAACAGAAAACTAAGGGTAATCAGGCACATCAGAATTTTCCAGGATACTGAGATTAAGCCAGCAAGTTTGCCAGTGGTAAGTGTTAGCATCCCAAGGACAATTACCTGGGTGTAAACCCAAAGTTTAGCTCTAAAGGCAGCATCTACTTCTGGAGATTTGTTTATTTGACAATCATTTATAAGTGTGAAAGGCATGCCATAAAAATAATCAAATCCATGGTTTAATGGATGGTGGCAATGATCAGTTCGAAATTCACAGTTCACTCCTTGGTGCCATTTTCCTGGGAACAAAAGGAAATAATTAAATCATCTTTAAATTCCATTTCATAGTGCTACGTAGTCTCTCAAAGTATTTCTGAAATTAAAATTCAATAGTTTATTTCAATGATGAAAATGCAATAATAAAAATGTAAATTTAAAAAGTATACATACATACATTTGTAGTAGAGTTTTGTCAAGCTTAAATCTGTCAGTGATAAATACTTTTGGTACTAAGAAATTAAGGACCATGGGGCCATAAAATTTCTAAGGGAAAAAAAGTGAGATTTTTAAAAATTTATTCAATAAAAGCTGTAACAAAGATTTCTTCTTGAATATGTTGACATAGTCAAGTAATCATTTGGTCTTTTCCCTAAGCATTTTCCTCCCCTATATCCAATCAATCTCCTCAGTTTCTTACTGGGCTCTCCTTTGAGTCCTCTGGAGCTACAAGGGCAAAAAATGTTTTGATGAAGATGATCAAAACCTATAGTTAGGGAGAGTAGCAATAATTATACAACAAAAATGTTTAGCTAGTTAATATGGTTAAATAACATAATCAAAAATAAATGTTGAAAAATTATAAAGAACAAGCTTGGCCTCAAAGAAATATGGACAACACGTCTTCCTCCCACACATCTACAGAGATGGGGGTACTAGGGAATGGATATGGAACACTGAAGATAGAGCACCAATTTTTAATATATTGATTGGTTTTGTTAAAGTATTTGATCTTTTTCTTTATTAAAAATTTCTTTCTTATAAGGGATAAATTTCTGTGAGGGAGAGGAGAAGGAATAGAGGAGGAAATCAAGAAAATTTTAAAATAAAATATAGAAATAAAATATATTTTTAATAATCCTGGTTAAGTAAAGAATTAGTCCGTGTTGCTTGGTGGTCTAGCCTTTTGCTTTCTCTCCCTCCTTAGATTTGTAAATGAAAAAATGGTTCATTACTTGGAGATAAGAATATGCAGAGTGAATGGTGATTTTAAAAGTGGCAGGAATAATAAATAGCAACCTTACTTAGTCCTGATACTTGAATGAAGATATTGGAAAATGAGAAATACTTTTATGGTTGATAAGGCATGAGACATCACAGCTTTAACTCTACAGGAAAAATAATTTGACATTTTTTGTATACCATGAAATAAATGTTTGTTTTAGTAAACTGAAATAAGTTTAACAAGATAAGAAAATGTTAACCCTGTAATTTCTGAATTCAGGAAAGTCAAAGTTTGAGTAAAAGCATAACTTCTGAAAAACTCTTTAAATTAACAAGTGTAAACTACATTAGAACTTGGCCAGTAAGAGAAGTGAAATATTCAAGAATACAGCAAAGAAAGTAATCATTGGCTAGGAATTCAGAATGAAAAGACTGATTCTCCTGAAAATATAATTATGAATTACCTAACAGGGCTCAGAACCACCTTTGATTTTATAGGGGGTAACGATTAGTTTTTGTTTGTTCTTAGAAATAAATGAAGTTCTCTAAAAGTCAAGCAAGTCTAGTGTGAATGTGATTTGAATAATACATTCTTATATGCACCTATAAGTCCTGTTGTATATCCTTGCTGCTGTAGTATTTTTGCAAAAGTTGTTTCATTTGCAGGAAGTCCTCCTGAACCGCCATTCCACTGAAGTGCACGATATCCATTAGTGGCATCCATTCCTATTATATATTAAAGAGAGAATGATTTTCCCTTTTTTCTTTAGTTACTTTAAATTCTGAATAAAAAGTAAAGCAAGGCTATTTTAAAAACTGCAATATTACAAATTACAGCAATATTGCAATTTGTAAAACTGGAAAAGTATTCTAAGCTTTTCTTATCTTTACTGTGCACAGTGGTGTGAAACTCAATTAAGAATGAAAGCCACTAAACCCAATATAAGAACACTGGCAGGCTGCATATTGACTTAGCAAGCCACATATTAACATTACCCATGTTGTATTGTTTTTTAAATTTTATTTTATTAAATATTTCCCAATTTTATTTCAATATATTGGGGCCTTACTGGAGAGTGTTGCTGTCTGATGAAGACCTCAGGCCATATGTTTGACACTTGTACTATTGACAATTTAGTTGAGGAAGACAAAATTACTAACCAAAATTCAGAATACAGAAAAAAAAAACCATGTACAAGAGGCTAACTTATTTTTATATAAAGACATGGGGAGCTCTTAGGAACCCTGGAAATAAAATGGGAAAATAATTCTCTTCATAAGCAATTCATGCATGTGAAAATAGACAATGACTTTTTTTTCCAGGCAATTGGGGTCAAGTGACTTTCTCAGGGTCACACAGGTAGTAAGTATCTGAGGTCAGATTTGAACTCAGGCCCTCCTGACTAAGGCCTGGTGCTCTATCTATGAAGGGACATTCTTAAAAGTCAATGTTCTGTTAACAAGATCAACCTGAATTAGCCTTTTCCTTCCTTTCTTCCTTCCTTCCTTCCTTCCTTCCTTCCTTCCTTCCTTCCTTCCTTCCTTCCTTCCTTCCTTCCTTCCTTCCTTTTCTTTCTTTCTTTCTTTCTTTCTTTCTTTCTTTCTTTCTTTCTTTCTTTCTTTCTTTCTTTCTTTCTTTCTTTCTTTTTCTTTTTCAAGAGTTTGTCCAGACTGTAGCACAATTTATTTGATGCTTTTACAGCAACGGTCTCATTTTTTTAATTGTCCTCACTGCTAAAAAAAAAAATTGATTACACACCCTAAGCATGCATATATGAAGGGATAGGGACTGGGCCTCTGATTTAATTAGTTTAGAGAACTCCTGAGTGAGGAATATTCCTTTCTTGCCTCAGGTAAGCAAATTCTTTGTAAACTACATATTAAAGAGTTACCTAAGAGCACTTAGAGGTTAAGTTATTTCCTCAAGGACACAGAGCCAGTAGATATTGGGGTGAAATTTGAATCTAAGTCTTCCTGGATTCAAGGCCATCTGATCTCTCCACTATGCCATGCCAACTCTCATGCATATATTTGCTGTGGAACTTAAACAAAAATATAAGTGGGAATAATAATAATAATAATAAGATTAACAAATAGAAGATAAAAAGATGAATTAATATTTGACTGGAGCAACAATAAGGAATCACTAGAGTTCATTGGTCAGACCTGAGATTCTGGAAAAAAAAATTCAGCACCTACATGGAGAATGGAAAGGATAAGGGAGACACAAAGTGGGAAGACTTTGGAGGTTATTTCGATAGCTTAGGTAGAAAGCAGTCAGAATGTGAATCAGAATCATCGTCGTGGACATGTAATTAGAGAGGAAAGGATAGATTTAGGCAGCTAAGTGGTCTGGTGGATAAACCAAAAGCTGGAATCAGAATTACCTGAGTTCAAATATGACCTCACACATTTACTTGCTGTATAACCCTGGGCAAGCCACTTAACCTTTGTTTGCTTCAGTTTCCTCATCTGTAAAACGGTGATAATAACCTTACTACCCAGGGTTGTTGTGAGCATCAAACGAGATAATTGTAAAATGCTTAGCACAATATTCTGGCAGATAGTGCCATATAAATGTTAGCTATTATTATTTTGGAATTCAAAATGGCAAGATTTAGCAGCAGAATGGATGTGTAGGATACATGAGAATGAAAAGTCAAAAATGACACTGAGATTGTGAACCAGAAGAATGCTGGTGCCCTCCATAAAAATAGGGAAGCTTGAAAGAAGGGTAGGTTTTTTTGGGGGGGAGGATAATAATATAATGAGATCCATCCATACCTGAAAATCCTGAAAAGTCCAGTTCTGTTCTATGTAAAATAGAAGAGGATGGGCCTCTTACTTTACTCCTAGGTCACTGCCTAAAGTACAGAACCTGCTCTCAGAGGGGATTTGCCAAAGCTGCCACATGAGATTCTAGGGCAGTGATATCACATTCATATTCACACAAATGGATTCCTACAGCTGCATGTTAGCTTAGAAAACCACAAATGAACATTGCCTATGTTTTATTTTCTTTCTTTCTTTATTTTTTTTTTAGCATTTTTCAATAACATCTTAATCTGGTTCAGGCTGTGCTTGGAAGTTTAGTCTTCCACTTGCAGGCAGTGAGTTTGACTCCTCTGCTCTGGAGGACAGAAAGGTAGGTATAGGAGGCAGGGGCATAGAATTTTCCCAAGGGCATTTGCACAGATGCTGCTGTGGCGAAAAGTTAAGTTATAATTTTCCTAAGAGGCTTATGCCTGGCTCAGATGGAGGAAATGGGCAAGAGTGAAAAGCACGTTGGGTTATGTTCAAAGATGGCTCTACAATTGGCTATCCCTGGGAGGGTGGGATGCGACCCAACCTCCCACCATCTGATTAGTTGATTATATAACTGTAATGTCAGTCCACAGTCCCTTCGGGATCAAGAGATTACCCTAGTTGTACACCACTATCTTAGAAAGCTACTAATGCCAAAGGATTTGTTACAATTCAGCCAACTGGTAATAAGCCTCTCCAATTTTAGCTCTAATTTTTGTTGGTCTAGACATAACATCCTTCAAGAACATTGTACTTCAAGCCTTTCTAGTTCAGTAAAATCCACCAAAGCTTAAAATCCTCTAGCACTGCCTCTGAGAACCAACGTAATCTTCAGTTGTGATGGGCAAAATGGAATTAATGATTACTACCTTAATAGACAGACATTTGGTTTTCTAAAAACATCTTAAACAAACATTGATATAACTGTCAATTTAAAAACTGCATATGAAACAATGAATTATTAGCAGGCTCAGTAAATAGAAAACATGTATGTATATTATTTTATCTTGCATATATTTCCCCTTTTATTAAACTAGTCCTAGTGCATCCCTATATTGATAAAGATAGATCCAAAAGATACAAAAATCCAGACTTCACTCAATTCTTAGTTACCAGCAGAGTACCAACCTGATCGGAAGGCATGTCTACCAGTCAGGAAAGCAGCTCTGCTGGGAGTACACAAAGGAGCAGCAGATAAGTGCTGTGAAAGTTGTATTCCTTCCTTTGCAAGGCGATCAATATTGGGGGTCCTAAGGAAAACATCCTAATTTCAATACAAGTTGATGTTAAAGTATTTGTAATATCAAACAAATTTTAAAGGAAGTGAACATTGATTGAATTAATCTCACTTAAGTGATTTTCCTGAGACACCAATGTCTTATATTATTATTTTTTTATTTTTTCATTTTTAAAAGTATGAACTTGACCAACTTCAACAAATATAAACATTTCTATAGACAAAGAACAGAGCAAAGAAGAATCTTCAATACATAATATAATATTTTAAAGCTGTATATATACATACACATATACATAACTACATATATATACATTATATATATATATATATAATTTAACATAATAGTACTAACATTGTCTACTTTGTATCTTCTGATCCTACTTCTGTCTTTGGTGTACTTTTAAAATATTTCATTGATGATCTTTTCTTTCCTTTCCTTTTTCTTTTCTTTTTCTCTATCACTATTCCCCCAACTCCTCTCTACTAATAAGTAAAAGCCCCTTCTTCCTTCATGGTCTAACATTTCATTTAAATAGTCATATTAGCAAAAGGAGCAAAAAATGAAGGGGTTTTCTTAACAGTAATAGGTATCTTTTAGGTAGATTTTCTCAGTCTCTAATTTACTCACTCTGGAAATGACATCATTCTTTTAGTCTATCAGGTAGTATGGCATGGGAAAAAGTACACTGGATTTGGAGTGAATGGAAGAGTTCCATCCTTGCCTCTGTAATTTACTATCTGTATGACTTCAGTCAGGTCATAGACTTCCTGGTCATTGGTTGAGAAGGAGTATAGTATAGGGGAATAGATGTCCAAAGACATCTAGGTTCAAATTACATTAATGATACGGTGACGAAGACAAGTCACTAAACTTGATTAAACTATAGTTTGTCATTGTTGTTCTGTTGTGTCCAACTGTTCATGACCTCATCCGGGGTTTTCTTGGCAAAGATACTGGAGAGGTTTGCCATTTTCTTCTCCAGTGCATTGTGGGAAATAGTGGTTAAGTGACTTCCTCAGGGTTACACAGCTGGTAAGTGTATGAGGTTGAATTTGGAGTCAGGTCTTCCTCACACCAGGCCCATCCTTCTATCCACTGATCCACCTAGCTGCCTAACTACAAACTACAGTTTTCCTATCTGTAAAATGGGGTAATAATAATAAAAATAATACTCAAAGTAACGGACCTCATATGGTGGTGGTTGTTTCAAAGGAGATAATGGAATAATGTACTTCATAATCCTTAAAGTACTATATAAAGATCAGCTATCATTATTGTTATTAGTTGCTTCATACACTAAAGGAGTTTGTACTTAATGTTTATCTCAGAGGTCCTGCATAGCTTTAAATGCTATATCATCCTGATTAGACTAGAGTCATGGAATCATAGAATTTCAGTGCTGGAAGTCACCTTGGATTTTACTCCACTTCCCTTATTTTGCAGATATAGGAAAAAAACCCAACCAAGTACAAGAATTCATGTGTACATATAGCTAATTATTCTCAAAACAAGCATTAGAACCAAGATATCCAATGTCTAATCCAATGTTCTTTTCACTATACCAGTGAAAAGGCAGTAGAAGACATGAGAGTATGATGAGGAGCTGCTAATTGGTTAGTTGTGGTACCTTGAGCAAGTCATATTAATTTAATTAAATTTAGCAACAATTTATAAAATGTCTGCTAGACACTAGAGAAGGTGGTAGACTCCGTATAAACAAAAGCAAAAATGAAATTGTCTTCTCCTCAATAAGCTTACATTCTACTAAGCAAGTAACCTTTTCCAGGCCTCAGTTTTCTTATCTAATGGAGTTAAGCTATATTACATGATCTTTAAAGTCCCTTGCAGCTTTAAAATTCTATTATTCAATATTGTTGGAATATTTCTCCATTCACATCAACTGGTGTATGCCATGGCAATGTGAGTTAATTTTATTAAGTTATCCAAAAGAATTAGGAAGGCAATGTGCTCCTTAAACAAACATAGGTTTTGGGGACAGCTAGGTGGTTCAGTGGATAGAGCACCAGCCCTGAAGTCAGGAGGACCTGCGTTCAAATCAGGCCTCAGACCAAACACTTGACACTTACTAGCCGTGTGACCCTGGGCAAGTCACTTAACCTCAATTGCCTAAGCAAACAAACAAACAACAAACAAAAACCCCCAAAAAACCAAACAAACAAACATAGGTTTCTATGTATGAGAAAATACATTCCAATGCCAAATATAAGTGATATGGGATTACCCAGTTTGGATTGCTCATATCATTCCAGCCCCTTAATCATTATGAGTAATTAACAATTGACTGTATTTAACAGGAAATTTTTAATACATTTAGAAATACTAGTACTCTGATTTTTAGAAAAAAATTGTTATAGTTTCTGAAGGTAAAAAAGTTTGTTTCAAGGGGATAAGTTTTGGCACTATGAGAAATTGAACTATTTCACATGATGACTTACATGAAAAGAAGGATGAAGTTGAACATGTATGCATTCAGGACAGTGATCCTTCATCATAACAAAATCCTACGGTAATTTCCAACTTTTCCTCAGGCCACTAAGAGATGTGAAATGCAAATTTCACAAAGCATGATTCCATGCCTATGAGGCCTGGATTCCTTTTTTTCTTGAAACAAATGTCAGCATTTATAATACTTGTCTAGTAAGCAAGTTTCTTTTCTGTAAATAAAACTGACACGGACATTAAGTATAGCTCTTACCTTAGTGTGTCATTGCCATAACAGCCCACATCCCCAATGCCAAGGTCATCTGCCATTATCAAGAGGATGTTTGGTTTCGAACCATCTGCTGCACAAATACCTAGAAATAGGCGCAGGACGAGTAGGATGGAGAAGCAGGCCCTAAAAATGAAAAAATAACACATAATAAAAAGCCAAATGACTCTTATGGTTAAGAACACCCAAGCTAGTACAAAGCTCTAGCTATTTTAGACGTTCAAATGCCTGTTCTGTTTTGTTCTGTGTAATAGGCAGACCTAAATCACACAAAAGCTGGTTGATGTCACCCCTCAATATTAGCAAAAGTACAGTGAAGGTTTAGAATCCCCCTGAAGCAACAAACATTTTCTACAAGACTTCAGTATGTCTTTAAATTGTTCTTGATATCTGATTTTTTTTTTGAATATAAGACAATGACAGGTTATAACTTTCATATACCCTTTCTTTCTCAGAAGTTTGAATCAGCAGAGTAGAAGCAGGGAAGAGTTCTAGTTTCATCAATAGCTTCAGTCAAAGTACCCATTGGAGCACTTTCATCTCTCCAGCTTTCAGATTTCAGCCTGCCATCAGCTGCCTTCATGAAGCTGGCTCTTCTTGAGAGTGACTTTGGCTCAGAGTCCATATGCTTCCACTATTTGGTTGAACATCTTAGTGATCACAATCCCAGAGGCTCTGTTCAAACCTACAGAATTTCAACTCCTATAATGTGCTTCCTTGTGCAACCTCTATGTAATTTAATGTTAATACTTTAATAATGAACTGTGTGAAGATATTTGGCATTGTGATAGAGACTGCTGGAAGAAAGTGGCCAGAAGAAGAGGAAGATATAATGCATATTCTCCAATTTGAGACCTAAAGGGTAGATGTGAGCGACCAGATACCTCAGTTCTTTGATTGAGACCATGAATGGATTCTTGCTGTTGAGAGCAGTTTAACAGGTGTGGTTAGGATCAAAGACAATGAGATGCTATGGTACTGAACAGATCTGGTGTGGTGAGACTGCCGCTTAGCCCTTCAAAGACATTTTCCTTTTATCTTTTACTTTGAGCTATGTGTGAAGCTGCTGTGTTAACCATATCTTCTCTGCTGTCTGAGCAGGGGGAAAAAATCAAAACCAAAAGCGAAAACCCTGTTTGTTTGTTTGTTTTCCTGCTCTTTCAGTCAGAAGTATTTAGCATTGGCTCTCTTATTTCTAATAAACTATACTGGCCAGCACTTCACAAGTCCCTTCCCCTCTTTTGATTTCTATCCATTCCTTTTTGTTACTGGATTTTGTGCTGCTAGATAAAAATAAATCAACATGCTATTCTTTCTTCCATGTTATTTGAGCAACAGAAGTTGGGGATGCATAGGGGGATGAGCGAGTATGGATTACACAGTAAACTCCTCCAGCACCAACTGCGAAGGCAGAAACTATGGTGTAGAAACAGCTTTTCCCCTAAAACTCAATTGGTGGTGCTGCCTGTAACAAACACCTTTTGCTCCTGCCCTAGGTGGTAAGCAGGAGAAATAAATGCACATATGGACATATCTGTGATCTGAATCCTTTATTCTTCTAGACTGATTTTGTTAGTGAGTGACCTAGAAGGTTGGGAGGAAAGGAGTAAGAAGGTTTCTTTCCACTGGCTTTTTTGGGTTTCTCTATGTTTTCCCCTCCCCACCTCCCCATTCATTGCTACTTCTTATATGGGATTACCCTACCAAGGTAATACTGTTATGTATGGATCCCCTAGACCCTCTCTGCTTGCCTAGACAGTCAGGCTAATGTCATTTTTAGTGTCCAATAGCATCCACAAAGATTGGATATTGCCAAGTGTTGACAAGGAAAGTGTTGATAATTCATTTAAAGGAGTAATTATCACTTCAATCAATCAGTAGATACGCATTAAACATATCCATGTGAAAATTCCTTAGCTATGTTACAGCAGCAGGAGGGGATATCACTTGGGCTTTAGTCCTATAGGGAAAAGGAAAATAAAGATCATGCTAATTTGATCAGTATAGACAACAATGGATAACACAGCAGGGCATCTCCCCCTTCCTTTATAATTGGCAATTCTGACTCTAAATGCTAGACTCACCATTTCACTGAGATGATTTAGTCATACCCTTAAAGGAAAAGTTTTAGATTTTTATTTATAGAGCAGTTAATATCTTCAATCTTTCCTTTGGCTAGGCAGCAGAGGCATTCTGACATTAAGACAAGAGTTGAATATTTGCATTTAAGAAACCTGGATTTCAGTCTTGCCTCTGATATTTTCTAGCTCTTTGATCATGGATGTGATCTTTAACCTCTTAAACTCTTAGCTTCCTCACTGGTAAAATGGTATTGATTATGAAGTTATTATTAATAAAAACCATGACGATTCCAAATGCCACACTTTTCATTCCATCATATTTTGCTATCATCATAAACATTTTTAAAAATAAGACTCAGGAGTCATACAGAACAATGAAGTCACAAGGTTAGTCACATGAGATGATGCTTATTTGAAAAGCAAACAATTTTTTTAATAGTGAACTTTTCTGCAGATAAGCCAGCAGATGTCCCTACATCATCATCAAAGTTTAGTGAGCAGTTAAGTTCGTTTGCATCACAGCCAAAGCAGTTAAGAGTTCAGAAAGTAAATTTATTGTTAAGGCAAAAAGGAAATAGATTTATTGCTGAAGAAGGGGAACTGAAGGCCAGAGCAGGAAGGCAAAGTCTACGTGTGTATAATATATTTGGCCTATTTGTATCTCCCCCAGCTTAAGATATTGAAAACCAAACTGGAAATGGTCTCAGAACAGCACCACGGAAAGCAAGCAGTCAGCCCCTGGAATGACGATTTCCAAACTTCCACCTTGCTTATCTTTCGTTTTACCTTCACTTTCGTTCCTATTGCCAAAGAGTTACGTTTTCCAAGTTAATTATAACCAATCTCCTCCTAACTCCCCCCCCCCCAAAAAAGAGCAAGGGCTCATTTTCACTTTACAAAATATACTGTAAATGTTCCTTGAAAAAAATGGCTGATTTTTCAAAACAGTAGCCATTTTGAAAGCCAAATGCAGAAAACAAGTCCCAGTCAAGGAAACTGGAGAAAAGAGTCTGGAACCTTCGCAGTCTCTGACCCAGCCCGAACCACGGGGTCTCACTTCTGCTCACTGCAGAGCAGGGTGACCTGGTCATTGCAAGAGATGCTTGCGGGTGCCCCTGGCCCAGAGGAGAGGGGAAGGGGGAGCTACCTCCAGACTCCCTAAAACTCAGAATCTGGAGCCAGAATACGTCACCAGGGGAGAAGCTGAGTAGTGCGGGTGGAAGGAGCAAAGGGAGCATGCCTAGCAAAGAAGAAACAGCAGATGGCCAGACTGGGGAGGCGGGGCTGCTTGTCTGCATTTTGTTTAAAAGAAAGTAAAGCCTGACTTTCAAATGTCTACATAGAGAACGACACGAAACAAGAGACTTCGGGGTGAAAAACACGCAGTGGGTAGCTTTGAGTCCCAGAAACGCCGGCACAGCACCTTACACACCTGCAGGGGACAGCGGCGCCACTCAGCCTTTGTCTCCTTTCTCTTTCAACGATCGGGGTCCACCCCCAAAATCGGCCGACCCCCATCCGCAAAACAAGCGAGAAAACACTGGAAAAATAGCCTCAGAGACCAAAGGCTCCAAGCCAGAAGTGAGAACCAGGAAGAGTTTAGCCTGTGGCACTGAGATAAACCATAGGGAAGGGAAATTGTAAACCTGGGCTTAGTCTAGAGCCTTTGAGGGAACGCTGGAAAATTCTTACTGGGCCTTTAAAAAAAAAAAGCGAGTGTGTGTGTGTGTGTGTGTGTGTGTGTGTGTGTGTGTGTGTGTGAGAGAGAGAGAGAGAGAGAGAGAGAGAGAGAGAGAGAGAGAGAGAGAGAGAGAGAGAGAGAGAGCGCGCGCTTGTGCAGATGCCTGAAAGGGAAATTTAAAAAATGTCCCTCCCTTCCTTGAGCCTTGAAAAAGAAGTACTCATTTGAGAGCCCAGTTTGCTCTCTTGTAGGACTGTTTCCTCATCTTAAAGCTTTAGGCTTTATCTGAAGCTCTAAGAAAACTAACTATACTCAAAACTCGAGGAGTTGTTCCAGGTATAATAAATAACACTGCTTACGTACCAACACAACAGCTTTTGTGTGGAACTAAAGGGTTTTGTGCCCAACAGTTAATTTTTAATACACCTTTTTTATGTCTGGAATCTTCACAGCTGAAAATGTTAAGTGATTGGCTTGAGGCAACACTGGAAATCAGAATTAAATTTCAAAGGAGATATTTCCTCCATGCCAACACTGGAAATGTCTATTCAAAATGATGTATTTCTTCAATAACACCAAGAGCATGCATACTATTTTATAGCAGAATGAATAGGAGATAAAACATAGGACAAAAATCCTCTCTCCTGAAGTTTATGACATATCTTAATTTATTCTGAGATATTTTAGCACATAATTTGGTGTAGTGGATACAGTGCTAGGCCTGGAGTCTGGAAGACCTGAGTTCAAATACAGCCTCACAAACTTACCAGCTTTGTGATCCTGGGTAAGTCACTTAACTTCTGTTGCCTCAGATTCTTCATCTATAGAATGGGGATAATGATAGCATTTACCTCCTGAGATTGTTGTTAGGATTAAATTAAATAATAATTATAAAATGTTTGGCAAAGTGCCTATAATAAGCACGAATAAGTGTTAGTTATCTTTATCATCATCACTATGTTGAGTGTTAACTTATTCTGAATGGAAGCATTGACATCCTCCATCTCCTCCAACATTTCCCCTTTATGTGTCATTTTCCTATGTTAAAATGTGGGCTTCTTGAGGCCAGGGACTAAGTTTTTTTCTCCTTCTTGGTTGTCCTTTGTTCTCAAAAAGGACCAAAATGACCTTGGAGTCAAGATACAGTGCATCTGACTATGGCTGATGAGACCAATATAAACTCAGAGGGTTTCACCACAAGTTGTACACAAATAGTCCATATAAACATTTGGAGAGGAGATGTCTCTAAATTTGCACGTTTCACATTTCTTTTGAGCTATTGCACTTGTTCTTTGCTCATAGGGTATAGCACATTCTTTGATGTGGGCACACTATGTTGGATGATACTGTGCCAGTGTCTCCCAGGACTCCCAATTGATTCCAAAGTTCTTCAGAGAGACTTTGGAAGTGTCATTGTATTGCTTTTTTTGACCTCCATGGGAGCGGTTGCCTTGTGTGAGTTCTCCAAACAATAATCTTCTAGGTAAGTGTACATTTGCCATTCAAATAATATGGCCAGCCCATCAAAGTTGCATTCTCTGCAACAGGGTTTGAATGCTTATCCTACCAGGTGACTTCAAAATCTTGCTAAGACAATTCAGATGGAAGCAATTCAGTTTGCTGACATGACACTGGCAGACTGCCCAGGTTTCACAGGCATACAGCAATGAGATCTGCAAAACAGATCTGTAGATCTTTAGTTTGGTAGGCAGCCTAACACCTCTTCTCTCCCAGACTTGCCTTCAGAGCCTCCCAAACACTGAACTAACTCTGGCAATGTGTGCATCAACCTTGTTATCTGTGTGAACATCCCCGCAAAATATATATTGCCATGGTAAGTGAACTCACCCACGATGTTCAAAATTTCTCCACTTGCTGTAACCAATGGTTCCACGTGTGGAAGGTATGGTGCTGGCTGGAGGAGAACCTCTGGTTTCTTGGTATTAATTGTTAGGCCAACATTAGCAGAAATGGCAGAGAATCAATCCATGCTTTGTTGCATCTCAACCTCAGAGGTTGCATTAAGTGCACAATCATCTGCAAAAATCTCTACCCTCACTTTGATCTTGGCTTATAGCCTTTTCAAATTAAATAATTTGCTATCAGTGCAGTAGTTGACCTTGATGCCATTTTCATTCTCATTGAAGAAGTCTGACAGTATCGCTGAACACATCATGCTGAAAACATAGGAGCAGGGCAGCTAGGTGGCACAGTGGATACAGCACTGGCCCTGGAGTCAGGGGGACCTGAGTTCAAATCTGGTCTCAGACCAGACACTAGTGGTGTGACCCTGGGCAAGTCACTTAACTCCAATTGCCTAGTCAAAAAAAAAAGCATAGGAGCAAGCACACAGTCCTGCTTCATTCCACTGGTAACTGGGCAAGTGCAAGTGCATTGTTCATTATCTAGAAGCCAGGGAAGCATGCCTTCATGAAACTGTTGTACAATACTGATGAATTGCAGGTAACCAAATTTTACCATAATTTTTCACAAGCCCTCGCATCTGACAATATCAAAGGCTTTCATTAGATCAACAAATATTATATACAGACCTCTGTTCTGCTCCTGGCGTTTCTCCTGAAGTTATCAAGAAGAAAATACCATATTGGCTATTCCTTGGCCCTTTCTGAAGCCACATTACCTCTCAGGTAGATGACTATCTTCCAGGTGAAAGATGAGTCTATTGAGGAGGACTCTGGCAAGAATCTTGCCAGCAGTGACTGAGAGAAAGAGAGAGAGAGAGAGAGAGAGAGAGAGAGAGAGAGAGAGAGAGAGAGAGAGAGAGAGAGAGAGAGAGAGAGAGAGAGAGAGCTCTCTATGATTGTCACAGGACTATTTTCCTTTATAGAGATGGACAATGGAGCCATCCTTGAACTCCTGGGGAATAACCTTCTCTTGCCATATAATGTAGAAAATTTCTGTCAGCTTTTGTATGAGCAGTGGACCTTTTGCCTTGTAAATTTCAGGTAGAACAGTATCAGCACCAGGTGCTTTACCACAAAAAAAGAGCCTCATGGCATTCAAAACCTCTTTTTCATTTGGAAATTCAGCTAGAGAGAGATTGACTTCAACTTGTGGTATAGTCAGTGGCTTCTGCATTTATTGATGACAGTCTGTTGAGAACACTATGGAAGTGTGCAAGCCATCTTTGGAAGATCATGTCTTTATTACTAATCAAGGTGGCTTCAAACCAATCTTGATGTTTGCAAGTGTTCTGGCCAGATGAATACATGCAGTGCTGAACACCAAATTTCTGAAAGCTGCGCAATCCTTTTCTGCTCCACTGTTGCCAACTGTGTATTAGCTCAGCTTTCCCTCCAAGTTTCAAGCTTGGACAAGTGCTCTAATCTGTTGACATTAAATCTTCCAGTTGTTGCCTTGAATTGGGGCCACCTCTTTTGTTGAACAATAATGTTTAGCTTGGAGATATCCATGATTGGTGTAGCACTCTGCACTACATATCACCTTTGTCACTCTCACATTGTGTCTCTTCTTCTTACAATGACATAGTCTACATGGAACACATTACTTATCAGACTTATGGATAGGCAAACAATTTATGAATAAATAAAATATAGAGAACAAAGTTAAGCATAAAATGAATAATTTGGATTACATTAAATTAAAAAGTTTTTATACAAATAAAACAAATCTAGCCAAGATCAGAAGGAAAGCAGAAAATTGAGGGGGGGATTTATAGACAATTTGTCAGATAAAGGTGTCATAACTCAAATATATAAAGACCTTTGTCAAATCTATAAGAATATGAGTCATTCCCCAATTGACAAATGTTCAAAGGATATGAACAGGCAATTTTCCGTTGAAGAAATCAAAATAATTTGTAGTTATATGAAAAAATACTCTAAAAAATTATTGATTAGAGAAATACAAATTAAAAAACCTTGAGATATCATTTTGCATCTACCAGATAGGTTAAAGTAATTGAAGGAGAAAGTGACAAATGGTGGAGGGGATGTAGAAAAATTGGGACACTAATTCATTGTTGATGGAATTATGAACTGATCCAAACATTTTGGAGAACCATCTGGAATTATGCACAGAGAGTTATTAAACTGACTATATCTTTTGACCCAGCAATACCACTACTAGTTCTATTTCTAAAGATGATTAGGGAAAAAGGGAAAAAAACCCTACATGTTCTAAAATATTTATAGCAGCTCTTTTTGTGCTGACAAATTGTAGAGATGCCCATCATTTGGGGAATGGCTAAATAAGTTGTGGTATATTGTTGTGATGGAATATTACTGTGATATAAGAAGTGATGAACTCAATTATATTAGAAAATATGAAAGGATTTGCTGAAATAATGAAGAACAAAATGAGCAGAACCAAAAGAACATTGCATACAGTAATAGCAGTATTGTTTTAAGAATGACTTTGAACAAATAAGTCATTTTAACTATTATAAACACCCAAATTAACTACAAAGGACATAAGAAGAAAGATGCTATTTGCATCCAGAGAAAGAACTGATAAATAGAAGTATATGTAGAATAGTTTTACAGGGATGGGGGAGGGGGGGAAAAGGGGAAAAAGGAAATTTGAAAACTTCATTGTGTATTTAAAAGGAATAGCAAGTTGTACATAGCGAATTTGCAGTTTCATGTGCAATCATCTTTTTTATTGTATTATGTTATGGAAATGTTTGTTTATTCTATAAATACATAAATAAATTTAAATTTTAAAAATGACATAGTCTATTAAATGCCAATGTTGACTGTGAGGGTACATCCATGAAGTTTTGTTAAGTTTGGATAAATGGAAGACAGTGTTGGTGATGAGATCATGAAACACACAAATCTTCAGTACTACTACTACAGTGATCATTCCCTACTGTTGTTTCTGACTCCATTCCTCTCAATAACTCTCTGCCATGTCTAATAGTTTGTGTCTACTCCAGCATTAAAGTCACCCAGAATTAGGAACTTGTCCTCTTTCAGCAGACTGATGATGAAGGTCTGCAGATCTTCATAAAATTATTTTTTCACCTCATTAGAGTTTGTCGTGGTTGGAGCATATACACTGATGACGGTGGTGTAGTGCTTTCCTGCAAAGCGCAATCACATTGTCACGAGTTCACTCCTTTTTGTAAGTATACATCTTGTTGACTAGATTGTTTTGATTGCAAAATCTATACTAGCTTCATGACACTCCCCACACTGCAGCCACTCCAGAAAAATATGTATCTGGTTCCGAATTTAATAAGCTAGCCTTCATTAGCCAGCCTTTTTTCACTCAGGATCACTATTTGGATACAATACCTGCTGAATTCTCTTGCAACAAGAGCTGTTTATCTTTCAAGTCTATTGGATTTGTTATTATCCACAAGTTTGCACACATTCCATGTACTGATGGTGAGGGGAATCATCTTTGCAAAAGTTTTTGTACTTTGTTTTGTGTTTGACTGTAGGATGGGATGCCCACTTACTGTGGCAAGCAGGCCAGAGTTGAGTGAAGCAGACACTTTTTAGGGCATCTTTTCAAACCCCTTCTTCCCTCCAGGAAGTGAACAGTGTGGTCCTGAAAAAGGCTGCTTAGACACCCAAGGGGATGCTGAATCATACTACTACTGCAGTCCAGTGAGAAGATGACTCTATGGCCTTGGTCGCCTTGGGCAGGGTTGTAGCTACAGCTCCCAGTGTACCCACACCTGCTGCTTTGTCACTTGCTTGTTGCCACAGGACTTTGAGGTAAGTAAAAATGGTAAAATGGCACAGATGATGTCTTTTGACTCATACGTACATTGCAGTTAAGTGAGGCACAGTTGCTTAGACTCATTGGCCTCACTCTCTCTTCCAGAATCATCAGTCCATTGGCAAGACAAAAGTTAAGATGACTGGCAATGGCTTGGGGTGCAGTGGATGACCTTGGCATCTTCGATGTCTAACCAAGCTCTAAGTGCTTTACAACACTTGCTTCAACCACCTTCATGGCTATAAGAACAAATTGTTCCATCCACTTATTCCACCAGGGCAGTCTTCAAATGCTTGGGGTAGACACACCCCTAACTCACCAACAGATTTGAGACCCCTTGGTTACCCTCAACCTGGGTTTAGTCTGTCTGTTGGAATGGTTTACCAGGGTGTGCCCACTGCACATGGTACAACTTCCTGGAGCCACAGGTGAGAGTTGGATGAATCAGGTGGATACCAAAGGTGGAACACAGACCTGAAAAGGGCTTGGCAGTCATCACACCAGAGGTATAGTCTTCCTCAAAGACCCTATACTCCTTTTTGCTTATATTTGCATGTCCAAGGTTTAGTACTGCGCCTAGAATAGTATAAGTGCTTAATAAATGCTTGATGAGTGACTGATTGACCTACTACTTAGACACTTCAATGGAAATATGGTCTAGTTGGTATACTTACTACCCTCACTAGTATAACTTCACCCTTTTCTGTTGCTCACACAAGACCTACCATCTCCATTTCCATGTCTTTTCATAAATCTTTTATGTATTAGTACCTGAAGCATCGGATCTTTTCTGTTTTGTTTTTTTTTAGTGTATCTTGGGAGTACCAGTGAAATTTTGGACCATTCATCTATTTACCACATGACTAGCCCACCTATTCCAGTTAAACGTCTTTGATGTTGCTTTTATAAAATTTCTTTGCACAAGTTATCATTGGTAACACTGTGGACTACTCATACCCACCATGTGCTATTCAATCATCACCTATGATTAGTTTTCAGAGATCATAATGTTCCATTATTCATAGCCAATTGACATTATTGAGAAAATGCTAGTGTCGAGGATGACTTTTCTTATAACATCATTTAAAACACTAAGTAATTTCCTTAATACAACCCAGCCCTTCCATTCAATTGTGATCCTAGCTTGTTGCTCATTTACAATTTCTAACCATTAGAATGTAAGTTCCTTGAGGGCAGAGACCTAGTTTTTGCAGTTCTTTTTATCTTCAGTTTTTAGCACAGATCATGGCACAGATAAGAATACTTAATAAGTACATGTGATTTGTTGATTAATCAAAGACTCATATGTAGCCTTGTCATGGAATGGCAGTGACCTTGGTTCTTAAAATCTATGTCAGTGGATCATGAGTTCCAGAAGGATTTTCTACAACTTTAAGAGTCAACCTGGTGATGAACTGTATTGAGTATAAATTATCAATTGTCCAAGTACCAACCTAACTAACTAAATTTGGAGAGGATCATCACTTGATTGGTCACAGAGTTATAATTTTTTGGGAGTGGGCAGGAAGGAACACACCACAGACCATCTACTTATACACAGAGGGTTTGTGATGTGTTGGTATTTACACCAACAAAATTGTAGATTTTGAAGCACTGAAGAATTATCCTTCCTTGGCTACTATAGGCACTTTACCTCTCCTCTCTAAGCTTCAGTTTTCTCATTTGTGAAATGAAGATAATTCCTGAAGTATGGACTTCATAGGGTCTCTGTAAAGATCAAATGAGATAAAACATGTAAATAAGTTTATGAACATTAAATAGCTTATATAATGTCAACTGTTATACAGATAAAATTAAGTGGGGATTTGAAGACAATTATCAGGAAAATCAAGGAAAAACTCTTTATAGGAAGCTAAGTGGTACAATGGATAGAGTTCTGGACCTGAAGTCAAGAAGACCTGAGTGCAAAGCTGTATTGCCCTGATTGCATCATTTACCCTCAGTTTCCTCAACTGTAAAATGAGGGAGAATGATAGCATCTGCCTCCAAAGTTGTTGTAAAGATAAAATAATACACTATGAAATCCATGACTCAAAGCCTATTAGCTTAAGACTGGTGTGAAGACAGTGAAGACTGATTTTTCTATGCCTGTATGAGGGGCAAAATTAGCAAGAGTTAAAGAGAGGAGAGATCTTGATCTTCTGGCTTCCAGCTTCCAAAAGAGAATACACGTGGTTCCAGATTCTCTTTAAGAGAGGTCCTTAAAGAGAAAGAAAGTCTCTGGGAAGAAGCTGACATGTAGAGGAGCCCACACCTTGATCATGTCCCTATCACCAGCTTACTATATTAGAGACTTGGAGCAATTTCCCCTTGGGGTGAGATCTGAGGACTCAACCTCTCTGTCCTCTGTCTATCTGTCTGCCTCTCTTGAGCTCAGATATCTCCAGTATCCCCAGTAGAGGAGCTCATTCATGTTGGTATTTTCTAGTTTATTCTCATCTTGTATTTTCTCTGTCTGGTATTGGCTTGAATAAATAGTGTATTTACTCTTGGTTATGTGTGGTATTTGTGGAACTGGCATTTGGCGGACAGTCAAATCTTGGATACATAAGTTGAGGAACCCTTTCCTTGTTAAGAGAGAGCAATCATGTGCTCAACCTGAGCCTGTAAATTATTTCCTGTAGACTAACAATATGTGTATGTATGTGTGTGTGTGTGTGTGTATACACACACACACACACACACACACACACACACACATATATATTATATATATATATATATATATATATATATATATATACATACATACATATATTTTTTGGGGGGGCAATATAATTCTAGCCTAGTATCCATTCACTGAGAAAAGAATGTTCAGACTCTCGTGCCAATCTCCTGCTCCCTTTCTGATAAGAATCAAAGTTTCTTTTGGGCACAGGAGACTATAGATCTGTCTATTCATGCCTACCTCCCTATGAACTAGAGCTGTAGAGACCCATGTGGACACACATAACCTGTATTGTAAATACCCCCCCCACACACACATTCCTCCTACAATTTGCAATCTTTAAAGTGCTATATAAATGCTAGCTACTATTATTAGAGGGAAATGAAGCTTTATTGACCCAAATACCATAGGTTAGTTTTCCATATGATCAAATTAGTCAGATAAGGGTTAGTTAGGTCCTTTACCTTCTCTGTGTGGATAAAATTATTTGCTTTAGCTTTGAAAAAACCAGTTGGCAATACAGCACAGTGGAAAAGCAGTAGAAAGGAAGGAAACAAACATTTATTAAGCGCGTATTATGTTCCAAGTACTGTGTTAAGATCTTTACAGATATCTCATTTTGTCTGAATACCAACCCTGGGAGGTAGGGAGGTGTTGTTATCCTTATTTTACAGTTGAGGAAATGGAGCCACACAGAGTTTAAGTGATTTGTTCAGTGACCATACATAATAAGTGTCTGAGGCCAAATTTGAATTCAGATCTTAAGTCCAGGCCCAGTGCTCTATAACTGAGCTACCTAGCTGTTAGTAGAGTAGGATTCAGGGAGCTATAACCTTCAGTTCTAGTCCTGGCTGAGCTACTAACTAGTCTGTGATCTTGTTCCTTTGGCCTGAATTTCCTCATTTATAAAATTAGCAAGTGGTCTAGTTCAACTAAGAAGAGAAACCTCATGGTTTTCTTCCTTTCTTCAGTGTCCTTTCTTGGCTCATCATCCTCCCTCCTCAAAGCTTTGGAACTGATGGCTCAGAAGCCATCTAGTCTAACCCCTCATTTTAAAAATAAGGAAAACTCGGACAAAGAAAGTTAATTGACTTGCTTAAGATCACATAGGAAGTGAGGGAAATAGGGTTTAAATAAGAGTCATCTAACCAGAGCCTATCACTTCCTCCCTAGCTGAAGTTATGTTTTAAGCTTTCAATTCATCTCTTTCCCTTTATTTTCTTCATACTCCCTCAAATTTCTTTCTATACTCTCTTTATGCTGGTGATTTCTACCTCTTCATTCTCTCCCCCCACCCAAGTGTATTCTATTTCCAACTCCTATTAAAGAGTTTAGACCTGAATTTTCTGTTGCCTTCTGAATATCTGTGTATGAATGTCCCACCAGCACCTCAAACTCTACATGTTCAAACCTGTACTCATTTCTTCCTCAAACCAACAGACATTTAATTCACCACTGGGCCTGTAAGCAAAGCCTTCCCAGCTCTGTAGGACCTAACAGATTGTACACCCCAGGCACAGCCTTTGAAACTGAGGACTGGATCTACCCTATGGGGTGGTTTATAGAGAAGTATTAGCAATTAATAAAAGTCACACTTCAATTTATTCCTACTTCAACACTTTTAAGATAGGGTTTTGGAAGGATTTAGAAGATTTTATTCTGCCTATCCAGTTGCACCGTAAAGTGGAGAGTTGCAGAAATTACAGAGAACATTTTAGGTTGCAACCAGTCATCTACAATCCTGAAGTTCCTTTAGCTGGTTGGTTTTATTTGGTGATTGTCACGAGGGCTTAATTTTACATTACACTATGTTTTAGGAGACAGTCAGTCAGCAAGAATTTATTAAGTGAATACTGTGTGCCAGGCACTGTGCTAAGTTCTGGGGATGCAAAAAAGAAAAAAAAAAGCCTGGCCTTGCTCTCAAGTTGCTCACAGGAAATAACATGAAAACAGTTATGCACAAACAAGATAAAGACAAGATAAATTGGGGTTAATCAACAGAGAATGTGGACTATTATAAACACTGGGCCTTTTCTGGAATAAATTGAGAAACTCAATTGTCTCTTAAGGAGTCTAGAGACTAAGGTCAGGCTACATAAATTCTCTTTATTATTATTGCTAATCGGAGGGGACCTTAGGCTAATTTCATAGAGTCCTACATCTTGGATTCTATCCTTGAGACTACGTTGATCCTGTTCTAGCCTTCAGAGGTATAAAGATAAGTTGTTTATTTTCATTTGTTTGTTTGTTTATTCATTATTCATAAATCCTAAGTGATTCGGTGCTTTGTGAGTTTCATAGTACTAAGAATTTAGCTAGTGGGCATTTTAAACACACTACATTTTATTTTGGATAACGCATTCTGCATTGGCAATTGTACAATGGTTCTCCATATGAACCTCAAGTGAAGATACAGAGGAACTTTCGTCACCTATACAATCCCAACATTCTCTTATTTGGGGTCATCTTCCCAATCACACCAACATAGCGGGAATGTGCCACAACATGGCTGAAGCCATGGTTTCCAGATGTTATTAAAAGTGCTGAGCTGCTGCGGAACTGGTGTTAGTGTAACCCTGTGTTCTTGTACAGCATGTTCTACTCTTTCAATTACTGAACCAATCAGGGGCTCAGTATCAGGTGAAAGGGGGTTAGCCTCAGAAGGATCCCTTGAGAGATCAAACACCAAAGGTGGGTCATGGTGAGTTACGCCCTTTCCAAAACACGGGCAAACTCCTCTTCCATAGCAAGCACCAGAGCCCTCTGGGTGGAATATTGGGGTCACATAATGTACTTTCCACACTGTACCACCTGAAAGAAGAAGAAGAAGGATTCAGAGTTTGAAGGTGTGGCTCAGAGAGCATTACTGATTCTATAATTTATTCTCATCTAACTCATTGATATTACTGGAAACCACTTAAAGATTTTCATTCAAATTTCAATGCTTAAGAAGGGGAAGCATGGTGGAGTTGAGAGACAGTCATTCATAAATCCAGGAAGCTTGTTGTTGTTCAGTCACGTCTGACTCTTTGTGACCCCTTTTGGGGTTCTATTGGCAGAGATAGCTAGCATGGTTTACTATTTCCTTCTTTAGTTCATTTTCTAGATAAGGAAATGTGAGGCAAACAGGGTTAAGTGACTTGCCCAGGGTCACACAGCTAGTAAGTGTCTGAGGCCAGATTTGAACTTAGGAAGATCAATCTTAATGACTCCAGGCCAGGTACTTTATCCACTGTACCACCTAACTGCTCTAAATCCTGAAAGATCTAGATTCAAATCACACATCTGTTACATCCTCACTACATTACCTTGGGCAGTTTATTTAACTTCTCAGTGCTCTAGGTCAGTCTCTTAGACCAGGGGTGGGGAACCTGCAGCCTTAAAGCCACATGTGGCCTTCTCGGTCCTTGGGTGTGGCCTTTTGACTGAGTCCAAGTTTTACAGAACAAATGCTTTTGTTAAGGGGATTTGTTCTGTGAAGTTTTATTCAGTCAAAGGGCTCCACTTGAGGACCTAGAAGGCCACATGTGGCTTTGAGGCCACAGGCTCCCCACTCCTGTCTTAGACTATAAATTAAAGAGAAAATGCTAACCTGAATAGGTAGAAGGGTTTTTCTCACCTAGTAGTTCCCTATATCCATGAAATTATATGTCCAATGAATTAACGGGAATAGAAGAAATATCAGTTCTCCAGCTTTTCATGTAAACAATTATTTTTGCAAAATTCTGAATATCTTCTAAAGCTGTTACTACTCCTACTGAATTTTTAGAGCTTTGAACAGAGAACATCTTCTACTTACTGTCCTTTTGATGCCACCGAACTGCATGCAAATATGCATCACAATAATGAAACATGAATTCATGATGCACTTGATGAACTCCTTGAAGTAGAGGCATCAGGTCTCGGCCGTCAATCACTCTGAGGGAATAGAAATAATGGTACTAGGCCTGAGCTGCACAGTGTGTTCAAACATTTCATCCAGTGCAGCAGCATGGCATAGTAGGTAGAGAGTTGGGCTTTTAGTTAGGAGATCCTGGGTTAAAATCTCCCTTCAGACACTTACTAGCTGTGTGACCCTGGCCAAGTTATTTAGCCTCTTGTTTCTGTCTCTTTCTCTGTAAAATGAGTGATAGGACTTGATAATATCTTATGTCCTTTCCAGTTCTTAGACTTAGTCTCTACTCATGAGGAAAAGATTAAATCAAATATCAAAGGTCACTTATATTTAACTAGAAACTAAGGCAAGGTATTACAAGCATTTAAGGAAGTGATTCACATAATTTACCTCCAGCACCACTTTTGACTAAAATATGTTTCAGAGGGAATAGAAAAAACAACAACAACAAAACCCCCCAAAATGGCCTAAATTATTTTATTTACAACATGTTTCTGAATATGATTCTTGCCTTCCACTTAACTGAAAATCATTGGATATTTTCTTCCCGTGTGTGTGTGTGTGTGTGTGTGTGTGTGTGTGGGTGTGTGTGTGGTGGGTGTGTACATGAATGTGTGTTCATTGAAAACAGGACCTTTATCTGTTTTTGTATTCCCATGAACTAGCATGGGATCTTGAAGATGGCAGGCAGGTAATGTATGTTTATAGAGTGGAATTGCTTTAGTCAAACTGCTCCTCTACACTTGTTTCCTCATCTGTAATGACGATTTGTTGAATCCTAAGGTCCCCTCCGATTAGCAATAATAATAAATAGAATTTATGTAGGGCTTTAAAGTTTGCAAAGTACTTTACAAGTGTTATCTAATATAGCCCTGGGAGTTAGGTCCTATTAATATCCCCATTTTACAGATGAGGAAACAGAGGTTAAGTGATTTGCCCAGAGTTACATAGCTAGTGTGTGTCTGATTTGAACTCAGGTCTCCCTGATTCTAGGGCAAAGACTCTATCTACTATGCACCTTGCTGATTAAAACAATGATTATATTGCAGAATAGATCATTTAGCCTTAAATTTTTTTATGAATGCTTGTGTCTTAATTAGACTCATCTAACTCTAGAAATCTCTCATAAATTCAGGCAAATATACAAAATAGGTAATCATAGCTCTTCAGCTTTCTCTTAAAAGATTAATATAGTGGGTACTATATCTCACACCCTTTCAATGTTGATATTAATTCACATGAATGCAATTTTTCACAAGTTAAAATTAAGACAAGCATGGATGTTCCTTTTGCAAATGATATGGAATGAATTATACATAAAAATTTCTTTACCTATCTTGGGGCACTTCACCCCTCCCAAATGTGTCACTGTTGGGTAGATATCCATCAGGCTTGTAGGTTCATCAATCGCAAAACCTGCTGGCAAGACTCCAGGCCACCGCAATATCCCTGGGACCCGAATGCCACCATCCCAGCCTCCCATGCCTTTGCCTCCTTAGTTTAATTTAATAAGACAAAATTTATGATTAAAAAAAATAGAAAAGTGACAATGTGTATAAGTATGATAACTTTTGTTTTAAGAGAAACTTTACCACAATATTTGGTTTCATCTGAGGAGGAGGTGGCATTAAAAAATATCTTTTTGGGGGAGGAGAACTCATTTGAACCAAGCATTTAAACAAATGGGAATTTCAGTTTCCATTGTTGGTTCTCAATCCTTTTAAGATTTAAAAATACTTTTCTAAGTACCAAGATGATTCACTATTAATCTTACGCTATTATTAGCTTGTTGATACCTTTCTCAGGATTATATTTTACATGCTTGTGCTTGTATCTGAGAGAAATATGCTCAGTTAAATTACAGAATAATGATTTGTGAAGTTTTGGCTCTAATCATTCTTTTACATATTTTCTTCAGGATCAACTGCAAAATCTTCTGTTTGGTTTTTGAAGCTCTTCATAACCTGGTCCCTTCCTACCATTCCAGTCTTCCAACACCTTATTCTCCTGCAAGTAGTCTGTGATCCAATGACTCTGACCTCCTTGCTGTTCTTAGAACAAGATACTCCATCTCTCTACTCTGTAAACTTAAATTGACCATTTCCAATGCCTGGAGTTCTCTTCCTCCAATTCTCTGTCTCCTGCTTCCTTGGTTTCCTTCAAGTCCCAACTAAAATCTCAAATTCTGTAAAAAGCTTTTTTACTAATCCCTCTTAATATTAGTTCCTTCCCTCTGTGATTATCTCTGAATTATTCAACATAGTTGTTTGCATGTTGTCTCACCCATGGTATGTGAACTCCTTAAGAGCGTGTATTCCCCCCCACCTTGGTATCTTCAGTACTTAACACAGTGTCTACCATATACTAGGTACTTAATAAATTCTTATTGACTTGACTAATTGTAGCACTTTCTAGTTCTATATTATTTTTTCACATAATCTAAACATTTCTTTGTATTCTATTTACCTTCTCTTCCTTCATTTTTCTTTCACTTTTACTGCAATTGGTTCTTCTCTGTCTTCTTAGTACATTCATGCATGTATCTCTCTCTGAATTTTTTCATACACAATGAGCATTCTATTATTTTAGGGTGCACTTGAAGTTAGTGCCGGGAAGGACCAGAAACTCATGATTTCTCTACCTTTGTCATCATTTGTCCAACCCTTTGGGAATAACACTTGCATCTCTGTGTCTGGGGAGATCATCTCTTTCAAAATAATATATCAAAGTCTAGAATTTTTAAGCTTTTATTCTGATGTGGTGACTTCTTTATTAAGTTCTACATCTTTTGTATGTTCAATGTACATAAAGCACTCTAGTGGAATCAGTAAGTTGCCTCTTTACTTCCATTGTCCAAATGCAAAATAAAAATCAGAGAGTACCACATCAGGATCCCTTGAACAATTACACAGATCCATTTCCTATAGTCTCTCCAAACAAGTTTTCCCTTTTCAAGTGAGGGAGCTGTGGAAAGCTGAGCAGGCATTGCTCTCCCACAGAAACAAATGTCTGAGAATGAATTAATATGAGAAGGCCCACCTTTATATATTCCATTCCAGCCACCATGCTGTTCATTTCCTATTTGGGACTCTAAAGACCCACCATTGTCAGAGGCAAAATAAACCAGCGTACTTTTGGTCAGGCCTTCATTGTCCAAAGTCTCAAGAACTTCACCTAAGGAGAGGAATTATATTTGAGCTGATTAGACAAAAAGAATATTATGTAGTAAGAAATTCAATAGAAATGTAGTATTTTAAAAATACCAGTTAGAAGTAATTTCTAGTTTTAAAGTCATTGAACTGCCTATTCTTATAAATAAGTATCCCTGATTCCAAGTCTGTAACTTATAGTTTCTTTTGACTTATTTTGGAAAGCTACCCATATGAGAACTGCGAGTTATTTTGCTTCTCAAAATTCAGAAATCAGTAAATAAAATTTTATCCTGAAATTAAATCAGATTAGTGTAGAGAAGAAGAGAATCAAGGAAGAAGGTAGGGTGCTATCACATTTCCTTTCCAGTTGTGAAATTTCTTTAAGGATCCTGACTGTTGAAAAAAAATTTTTTTGATGTTTCCTCTATTTCTTATTTTGTTTTAATTTAAATGGTAGAAAAGTAGTTTAATATTGGCTAAATTTTGAGCTCAGGGCTGCTAGCTAGGTGGCACAGTAGTAGAGTGCCAGGTCTGGAGTCAGGAAGACTCCATGAATTCAAATCTGGCCTTAGACACTTACTATTTGTGTGATCTCAGTCAAGTCACTTAATTATGTTTGCCTCGGTTTCCTCATCTATAAGATGACTTGGAGAAGGAAATGCAAACCACTCCTGTATCTTTGCTGAAAAAACATTAAATCACGAAGAATCGTATACAACTGGACAAAAACAAAATTTTGAGTTAAGCAGAGTGATGGTATATTGCCCCATGTTTCCTTTCGTTAATATTCTATTTTCCCCTCTTTGTTTCACTGCTGAATGTCTGGAAAAAGTCCACATTGCTGCATCCACTTTTCCAGTTCCCCTGAAATAGGGCTTCTACCCCCACCACTAGTGAAACTGCATTTTCATTAGTGGAGAAAGGATCCAAGCCCAGGACTGAGTCCTATTCCACACCTACAGGTAGCAGAAGAACAGAGGCTTCATGCTAAATAAGTAAGGTGTAGTCTATCCTTGAAATAGAGATGTGTTTACACATTCACTCATCCATTTATTAATTTAACACAGATTTACTGACTGAGCAAAAAGTTATAGAATTGTAGAAGTCTCCTGAAGACTATAAATAGTCTTAATTTGAGGTATTCTTAATCTGAGGCACATTTCAGGGCATCTGTAAACTTGAATTGGAAAAATACATCTTTATTTGCATTAACTTCTCAAATCAATCAATCAATAAACATTTATTAAGCACCTACTAAGTAACAGGTATTGTGCTAAACACTGGGGAGATTGAGCATTTCCTTTAATTATGAATATAGGCAACAATAATTCTTCTGAGAAGGGGCCCATAGGGTTCACCAGATTGCTGAAAGGACCTCTGTTTCAAAGGCGCACTAGCCTGACCAAAATCGACCTAATCAGATACTTGTTGAGACAACTAGTATGGTGGAAAGGCATTGTCCTGAGAATCAGGAGTGATGTATTCTCGTCTTAACTCTGTAACAAACTATTTTGCAAACAGCTCTGTTATCTTCCTGAAATTAATTCTTCTATTTATTTTCTTGTGTGCACACGAATGCTAAACTCTGTAACTTATTTACTTTCCTTTCAATTAAGGGGTAAGGAGAGTTTTATTGAATGTGAAAGAATACAGGGCCCGAAAAGGCTTGGAAGCTCCTAGACTACTGGGGCTTACGGTCCATTTGAGCTTTGATATTTTACTGTTTTGAGACCATAGTTTCAGCTCTGGGAAAGTCAAAGTCCCAAAGCAGAGGCCTGCCTGAGTGGCTCAGAACTTGAAAACTTGAAAAACAACTTGAAAACTGCTTAAATCTCAAATGTGAAATTTGCATCTAAATTTGCACCCAGGGAATAGGGCTGGGGTTCCTACCCCTCTGTTGTCTGGTGATTGGTGATTGTAGACTTCTCCTCTCTCTTACCTCCTCTCTAAGCTCATTCCTATTGTTCTCTGGGGCTCTGAGAAGAGATAAACTTTCTCACACAGGAAATGGATCTCTATCACCTCTACAGATCAAATACCAAATTATCTATTTGGCTTTCAAAGCCCTTCAAAACCTAGCCTAGGCCACCACTTATTCCCTTGCTCCACCTGCCCCCCCCCCCATACATTTCCATGAACAAAACACTACCTCTCATTTTCTTTTTTTCTGTTTTTTTTTTTAAATCTTTTTGCTAAGCAATCAGGTTAAGTGACTTGCTCAGGGTCACACAGATAGTAAGTGTCATGTGTTATGTGTCTGAGACCAGATTTGAACTCAGGTCCTCCTGACTCCAAGGCCAGAGCTCTATCCACTGCACCACCTAGCTGCCCCTACCTCTCATTTTCCAGATATTTTCTTGAGCTGTTCGCTCTCCAGCCCCCACTCCAATCCCCAGCCCAGAATGTTTTCTTTCCTCACCTTTGTTTCTTGGCTTCCCAGACTAAAATCATGTCTCTGCTTTTTGGGTCTTCAGCCCGTCCCTGATCTCATTTTCCCCCACTATGGAATCTTGATCCTTTTAACCAGTTCAAATTTACACCTGGGAGGCAACTTAGCATAGCAGACAGAGCACTGGATATGGAATTCAATTCTTGCCTCAGACATTTACTAGCTGTATGATAATGGATAGCAAGTCACTTAACCTCTCTCAGATTTAGTTTCTACATCTGCAAAATGTGTATTATAATAATAACATCTACCTCAGAGTTGTAGTGAGGATCAAATGAGACTATACGTAAAGTACAAACCTTAATGCCCTAAATTGTTTTTGTTGCTGTTATTTTTATTATTATTGAATCCTTTGCCCCATTGTCCTATCTTTGGTTATCATTTGCTGAAGTCAAACAATGGGTTATTCCCATTGCTGGGATGATAGGACCTGGATCCCTGAAAGGAAAAGACCATGTCTTTGAAAGAAACACAGTCCTTGAATTTTCCCATGCATTTCAGCAACCCATACATTTCAGAATCACTGGCACCTTCGCCCAAGGCAACTGGCCCACTCACTTTACTTGATATTCCTTTCATTGTAGCCCTTGGCACACACCAGACTGCTTGTAAATACCTACCTCTCCTTATTCCCACCTAGATCACCTAATTAGCCTACTTGATATTACTTTCACTGTTGCACCTGGCCCACCCCAGGCTACTTAACACTCCTAAATTCCCATCCAGATCCTTTCACTGTCCTTTTTGTATATAAGCATCATTCCCTGCCCCCTCCCCAATTAAGTTGCAGGTTCACTAGGAGACCTGCCAGCTTCTATTGGCATTTCAAAAACCTTGTCATTTGATTGGAAAAAGGTTTGATGTATGAACTGACATTTGGGGGTTCCCAGTAATCCCAATATGCATCACCATCAACCTCCCTCTCTTCTGCTCTCTGCAGAATGCTGCTGGAAGAAGTTACATAACATGCAAATGGGTTTCTTCAAGTTTATTTTACCTAATCTCAGCTGAGCTTTTATAATTGTATAATTAATTTTTACTCTTCTCTTATTGGTTCTCTATTGACTCCCCATTACAATTGTTCCAAACCTTTTCTTCTTTCTTCAAGCTACCTACAATCTCCCTCCATATCATTTTCTCAATAAAGGATTTTGCATCATACTTTTAAAAATAGATGTTATTCATCCCTGGCTCTCTGCTCAACAATTTCACATTTGAAATGACCTCAACATTATTCCTCTTTGTTTTTACTTTTCTCCAGAAGATGAGGTGGCCCTTCTCTTTGCTAACATCAACCAATTTGTATTCTAGGTCTTGTTCATTCCTATCTCCTACAGAAGCTTAACCTTTTGATCATTTTTTTTTCTGTTTTTAACATCTTCTTATTTAATGGTTCTGTCTCTTCTGCTCATAAATGGGCCTAGACCTCTCCTATCATTAAAAACAAATAGGTGTTAAATGATTTAGCCAGGATCACACAGTTAGTAAGTGTCCAAGGCTGTATTTGAACTCAGATCTTCCTGACTCCAAGCCCGGTACTCTATCCACTGTACCACCTGTCTGCCATTGAATAGGCATTGCCTCAGTCAAACAGAGATTTGTTAAAGACCTTAGCTTGAACAGGCCAAGCTCCCCCACTGCATCCTGGGCCATCTCCATTTGTCCTGATTTATATCTTGCCACTTGACCCAGCTGGCTCCAGAGAAGAAAGTGATGCTGGTGACTTTGCACAGTCCTCCCTCATTTAAATGCTATTGCACGTTATGGCATCACCTTCCTTATGTCGTGGTCCTCTTTGAGAGCAAAGGACAAACAGCAGGAGAAATAAAAACAAACAAAAATAAGAAAAGACAAAAAAAAACAACAAAAAAACTTTGCTTTATCCTAATGAATGAGATATAACCTCCATGAAGACTTCTCAGGGTGGTGATGAAAAGACTGTTTCAAAATTAGAGATAGGCTCTGAGAGAAGGAACAGGCCATAAGTTTAAATTACCTAAACCTCTAGGAATTTGACCCTAAACTTCCTCCTGATTGTCACACCACTGCCACATCAGCCTTAGATTTGCCAAATAAGAACATGTATGCTTGGATTGGCTATACCCTGCTTCCTTGTTCTTTGTCTTCAGGGAAAAATCTTTCCTGCCTAGAATGTAAGCCAGCCTCTCCAGCCAATGGGAGTAAAGGATAGTGGTGGGTGGAGGCTTTTTACGTTAGGGTATATACTTTCATTCCTTTTTGTGTGACTGGTCTCTCTCCTGCTGGAAGCCTACTGGAGGAGCAGATTGTAATAAAAAGTAACTTTTGCTCCCACCTTGAGAAGTCTCTGAGTTTAATTTGATTTAGAGTCGCTGTGCCATACACTAACATTCCTTCAAACTATTTTCCTTTTGCCTAGAGAAACCTCCTTGAAAATAAACTCCTAGAAAAAGTTACTGACATTCCCATTTGCTGACCTCTCTGATCTACCAGTTTCTACGCTAAAAGCCTACGGGTCTTGGAACACTATATTTTGAAGATCGTAAGAGCTGGGACTGTGACCAAGAATAACTTAACCTAGCAAAGTTCAGTTTCCTGAATGAAAAAAAAAAAGATACTTGACAAACTGAAAGACTTTCAGGTATTTGTTACAAAAAGGCCAGAACTCAACGGAAAATTCAATACAAAAGATTCAGAAAAAATATAAAGAAAATATCAAATACCAATTATAAGGTACTTACTGAGGTCAAACTGTTTTATTTCTTATATGTGAAAATGTCATCAGTATTCTTAAGACTTCATCATCATAAAAGTAGTTTGAAAGAAAGGTTGGGGCTGAGTTGTTTATGATGGGATTATTGCAGTCTAGAGGTTTACCTACTGTTTATGAACATGCCCCAGGGCCTAGTCTTGGGTCCTATCTTCTTTTGTCTTAAGATAATCTAATTAATTTTCATTTATTCAACTACCATCTCTTATCTAGGTGACTCCTAAGTCTATAACTCTCCTAAGTTTCAGTCTTGCATTCCAAAGGCCTGATGAATATCTCCACTTAGATATCCCACAGAAATTTCAACATTTCTAAAACAGAGCTCATTATTTTCCTCCTCAAATCTATCTCTTCTAATTTTCATATTTCTGTATAGAACATCATTATCCCATGTTCCTATCCTAGGAGTAATCCTCTACTCTTACTCCAACTCATTCTTACATCCAGCAAATTGATATTACCTTTTTTTTTTTTTTGGTCTAGGCAATAGGGTTAAGTGACTTGCCCAGGATCACACAGCTAGTAAGTGTTATATTTCTGTGGCCACATTTGAACTCAGGTCCTCCCGAATCCAGGGCTGGTGCCCCTGATGCTGTCTTCTTAACATTGCTAACGTCTATCCATTCCTCTGCACTCATATCACAGTCACTCCAATTCATTACTTCATCTTCTCTGCCTCATACTATTGCAGTAGCTTTCTAACTGAGCTTCCTGCTTTCTGTCTTTCCCTTTTCCAAACAATTTTCCAAATAGAGGTCAAAATGATTTTCCTAAAAAGGAGGTGTTACTATGTCACTGTCTTGCTCAAGATGTTCTGTTTATGTTCTGTTGAAAGAGGACAGAAAACAAAAACAAAAAAACTCTCTTCTGTTCAGTATTTCATACCCTTTGCAATATGGCTTCTAGCCCATCACTCAAGATAGATTTCACAATGCTACCTCCCCCATGCACTTTGTGGTTCAGCTTTAATGAATTACTTTCTATTCTACATTCAAATCATCTCTTACTTAACTGATTTTGCATTGGCTACACCCATATTTGGAATTTTTAAAAAAACCTTTTCCTTATGCAGTACCTAGCTTTTTTCAAGGCTTAGCTCATGTCACCTTCTTTAGGCAGCCTTTCCTGATTCCCAGGGCATTATTTACCCACTACAAATAATTTTATATAAATCTGTTTTTTACTTATCAGGGAACATGTTGTAATCCCTGCTGGCCTATGTGCTTGAAGGCAGAGACTGTCTTACTTTTGTATATATAACCCCTGTGCCTAGTTTATTCCAGGCACATAATTAATATTCAAATGATTATTTGATGATAACATCCTGATAATATTATTATCATCTGTTCATATGGTATGATTGAATTAGAATGGTTGCATATTATCTGAATGTATTGATACAATAGAGATAGTTTGGAGGCACAGTAGCTAGAACACTGAGCTGGAAGTTAGGAAGACCTAAGTTTAAATCCTGCCTCAGATGCTTACTGTGTGATCCCAGCAAGTCACTTAACCTTGTTATGGCCTTAATTTTCTCATCTGTAAAATGTTATGAGGATCAAATGAAATAACATGTAAAGTGCTTTGTAAACCTTAAGACATTAGGTAAATGTTAGTTGTTATTATAATAGTTATTAAAGCTATTAATTCAGTAATGTGTTTGAGCCAACTTGAACTAGCTAGCTAGAATCAGTTGTTAAGTTTTCAACATGAGCATTTATACTTTAGGAATTGGCAAATGCTATGAATCTCATCTTGACTTATTGTATTGTTGTGTGATATAAAAGTCCAAGAGACAGTTTCTGGGTAATTAATCATTTTACTTATTATTGCTAGAGGATAATTAATAAAAGGGATCAATAGTATGCCAGAGTGCCAAAGACCCCTCATGGAACCAACTCAAAGCTCATATGCCCTTGGAAGAGTGGGTGCTCCTGAAGGTGGCAGTCAATTCTGATTGGTTAACAATTAATGAGAAGAGTGAATATTATAATTAAAGGTGGGTTTATTCTAATGAGGAGCTGTGGGACATGACTCTGACTGCTCAGTTTTGAACAAAGAGACATCTCTTATCCACTGCCTAGGGTAATCTAGACAAAATGGACTCCACCTCTATTCACACCTGGCTGACTAAAACACAATTTCACCAATTCACCTAAACTGCAATTTCTTTACCTTTTGATCAGATCGAAACTTTTCCAGCTGGATGCATCTTGCCCAATATTTCATCTCATTATCAGCCCTGCACTTCAAAGGTTGTCTGAATAGCCTACGGAGATTGATTTCTAAATAAGGAAAAGAAATCCAAATTTAACTTTAAATTTAATTTAATTTAACCTTCATCCTAATTTAATAATTGGCCATTAATATAGGAGAGAAATAATCGTTTCTCTCAGTTGATTGTCTAGACTTATGAGAGGGATGAAGAAAATGTTTGCAATTAACTTAAAAGTGTTGTGATTATGTGTATACATACATACATATATATATATATACACACACATATATATATACTATCAGGAAGTCTGTTGGGTATGGGTTCTACAAGCTAGAAAATGCATCTCACAGCGTGAAATGAAAAGAGAGCTCTTTGACATCTATAACACATGTGCCCCCTGTCCTCCACATTGTAGCCACAGTTGTATCCACTGTAATCACAAAGAAAAAGGATTATTGATTTCCCATAGCATTTCTCCTATGTGTGGCTAGAACCTGATTGAAATATAATTGAGGAATATTCAACAAAATAAATAAAAATACAATATAATAGAGATGTCAGTTTGTGGTTTTCTAAATGAATATGCAGCCATAGTGATCTATTCCTATTTGAATTTGCTACCATTGATGTATAGGATATGAATTTGATAGTTGAGGAACAAAATATTTGTACATGCACAAAGAATTTAAATAATACATCTAGCTTAAAGGCATAGATAGCCCTTACCTCTAAGCAATACTCAGTGTTGAGAGAAATATTGATAACCAATGATTTGGGGAGATCCACAGGTACTCCTCTTTCTAAAGTCCTCATTTTCAAAGCTTAGTCTCTGAAGGCTGAACTTTCTCTGCAACCATAGCCAGACCCCATCCAACTTTATCAGGATTCTAATCTTGAGGTGAATTCCTGCCCATTGTGTTCCACTCAAGCAAGTTTGGGTGGAGGTAGGTCCTTTGACTAGGTTGCCCAAGGCTGGGGGTGGGATGTAGAGATAGTCTCTTGGTCTAGGAATGATGTGATGTCACTCTCCAAGCCCCTCATTGGAGTGAGCCTACTTCTCTTTGTGAAGTCCACCTCTCACCTATCCTTTAACCAGAGTTGATTGCCACTCTCGGGAACATCCACTTTTTCAAGGGCATATAATCTGGAAGCCCACTGCCATGGTTGTCTTTGGTCTAAGAGAGACATGGCCAAATGATCATTTTTTTCATTAATAAAATGCTAGCATTATTAAATTAATTACCGAGAAACCATGTCTCTTCAGCTTTTTAAATGTCACAGTGTCACATTAGGAGACTAGGTATCTCCATATTGCATTCAAAATGTTCAAGAAAATATGATGGAAAATTCTTATGGATCTTGATGGATTTGTTGGAATAATTATAATACAAAGATAATAATGATCTGGATTTCATAATCTAAGAGAGAAGTTAAATATATTCAAGTGTTTCAGAACTTTAAAGTTTACTTATACATTTGGCATTATCAAGTATTTAGTAGTTACTTGTATTTTACTTGAATCAATCTACTCTTTCCATCCTTAATATTGTTTTCCTAATTGATTCATTGACTAGATAGCAAGAATAATTTCTATTTGCAAATGTTTACTTACCCACCATCCAGTCCATCTCCTCTACATTATCCCCATATAATCCATGATTGCTACTTTGAAGAAACTTCTCTGCAGTAACAAGTGGTGTGTGTACATGTAAGAAGGAAATGACGAGGAGGAAAGGCCCATGCTTCTTCCTAAAATCAAAAATATTTCATATACATATGCATATATATGTATGTATATACATATACATACATATACATATGCATATATATGTATGTATATACATATACACACACACACAAATACTTTAATTGTAAAAATGGCTAACGAAGTAAAGATATCAAAAGCTGATTTTAATATTTATGTAGATATGTCCAAGCCAATTATTTATATGTGCGCTTTGTTGTTGTTCAATCATTTTTCAATTGTGTTTGACTCTTAGTGACTCCATTGGGCTTTTCTTGGAAAAGATACAGGAGTGGTTGCCATTTCCTTTTCCAGCTCATTTTACAGTTGAGTCTTTAAAGGACTTGTCCATGTTAGAAATCTTGAGCCTATCACCTTCTTTGTATCAGTACAGTCAAACTCAGATAGAAACACATCTCCATTGGCTTAAATTTCTTCATCTGTAAAATTAGTTAGTTATATTAGATTACCTCTAAGGTTCCTTCCCCCACTCAATCTCTGATCATATCAGTTTGTGTGAAGGCATGAGAACCAGCCAAATATATTTTAAATAGTAAAACATACTAATATTTTGAGTACATGTAAGAATGACTTTTAATTTCTCTCTCCATTTCTTGCTTTCAATTCTTTTTTATTACAAAATTTCACTTTCTTTCATTTTCTTTTCATCTTAGAGGGAAGAAGAAACTTGAATCCTTTGGTTCAAATTTTACATATATTTCCATTTCTTAAATATTTGTTCATACCTTAAATCTTGGCCCATAGAATACGCTAGACCATTAAACATTTTACAGTTGTTGATGTCAAGTGCTAGTGATTGTAAGCTGTCAAAAACTTGTTTTTATAATTAAATGCCCATATTCTCTTGTATTAGAATATAGCAATAATACTATAGTGCTATGGCCCAAGGAAATTTTTTTTTAAAGCAGCAAAGATGCTGAATGTACAAAAATATTTATAGCAGGTTTTTTTATGGTATCTAAGAAATGGAAACTGAGAGAGTGCCCATCAATTGGGAAGTGGCTGAACAAATTATGTACATGAATATAATCGGATATTACTGTGCTATGAGAAATGAAGAAAGAAGTATTTCCAATAAAACTTGGAAAGACTTAGATGTAATAATACAAAGTGAAATGAACAGTGACAGAGTATGATTTATACTATAAAATCAACAAAATGAAAGATTTTGAAGGACTTCAGGACTGTGATTAACATAGTTATCAGCCATGATTCCAGCAGATTGATGAATTCTGCCCACCTCCTGTCAGAGAGGTGATAAATTAATATGCACAAAGTAAGGTCCAAATTTTTGGCCATAGTCAATGTGGAAAACAGTTTTGCATGACTGTACTTATTCATTAAAAAAGATTTGTTCTTTTTTTTCCCCCTACAGGGAAGGAAGAAAGGAAATAAGCATTTATTAAATGCCTATCATGTGTCAGGTACTGTGCTAAGTGCTGTCACAAATATTATCTCATTTGATCCTCATATCAACCCAGAGAGGTAAGTGATATTATTATCCACATTTTACAATTGAGAAACTGAGGCAAATGGAGGTTAATTGACTTGCCCGAGGTTAGACAGCTACTAAGTTTCTGAGGCTGGATTTAAACACACATTTTATTCCCAGTGCCAGCTAGCTACCTGGGAGGAGAGAGTAAGATGAGAAAAAAATGAGTGCTTGATCATTGAAAAAAAAATTTATTTTAAAAAAGATTTAGGGATAGGGACTGAACCTGTAGTTTCAATGATATAGGGAAACCTGAGATAAGGAAAAAATATTTCTACCAATGCATGTTAGTACCTTCTCTTCAATTAATAGTCTTGGAGTGTTACTTAGAATACTGAGAGGTTTAGTAGTATGTGCTGGTTCACTTAGATAGGATATGTCTGAGTCAGGGCTTGAACAACAACAACAATGAAAGAAGACAGCAATTACAATAAGCATTTACATGGCACTTGAAGGGTTGCACAGGACTTCACAAGGATTTTCTCATTTTGTCTTCAAAACAACCCTGGGAGGTAGGTCTTATAATTATCCCCATTTTATTGGTGAGGAAAGCAGGCAGAGGTAAGTGATTTGGCTAGGGTCATACAACAAGTAAGTGTCTGAGGTCAAATTTGAACTCAGGTCTTACCACCTTATGGACACCAACTTCAAGGCTTACTGTTCATACACTATACACAATGCCTCTCTATATAGTATATATATATATATATATATATATATATTATATATATATATATATATATATATATATATATATATATATATATATATATATATGTGTGTGTGTGTGTGTGTGTGTGTGTGTATATATATACACACACATATATATTATATATATACATATTATACACACACACACACACACACATATATAATTGTACATAGTATATGGAACTATTCTAAACTTTTTATTCAGTTCTCTATCCATTGTCGATATTATATTTCTACAAAGAAGAGAAGTTGAACTATTTATTATTTTCTATCCCACAATTTTCTGGACATTTCTTTATTACTAAATTGTCTCTATAGGGCAGCTAGATATGACAGTGAATAGAGCACTCTTCCTGAGTTCAAATCTGACTTCAGACACTTACTAGCTGTGTGACCCTGGGCAAGTCACTTTACTCTGTTTACCTCAGTTTCCTTATGTGCAAAATGAGCTGGAGAAGGAAATGGCAAACCACGCTAGCATCTTTGCCAAGAAAACCCCAAATTGGATCACCATCACCAGAGAGTCAGATGTTACTGAAAATAACTAAATGAAAACAAAAAACCAAAACTGTTTCTTGTTGGCACACAAGGTCCACATTTGTTGGCACCATCATGGACCTAGCACAAGAACATACAGCATGAATATAAGAACATAAATTCCATTCTGTGTCATGATTAAATGCCTGTTTGACCCCCTTTCAGTGAACTTTCCTATTCCATTTAGTCTTTGGAATACTTTAACCTTGTTTTCCTTTTTGAACACCTAAAACTTGGTTTCATAGGTACAAAGATTTAGAACTGAAGGGCTGTCAAATCTCGTTTAGCCCAACTTTTTTTTTTTTAAGAGTCCGGAGAAACAAAGGATCTTACATCACACAGTCAGTAAGCTGACCATAACACAATGTTTCTAGAGAAATAGTATGGCGTAGAAGGATGACTTGAGTCAGCAAAAAACTGCTTCAGCCAAAGCTTGAAAAATTGTAATCTACATCCAATTTATGCTATATATAAAAATATATATAAGTATATACATATATAAAAGTATATATATAGATACAAAAGTATATATATGTATATATCACTGTGTGTGTGTATCTATATCTATCTATATAGCCAAGGCACTTTCATGGTGGAAAAATTATTTACTTCCTAAAACTATATGCACTGTTCTATTTTTCACGTACCTGGCTAACTGGTATAATGTAGACACTATTCCGTTGTTATAGCTTACCTTTCAATAAATGAAACTGCTTCTTTCAGTATAAGGGAGGTAGTTCTTTTGAAGATCATGGGTTGCTCTGTAATAGTGTGGTTTCGCATCAGAAAACAGTCCCCGTACTTAATCAAGATATAAAGGAAGTGCCATGTCAGGAAAAGTAGGAAACCAATGATGGCAATGCCTATCGTTATCTTCCATGGAACTGGCAATATGCCAGTGAACCTACCAATGGTAAATGTGAATATAGCCAGGACTATGATCTGAATATAAAAGTAAAGTCTCATCTCTAGATTTGCACGCTTCTCAGATAGTGCTGAATATTCACAATCACCCATTAAGGAAAATGGCATTCCATAAAAAAAGTCAAAACCATGGTTCAATGGATGATGACAGTGATCAGTTCTGATTCACAATTGAGTCCCAGGTGCCATTTTCCTGAAAATTGAAAGTTAGATTGTTAAAACTGATTCTATTATCATGACTGATATCTGTAATGGTTACTGTTTTACACTATAATCGTGGTCATCTTGTTCAACTCAAACACCTTAATAAGAATGGAAGTTATCCCTGGATTCTTCAAACTCTGACAGGAATAGAAAGGCCAGAAATTATGACAATTTTTTAAGTCATATATCTCCTATCTGGGGAATCTTAGATTATTTCATGAACATTAATTAACTTTTGTCTTATTAAATTTTTAAAAAGTCCCTGAAATGATTTCTTTAACTGAACCTCCACAGCTGTAGGAAGTCAGGTAAACTATTAACGTTGCTATGTTATTCACCTCCAGTGAGAGAACTGATGAACTCTGAATGCAGACTGAAGCATAGTTTTTTCACTTTATTTTTCTTGCCTTTTTTCTTTTTTGCAACATGGCTAAAGTGGAAACATGTTTTTTATAACTTCACATGCATCACTTGACTTTTCTATGAGTTGAGAAGGGGCAGGAGGGAGAGAATTTAATACTGCTATTATTTTAAAAAAAAGAGAGCAAATTCTGAGAAGAAGCAGAGTTTTGTCAAAATAGAAACTCAAAAAAAATTATTAACATTGTTAGTGAAAACATAATTGGTTTAAACATTTTATTTTTGTTTGTTTGTTGTTTTGCAGGCAATTGGGTTTAAGTGACTTGTCCAGGGTCACACAGCTAGTAAGTGTCAAGTGTTTGGTCTGAGGCCAGATTTGAACTCAGGTCCTCCTGACTTCAGGGCCAGTGTTCTATCCACTGCGCCCCCTAGCTGCCCCAGTTTAAACATTTTAAAAACACATTTGGAACTGTTCTAGAAAAGTGACTGAATTGTTTATACATTTTGATGCAACTAAGTCTGGTAAGCATATACCCTAAGGAGATCAGGGATAGAGAGGTAGGTTCCATGAATAGCAAAATATTCATAATAACATTTTTTGTGGTAGCAAAAATGGGAAATAATGTAGGTGCCCACAAAATGGGAAATGGTTAGATTGTAGCACATAAAAGTAATAGAATATTATTATCTCCTAAAAAGTAAATATGAAGAATTTATGCAAACTTGGGAAGACTTGAATGAACTGATACAGAGTATAGTAAGTAACCAGAGAGTAATATACATGATGACCAAAATAGGCAAAAGGAAAAATAACACTAAAAAAAATAGAATTCAGATCACCACAATGACCAATCTTAGCTCCAGAGAACCGATGATAAATCAGATCTTCCTTTTGTCAGATGAGTGTTAGCAGTCTCTGCATATAGAATGAGGAATGTATTGTTAGGCTTAATCTTTGTGCCATTTTGTTTTACCTGGCTATACTTCTTTGATACAAGGGAAAGGGATTTATAAAGGGAATGTAAAATTATAGCACTTCTCAAAAAAATTAGCAACCCTTTGAAATGAAAGCCCTAGCAAAATTTCCAACTCTTGCTTTGAAAATTTTGCATGCCAGTTCAAGCAGTGGGCTTGAGGTGGACAAGTGATCTCTCAGAGTAAAATCTTTGTTGCTGTTGTTGTTGTTATTATTTTTCAGTCATTTTCAGTTGTCTCCGACTCTTTGTAACCCCATTTGGGGTTTTCTTGGCAAGGGACTGGTTTGTCTTTTCATTCTCCAGCTCATTTTACAGATGAGAAACTGAGGCAAATAGAGTTAAGTGACTTGCCCAGGGTCCCACAGCTATTTAGTGTCTGAGGCCAGATGTGAACTCAGGAAAATCAATCTTCCTGATTTCAGGCCTGATAGTCTATTCACTGAGACATATGAGCATGAGAGTTCAATGGCTGCTAGTTTTATCGTCCTTACCAATGGAGATAGCCCCTACTGGACATGTAAGAGATGCTTAATAAATGCTTTATGGACAGGAAATTTCAAACAATTTAGAGATCCTGTTTAATACTATGACTGTGCTATATTTTAGTTAGTATATGCAGGCATGCAATGATGATTACGAACAGTGAACCACTCTTCCCCATCTTTGCTGGCCTTATTTTCTGTAGGCTGCCCTATTGTGATTCATAGAAAAAAAGTAATTTAGTCACAATTACTGCATTGAAGTTTCAATGTAGCCATCTTGCTTCCATATGGGGAACTTTATTATGAATGATTCTTATGAGCCTAAGGGTATACATAGACATATGGGTAAACACATAAATTTAAGATTTTAAATGATATTACTTATGATACCTTGACATGTTTTATTAAAGGATTCTCACACTTAAAATTATATTCTTTTGTTTCAAATGTTAGACTTTCTCTAAACTGTAATATAATGGATGCCTTCAAAAATCTACATACCTATTAGTCCAGTAGCATAGCCTTCTTTTTGTAGTATCTTTGCAAAAGTTGTTTCATTGGAAGGGAGCCCTCCAGATGCCGCAGTCCATTGAAGAACAGGAAGGCCATTATAGGAAGCCATGCCTTAGATGAATATAGTTTATAAAGAACATGATACTTTTAAAAGAGTAATTTGTTTCTTATTGTTTAACATAAACTACTAATAAAACCTTGATAAATATTGCAAACCTATCAGATTTAATGATTCACTTACTATTTAGTTTTTGACAAGGAGAAAAAAAACAGTTGACATATTTAAAATGATAACATTGTCATGATTTAAATAATTCATAAAAATATGGTCCATAAATCAATTGTGTGTAAGAATTAGAATATGAATGTTTTACATGTGTTCAAATTTCACTTGACTCAGTATTATATGTAAAACAAACCAACAGATGCTGCATCATACCATAGAAAGAGTCCAATTTCTATTATCAAAAGACCTGAATTTGACTTTTACTAGCTCTGTGCCTTTGGGTAAGTTATTTGTTCTCTTTGTGTCTCAGTTTCCTTATCTACAAAATTTGGATTGTTTCTGAGGTCCATCTCAGATGTAGAGCTATGATGCTAAATTATCTTGGTGTCTAAACTACTTCTTGATTGGAATATACAACTTCGAGATCAATGATTCTTTCAGGCAGCTAAGATTAAAATGAAAGTCATGAGACTTGGGTTATAGCCTTGGTTCTAATAAACTAGTAATAAAATCTTAGGAGAGAACAATTATTATAGAATATCACAATAGATATAACACAGTGTGGATAGGAATATTTGAGCAGGGCTTCATAGATGGGGTAATGCTTCATCTCTCTGGGAGTTAGTTTGCTCAGCTGGAAAATTAGTTATTAGATTAAATGATCCTAAAGGTCCTTTGCCAATCTAAACCTATATTATTTTTATGAAGTGTCTGAATGACCTAAGAAGTAAATGTAGAATCCAAAGATAGATATAGACAATACTTAGAAAATGGGAAAAATTGACTAAATATGAAAAATGAGTTTTATTATTTTCTCATGTACACTATTTGATGGAATGTAATATCCTTGAAAGCAGCAATTGTTTCTTTTCTTTTTTCCTTTGTCTATTCAGCAACTATCATAGGGACTAGTACATAGGAGCTTAATAAATAATTGTTGATTGATTGAGCCTCTATGTTTCACAATGGACTCATTTTTTCCCTAGTGTCTCACCTAATTCCATGTGTCACTTTAAATATTTATTGCTGCTCTCCAATTCTTTCATGTCATAACATTTATTTTGTAACATAAAACCTTATTAACATAGTTGGAATCAGTACCCCAGGCCAGTCTTATTTTGTTGTGTTGTTTTGTTTGACATCAGTGAAAAGGGCAACAAGAAGAAAATATGGTAAAATTTATTCAGTGGGAAAGTATGTTGTCTCTTTGGAACAATGAATGAAAAACATTTACTCAATTTATAATTTTTCTTTTAATGTTGCAATAACAACTTAGATTACTATGTCCTCTTAACTGGACCTTCCTTGATTTCCTTGTTTGTACTTTCCTCTTTCAACATTGTATTATTCCCCATTTGTCTTTCAACTCTATCACCCTTAAATCAACTCTATCACACTATAAATTCATCAGCTATACTCAGTTTAGATGGAGAACACGGTTATGGCACAGCCTATCATGTATTATGGTTCTATTCCATCCTTGTAAAATAAATAAAATTCCTTTCTTAAGCCAGATAAAAAATTCAAAGAACTAAGTCAATTTTTCAATGCATAAATGATACTCTAGAAGTCTTGGCAGCTTAAGAAGGCTCATTGTAACTACAGAGGCTAACATTTAACAAAATTGTATATCAAAGCAGAAATACTCTGGGTCTTGGAATAGAGAAGTATGGAGATGCCAGAATAATTGAACTGGGAGAAATTTTCATGATCACAGCAGAACAAGAATTGATGGGAATTTTTGGTGAGTCCAATTTACTTTTGTGGAAACTGCTTTCATTGTGATGGGTTGGTAAATTGGTGTGACCTGCTGCTAAGAGCTATATACTGTCTGTGTTAGATTAAATCAATGGAAACACTCAGTCCCATTTCATTCTCAAGCACTCAAGGAGATTATTAAACTTTAAACAGTTTCTTCACGGTCCTATAGGAATAACAATGTAATCTTTACTAGGAAGCAGAGACAAAACGATTAACAGTTCCTAGAAGCAATACATTGAATTGCAGTTGAGACATACTAGGATTTAGAACTGGAGGGGGTCTTAGAGCTCATTCAGTACAACTCTCTTATTTTATACATGAGGAAATGGTGCCTCAGAGAGCTTAAGCAATTGGCCCAAGATCATACTATTAAATAACTACCAGAGCTGTGAAGCAAACCTCAGTTTTCTGATGTCAAATTCACAGTTGTTTTAATTATTCCACACTAATGCTATTGCTTGTCAAAAAATGGAAAGAATTTAAGACTAATGGATATAAATTTTGGATAGTAATTATAGGCATGCCAAAAATAAAAATAGTTTTTTTGGTAAGATTATTTTGAAATGACTGAATTTAAAAGATCTAATAATAACATGAATTCTGAAAGAAAAAAAGGAAATGAACATTGGAAAAATTCTATTGCACATTCAGTTTTATATCAGGGTATAAGAATCGTATTTTGATCACAGCTTTTAAAAATTTTGGTATTTCCAAATATTCAAGAAACTAGTTCTTTAATGAAAATTTTAAATAACATATAAAAAAGGATAAATGGGAAGTATAGATGCTGTGATAATGTAAGAAAGTTTCTAACCTGATCGAATAGGGTATCTTCCAGTTAAGAAAGCAGCTCTACTGGGGGTACAAACAGAAGCTGCTGCTATGTGCTGAGTAAGTTTCACCCCTTCATTGGCAAGACTGTCAATATTTGGTGTCCTAATAAGAAAAAAATGATACGGTTTAACTCATTTTAAAGTGAAATATAAATTATATACATTTGCAAAGTAAAAAAAACTATTGAATTTGTTATATTTTAAAATATTTGTATATAATAAAAGCATCTTATTTACCAGAGACCTCTTAACCAACACTTTATATATTCATATAACAATTTAAGTCATTGATGATGACAGAACTCTGAAGCATTGCAATTTCCTATAACATAATCCCAATCAAAAAATATAAATTCAACTCAAATATTTATTAAAATTTTTTAATAGATTAGTAAACTTAGGCCTTCCCTTTATCAGTGTAGATCTCAATTTGTTTAAGACTTTGTCTAAATGCTTTTGAGGGATGCATTTTTTAAAAATTTATTATAATTTGTCTTTGAAACGTTTGTCTGTGCAGCTTGAATTGTCTGGTTCACTGTCTAACCATTCCTTTCATCTTCTGGTACGTTGTGTATACATCAAGTGAAGCAGAGAATTAAATCTTTCTTACTTACCTTATTGTATTATTACCATAGCAGCCTACGTCTCCAATACCAAGATCATCGGCTAGTAACAGAACAATATTTGGCTTGAAGTCAGCTAAACAATTTGATTTTGATGGTTTCAAAATCAGAAATGTCAGCAGTGTAATGGACAGAGAGGTCCTGAAATACAAAATAAAGAAAATATAACCCAGAGATGAGCTCATTCCAGCTCTAAAAACCAATTTTTTAATAGTCAGTATGAACACTTACATCTTAGAAACTAACAAATGCTAAAAATTAAGGTTTGATTTATAGTTCTGCTCATTTATAGACTTAAGAAAGTAATGGAGAAAATGTTAATTATGCAGATTATACTTCAAAGTGTCTTTTATTTGGGGGGGGAGGGAAGGGGAGCTGGCCATTCAATATTTACAAGTATATCATTGAAAAATCCCACTTTCTGTAGGGACTCCATTTCCCTAAAAAAAGTGTGTGTTGTGTGTGTGTGTGTGTGTGTGTGTGTGTGTGTGTGTGTGTGCGCGTGCATGTGCGTGTGACTGGTAATTTTAGAATATAGAAAAGGTTGAAGTATCTCTTGGACAAAATGAACATGTATATAGTTTGGGGCAACACATTTTAGGAAGGACATTGACAAATCAAAGTGCATTTATATGAGAATGATCAAGATGGAGACTGGAGAACAGGCTGTATATGGCTATGTTAAAGGAAATTAGAACATTTAGATTAGAGAAAATAAGATTTTGAAGGAACACTGTAGCTGAACTCAAATGTTTTGTAAGATAACTTGTGGAAAATGGATAAGATTAGTTTTGTTTGGCTTCTGAGGGCAAAACTATAAGTAACAGACTTTGCATGGAGGTAGATGGGCTTAATATAAGAGTGACAAAATTACAATTTAGGTATCAAATAATTTTAGGTATCAAAATGTAGACTGGGCCATTTCAGGAGGTAGTGGATTCCCTCTCCTTCTTAGAAATCTAATGAAGATGGGGGATTCACTTCTCAGGAATGTTGTAAAAGTGAGCCCTGTTCAGATGCTAGTCAGTCCTCCTGTACTCTGAATACCTTTCCAAATGTGCAATTTCATGAATGTTTTATGTGTGTATGTATTCTAAACAAAGTGTAAAGCTTATATGAACTGAAACCAATGAAGTAAGCATAACCAAGAAAAAGATAGACACAATTACTACAACCATGTAATTAGAAAGAACCAAAACAAAAACACCACACAAAAATGGATGTCTTGAAATTATAATGATGAAGCTTGGCCTTAACAGGGGTGATGTTAAAAATGTATCTTCCACTTCTTTCTTTACAAATGTGGGGAACTGTTGATGTGAAAAAACAAAACAAAACAAAACTGTGGATGTTAAAAAACCCCTATGGATGTAAAAAAAAAGCACCACATATACTATCAGACTCATTTTACACATGTTAGTTGTGTTGAATCTCTTTTTCTATCATTTATTTTTTATTCTTATTTGTAATGTAGGGTAAGGGGAGAGATATATTTATGATGAAAGTAATTTAAAAATAAAATATATCCATATAAAATAAATGTATGGTTTTAACTATTATTTCTCAGCACGAATACAGGAATAATATGAGAATCTCTTTTCAGATGGTCAAATTTGGTTACTGATTGGAAACTTTATTCAGGGATTTGTAAAGATGCATACTCCTGAGAATTTTTATTTTTAGTTAAAAGGTGGATAATTAGTCTTGGGTATTTGTAGAGCTTGATCAGAATTGAAGTGTTAAATATGGGCAAATGAGAGAGGAAAAGTCAGTTACTCCACTGTAATAAGAACTCTGATACCTTTCCTCACACGCTAAAATCATCTTATAATTTTAATATGAAAGTATTAACTAACTTTGATTTAACAAACCTTTCAGTCAAGAGGGCATAACACATTTTATTTATTCTTGATGGGAGGATTAAAAACTCTAAAAAAACCCATAGGAATCAATGTTTTAGCAATATCTATAGCTCCTAAAAGGCAGTATTATCTATGGATACTTTGAAGTAAAGATTCCTTAGGGAATCTGTCAGTAGAGTTATTATTGATTGTTCTTTCCCTCTCAACAAACACAGTCTGTGCCAAAGCCCAGGGAGCAAGGGAGGCAGCAGAGTGCAATGTATGCAATAAAATTTAACTCATTATACTTTTCTAGGAAGTAATGACTTAAAATAGATTAATGTTAATAGTTTTCCAATCAGCTCTCAAATATTCGTAAGTCGTTAGGTTGTATGCCCCTGTGTTTTAAGATGGACTGAGGAAGAGCTCATTTTGAGTTTACTTTTTGTTTTTTTCTAGGCCTAGGAAGCAAAACTTTGAAATATATAACCTTTTGCAGATACTCAAGACACTCTCTGATGATGGAGCACACCCACTTCATCAATACATCAATACAATGGAAAACCATATCAAAATGCTTATGGGTGAATAAGAATAAATACCATAATTAAGAATGTGAAACTTATCTTACCAAGAATTTTCCAGATGTAGCATGCTATCTGCTTTCTTGGGAAGAAGAAATCAAGATTCTGTTGGTATGCATCATAAACAAAACAAGCAAAATATATAAAAATCACCAGGAGGTTAAAGTGAAAACAATAATTAGAAATTTTAGGCAAACATGATTGCATTCCTCCTTCTTCATAATGACACCCTCCCCTTACTTCCAGTACCCAAGGGCTTTCTTGTAGTTCTTAGTTGAGTAGGTTAAAGAGTCATGGAAAACTCTTGCAGGAAAAAAAAAACAAACAACAACAACAAAAAAACAAAACCAAAACTCCCCCTTCTCAATGAAAACCTAAATGGAAAAGGTCAGTAGGTTGGAAGAAAAGGAGAATGAGCAGTAAAGGAAAATTTTAGATGGGAAAGAGTTAGTTTTAAACACTAAATGAATAGAAGAATTAAATTATTTAACATTTACATTATATAATTGTGGCTGTATTAGTGGGTAGGAAGTAAAGTAAAATTCCCAGGACTTATATTCAATCAGAAAAGCCTCTGGGGATATGGTCTGATTTTAATAGGCTTTGAGAAAACCAAGTGTTGGCAAGCTTCCAGTTAAGTGTCGGTTGTTTCCTGTTTTCATTAATTCAGCAAATATTTATTGAACATCTGAGCAAGTCATTGTTTAAGGGGTAGGAAACAGCATGAAGTATGAAGTGTGGTGAATGAGAGGAGACAACGAACTCAGTATCCTCCCGAGATAAAGTTACTCTGCAACACTAGTCACCAATATTTCTCAGTGCAAAAGCAATCCTAGCATTTATACAATTCAGTTCTAATCATAGTAAACTTCACAGTGAGCCCTTCATACTGGTGTTAATGACCAGACCCAATACATCAAGAAGGGGATCTTCCAAAGTTCTGTTTTGATAGAATCAATGTGATATGAGCGGTACTTAAAATATAGTTAGTGTGAGTCTAGAACAAAACAAAATGAAATAAAACAAACAACAAAAGGTCTTCCTCCCTTCGTTGCAGAATTGGGGGAACAATAGGTGTAAAATGCCACATGTACTGTGGGTGTGGCCAATATGTTAGTTCAGTTTGCTAATGGCTTCCTACCCATCTCTCCTGCCCTCCTCCTTTGTTACAAAAGATGAACACTTGGGTAGGGAATGGAAAATTAAGAAATTAATAATACATAAAAGCAAAATCTTATCAATGAAAATGAGATAAAATATTTAAAATAAATAGCAAATTCAAAGGTCTTCCTTTTTATTCCGCAGCCCCCATTCTGAGCATTTGTTTAAGAAGTGGAAAGACAGAAAGAAAGGGTCCATAAATAACGATTTTTCATAGTCATACTTCTTATGATAACCAACAACTGGAAGCAAATGGGTATCTATCAACTGAGGAATGACCGAACAAACCACAATAATTAAAATAAAACATTTTGCCATATAAATTATGACAGTAATTCAGAGAAACATAGCAAGAGTTGGATGACTTGAGGCTGATTTAAGCAGAACCAGGATAACAATACATACAATAATTATAGAGATATAAGTGAAAAGAATATTAAAAACAAAATGAAATCTGGGATATTATAATGATTGATGTAATGACCCAGTCCTGTAGGACAGATAATGAAATATTGAAAATGCTGAATAATTGAAAATCTGAAATAATTGATACCATGAAATCCCTATACTTGGCAGAGAGATGGGAGACAACATAGGGCAGAGAGTTGCATATGTTTTCTGACTAATTACTGTACTGAGCTGTTTTCCTTTGTTAAAATGGAGTATAGAGTGCAAGGAGTGGTACTGAGGTGGATGCTATATATGGACATTTATGTGTATTAAAGAAAAAGGATATTAATACAACAATTAAAGCACTATTTCCAAGACAAAGTTCATGGGCTCAATTTGAAGGATAAGATACTGTGAAACGAGGACTCTTTCCACTCTCTATCCAAGGCACAAATAGGGAGAAATATAAACCCTTAGAAAATGAGTGAAGGACATTTCTATTAAATACCTACCAGATATATGTCTTATGTTCCCCATCCCTGATTGCTGAAATCTGGACGTGAAATCAAAATCTCACACAAGGGACACAATATAAACATACAAATAAATATTAAGCAGTATCACAATGCCCAAAGGATTAAGAACTACTGTCCTGGGGGAGACTTGTAGTCCATGTTTCTGGGTCAGTTCAGTTTTTTTTAAACTTTCTCACTAGTACTAATTACTTGCAATGTTCCCTGAGAACAAAGTTGAGGATCCAAAAAGCTATCAAAACTGCTGCTGAGAATATTAGTTGGGTAGAAGCAAAAATACTGATAGTTGTCAGTGCTCGCCATCCTCAGAGAGGTTATCCTTGTCAGGCTTGATTGGATATTTAACAACTCACAATTTTAGACCTGGAATGGAATTTTAAGATCACCTAGTGCAAGAGTTCTATGGACTTCTTAAAACAAACAAAGAATATTTTGATAACTGTAATTCAATATAATTATTTTCCTTTGTAATCCTATATGTACTTATATCCTTATTTTATGCACTTAAAATATTATTCCGAGAAAGGGTCCATAGCTTATATTAGACCTCCAACTGGATCTATGACACCTAAAATGCTGAGAATTCCTGATCTAGTCTGAATCTTTCTCATTGATGAGCTGAAGTGCAATGCAGTTCTCTATTCCTATTTAAAAATAATAATAATTTCTGGAATGATGAATCCTGACAAAATGAAAGCATTTCATTCTGAGGCTGGATTGAGCTTATCCTAATGTTGAACAAGCATGAACTAGCTTCCTTTCCTACTGGCACATTGAGTGACAAGGAAAGCTAAGGAAAACACAATGATGTCTCCATGAATGCTGGAGGAAAGCTTCACGTAAAGATACCCAGACTGTATTATCTTGACAGGAGTTAATCAGGAAGAAAGAGAATCTAGTAAGGGAAGATTTTTCTTTTGAAGAAGGTCATAGGTCATTCTACTTCTGGAGTATATATATTTATAGCCTTGTTCCTAGACTTTTCCTGTCCTTTGTTAGTGTCCAAAGGAGAGCATGTGGAATCCACCAAATAGAAACTCCATATGTAATTCCAGGAATCTTAGTTACTGTGTGTGTTAGTTGAAGGATCCACTTTTAACCAGAAACTTAATAATAGCTTTTGAGTGGCAGGGAGGGAGACAACAATGCATATTCAACAGGGAGAAAGAAGGTTGCCTTTCTCCATAAAAATAGTACAGACTCAAACTTTGAGGCCTTGAAGGACAAATGGGGTATTGAGGAAGGGCATTTACTAAATATCTTGAAATCCCTAAAGCAACTGATTTGGCACAACAGTGTTAGTGGGATCCCCAGGAATCATAGACACATTGGTTCACATTTAGAAGGGACCTCTGGAGACAATTCAAAACATAGAATCACAAATTTCAGTGTTGAAGGGATTTTCAATGGCCACTGAACTTAATTCATACCTGAAAAAGAATCTCATTTAAATGGTAAATAGTAAATGGTAAATAGATTTCCTTGAAGACCTCCAATGTAGGGGAAACCCGCTACCTCTTGAGGTAACCCATTCAAACTGTGTTTTTACAGATTGTAAATAAGTTTTCATCCTTTATATTAAGCTTCTTGGCAATGTCTATTACCTCTGGTTGCTCATAGTTTGGCCTCTGGGGCTACAACAAAAAAGATGAATCCCTCTTTTATGATAAGAGTTCTTCAAAAACTTGAACACGTCTATTAAGTCTTCTTTCTGCAAGGCATTTCTTCTCCAATAAAACATCTGCAGCTGCTTCAACTAACCTTGATATGGTATCAATTAGACACCACTCCCCATTCTAGATGCCCTCCTCTGGACACTCTCCAGCTTATCAAGGCTTTTCCTAAAATGGAATATCTAGAACCAAATACGCTAAATGTGGCCTGACCAGCTGAGAGTACAATGAGACTATCATTTCCTTATTCTTGAGTGCTGTATGCAACCCAACAACCTCATTTGAATGAAGAAGAAACTGAGGGTCAGACAGCGCAAGTGACTTTCACAATAGCATTTGGGGGTAATATTGTAGTGTCAGGATGTACTTTGACTCCAAACTCAATTCTTTCCCCCAATGCAATGCTGTACAGCCCACATCACAATCTCCATTTCTCAAACCAAACATTCTTAGTATCATTTCCATAGATCAGAGTCAGAGAGGTGGAGTCAAGATAAAGGAGGAGAAAGAATATAGTCTAGTTCCTCCAGTAAACTCCTCCCCAAAGGTCTAGAAAATGCACTACACTGAATTCTGATTGAAAAAAATCAAGAAAAAGTCACAGAGAGTCATCTTTCCAGCCCAGGGAGATTCAGGGAGACAGACAATCTTCAGACATTGGGGATTGAGTCTGGCCAAGAGCAGTGCCTGAAAACCCAGAATGGCACCAGGACAGGAAGCACCTGGGCAGGAAGAGAACCCAGAGGATCCCTGAACTAGTGCAGGATACAGGGATGGGTGCCTTCTGGCAGCTCACTTACTCACTACCCACTTCCCAGTCAGATCAGACTCAGGAGGTGTATCTGTAAACAGAGGTAGTAGAAGTGTTCCCTAGTGGGTCCTACCTGGATACTGATCAAGTAATAAGCTCAGAAGCCATCAGTAGTGGGGTGGTTGTGATTCCACAAACAGAATTGTAACTCAGTTATAGCCTCTAGCCCAAGCTCAGGCCAAAGAGGAGCATGCAGTTCAGTCTCTGAACCTGCAGAACCTCCTAGTGGGTTAATTGTCACAGATTCCAATAGCAGTCTAGTGAAATTCCTAAGTAGAGACAAGCCAATAGGCCCAAACCTAGGTTAGGAACTTATAAAGCTCAGACCACGAGTGCAGTGAACAGACTTAGCCCTGATTAACCCACTTTGGGATCACTGAAAGATTACAGGCCACCAGCCTGAGCTGTGAAAAGAGTAGACTAGAAGAAGCCAGAAGCTCTGCCTATGCATTCCTATCAGAAGTGCACAGATCCCAGAACTATTACAAAGTCTCATAGATTAGAGCTTATCTGACAGCTGACGTGGCACAATGGATAGAGCACTGGACCTGGTATTCGGAAGACTTGGGTTCAAATGTGACCTCAGATACTTACTAGACCTATGGCCCAGGGCAAGTCACTTAGCCTCTGTTGCCTCAGTTTTTTCCATCTATAAAGTAGGGATAATAATAGCACCTTCCTCCTAGGGTTGTGAAAAGAAGCCAATTTTTCTAAAACAATTTATTATTGCTAGCCCTTCTTCTTCTTATCATTACTATTGTCATTAGTTAGGAAGCCCAGGTAGACTCATGCAGGGTTCTATGTTGTAGAGCAAAGTAAACCCAGAAAAGAGCTGAAATATTAAGTTTGATTTGTCTTTTGGAAGTCATTAGACTCCCCTGGTGGTAATTTTCTCACTTTTTATTGAGTAAGCATAGACACAACTTGCTCCTTTGGAAAAAAATAATTCCATACTTCATCTTTTTTCACTAGCTACCAGAGCAGAACCTTTTGGGAACAGGAACCTGAACTTTTGGCTTCAGGTTAGAAAATCTTTGATAATACAACCAGCAGATAAAATTCATGGTTTCTTAACGTTTTTTGGTGAAGATCAAGTGAAGATCTACTCAAGCTGACTAACTCCTTCCTCACCTCTTCCTTCCTTGCCATGCCTCTCACCCCAGCATCTCAGAGGGTTACCGTTCAGTCATTTGTGTAGCTGATGGGCATCAGGGAGCATGTATCAACCACTGTTAACAAAATCATTTGTCATGCTTCTGCTCAGTACCAAAGGGATCACTGCTAGAGATTACAAGATGAAATGGGGCCAGAAAGAGGAGGCAGTAGGGGAAGATGTTCTGAGAAAACAGAAAATAAAGGAGAACAAATTGAGAAAATCAGATGAAATAGATCCATGGCATAATTCAACAACACATTTTAAGTTACATCCCTTTCATGCTTTCACTTCACATTTCTGACTCTATTCCTTACCAGATCTCCTAGTCTTCTTTCCTCAACCCAGCCAGCTTACCATCCCTCTCTAAAAATTGCTTCTGCATTCCCTTGTTTCCTTCTCTCACTCTTCCCTTAGCCAGACTCCAGGATTCCTGGGGTCATGCATGGATCTTCCTTTTCATGGTCCTTTAAAAAGTTACCCATGATCCATTGCATAAGTTTATGCTTCTAATGATCTCCCTAAAGATTTCTTCTTCTCAATAACCCTCTCTGAGCTATCTATGAGGTCTTTCCTTGGAAGCCACAGGACAAGATCCTAAAGGCTGGAGCTATATTCTTCCTCAAGTTTGTGAGAAACAGAACAAACAGTAAGGGAGAGGAAACTGTAAGCTAGCATGAGTCATTGTTATGTGGTGAAGAGGACAGAACATTGGATTTGGAGTCAGGAAACTAGAGCTTGAATCCTGCCTTAAGCGCTTACTAGCTGTATGACCCTGGGCAAGTCATTTAATCTCAGCCTCGCTTTCCTCATCTGGATACTGAGGGGGTTGGACTCAATGGTCTAATATACCTTCAGTTCTAAGTCTATGATCATATTATCTGCCTTGAGACTTTCATGTTCTATAAGAAGGGGCAATATGGGGCAAGATCAGCATAAGCAACCTAATAAATAGCAACCCGATAGCTTTTTCCCAAATATCTCCTGAATGCCTGAGAGAAAATCTGAACTTCATGCCCCAGGAAAGAAAAAGTGGCACCTCAAATCCTTCCCTTTCCACAACATTTTTGGGGTCACTTTTTAGTGGCTGGTCTAGCTTTAATGTCTGGCATCTATCCCCCCCATCTCTTCTCTTCCCTTCCCCTGCCTCCACCACACACACACACACACACACACACACACACACACACACACCCCTCTCCCTCCGTCTCTGTCTCTGTCTCTCTCTCTCTCTCTCTCTCTCTCACACACACACACACACAGACACACACACACACACACACAGACACACACACACACACACACACACCCCTCTCCCTCTGTCTCTCTGTCTCTCTCTCTCTCTCTCTCTCTCTCTCTCTCTCTCTCTCTCACACACACACACACACACACACACACACACACAGACACACACACACACACACTTACATAAGTCTATCACAACAAACAAGTTTGGTTACAAATTTCTTGTCATCATAAATTCTCCCAAGAGTCTCTTAGAGTAATCTTTCAGCTAAAACCTGCATTTGATTTAATGACTTGAATTTGCAGAGGTTTTTATGAATTCCCCCCCCCCAGTTTTGTAATATTTCCAATAAGAGCTTCCAAGAAACTGTAAAACTGTAGTGAATTGGCTTGTCTTTCCACACAGCCTCATTGCCTGGATACATACGCACAAACAGACTGAAAAGTTATTTAGTAGATGCCAAGTACCTGTATGGGCTGCTATCACCTCACTATGTGCTACGTAGATCTGCGTTGGGCTTCATTCACTCCAAATGTCTCAAAGAAATGCAGCCACATCCCTGGCCACAATCTTAGAATTCTCTGGTGGTTTCAGCCATTGGTCAAAATAGCACAACACAGCCAGGATGGAGCACGCATGTGCACTGCGAGGTGGCCTGAGGGGAAATCATTTTCAAAAGAACAAAGTTTGGTTGCACCAGACCGACCTGAGAAAAGTAAATCTCAAGTGTATACTCTAATCCTACTGCAATTTTTTCTATTTCACTTCACCACAGATTACCTGCTCTTCTTGTTTATGAATAGCAAAAAAATTGAGGGCTGGTCAGTGAAACAGTAAGTCTTTCAGAATTAAATATGAGTTTTAAATGTATCCTGGCATTTCCCCAGATCCTCTATACAGAATGTCTGGCTTTTCCCAAAAACTGGAAAGTCGTTGTACACAAACTGCTTCTTTGAAATGAACTGGCAAATAACTGCTCTGTAATTTCACATTCTCTCTCTCTTTTTCCTGGCAATGATCTTAGAAAGCAAGAGAAGAAAAGTACTCAGAAAGTGGAAGTTCATGCCAGATTTTATAGAAAAACACACACACAGCAGCTTCTTTACTTACTGCTCAAGAGGATCATTTGATGTACTTGAACAGGTCCTAAATTTCAGACACTGAAAATAAATGCTAATTTTTAAATAATAAATTATGTAAATTGCTAGATAATTAATCATGAGGTAGTAACTAGATTTTTTTAAAAATTCTACAGCAACATAGTTTCTCTTTTTACTACACAGAGCTCTTTTCCTATTACTCTATGGCAAAGTGCCATCCATTGTTCATTGGGAACTGAGAAAATATGGCATCATTGAGATGAACAGCAGTCAATTGCTGCTTCAGGATGTTGGGTTCTTGTATAGCTCCAAATACTGCACTCCCACGAAGCTCCAGATTACTCATTCAGATAATACAGCCTTCACTGCTACTATGGGCATCAAATGTCTGGATAAATTCCTGGAAGAATGTGATAAGATCCCAGAGATGTTAGCTTCCCCTCCCTGATTCAGAGTTCCATATACCTGAGACCAGCAATCCTTTCCAATGATTGGGCCAATGGGTTATTCAGTTATCACCCTGATCACCCAAATCATGTTCGTCTATGGGCTCCATTCTAAGTGTTTGTCCAGTGCCTCTTGTTAAGTGTATCTAATGTCATAGAAGTGGTGTGATATGGTGGGAGAGAATACTGCACTTGGGATTGAGAGGACCTGAGTTCAAATCCCACCTCCAGTGCTTGTTAGATCTGTGACTGTGGTCTCCTAAGCCTCCCTTTCCTCAGCTTTAAAATAGGGATGGGAAACCTGCATGGAGTCCAAGAAGACGTGGATTCAAGTTCTACCTCTGACAGACACCAGCTGCTTGAACCTCAGCCTCTCAGTGCTTTAGGTGGTTTCAAAACTATAAATTCTAGCATATGTATATGCTAATAAACATTGGTTGAAGGAGTTTGCTAATCCAGAGTTCCCTATTAAAAATGTGTGTTTGGGGGGTATGTGTGCTAGGGTGCTGGTAGAAGGAGCATCTTTACTACTTAGAATGTTTTGAAGCTTAAATGAGATTATATACATTGAATGTCATGCAGAGTTTAAAGCACTATATAATATATTTACTGCCTGGCTCAGAAATTTTTACCCTTAACCCAGTATTTTTACTTTATTATACTATGAACTTAATAGATCCCCAATATAAACTTTTCTATATACAAAGAATAACAGAAATAGTTAACTCTATATGAAACCCTGAATCTTTGGTACATTCAGATTTTTTAAAAGTATATAATTCATTCAATATGAGTTCCAAAGCTTTCCTGCTTGTATCTTCCTCTGAACTTCCTTCTCTCTTCTATGGATTTTTATGTGCTTATTGATGCTCTTTTGTTTCTTTGAGGGAGATTACTATTGCTTCCCTTTTTCCTTTTTCCCCCATTCCTTCCCTCACCCCCTGGAAAAAAAAATTTTGTAACAATTCAGCAGAATCAAACAAAACAAATCTCTGCATTATTGAGTATGTATAAAATGTATCACATTTGGTATTTGTCTAGTCCAGGGGTAAGGAACCATATTTGGCCTCAAGGCCAAATATGGCTTTCTAGGTCCTGGAGTGTGGCCTTTTGACTGAGTCCAAGTTTTACCGAACAAATCCTTTTATTAAGGGGATTTGTTGTGTGAAGTTTGGATTCAGTCAAAGAGCAGCACTTGAGGACCTAGAGGGCCACATGTGACCTCCAGGCTGCAGGATCCCCATCCCTGGTTTAGTCCATCACCCCTTCATTAAAGAGAGATGGAACATGTGCTTTATCATGTGTCTTCTGGAGTTGTGGTTAATCATCGTATTGATCACAGCTCAAATAATCTATTAAGGACGTAAAGTGAAACTCTAACCTAGTGAAATCTCCCAACCTGTCTTTTTCTCTTGAGACTTTTTCTGCTGCTAGTCCTTAGTTCCCCAGAACTTAACTCATGAAGCTTCATTAGTGCCATGGGACCAGGTAGCAGTGAATGTCAAGCTCTAGGAACTGCTTCCCTTGCCAGGATCCTTAGCTTAAACTTTCATCATACCCTTTTAACTTCCTGACCTGATCCATCTGTTCCTTCTGAAACTAGAAAACTTTAACTCAGCTATTTCCCCTTATTCAAGAAATCCTTGTTTCCACAAAGGTTATTAGAAAAAGTGTTATCCTTTAATCCAAAGGGCTTTAAGGGAAGCCCTCTATTGTAGTCAACACCTATACCTATTACTAACAGTTTGTTTAATTGCATTGCAGTCAGAAGACCTCTGAGATTAACATTGCTGAACCTGTTTTTCCACAGGATCTATTAAACATACATTCTAAGTCCTGGAAATTGCTTATTTATCTGGACTCCTAAATATGACGTCTGTTTGCTCTCATGACCCTTTGGAATTGGATTTCTCAGGGTGGTTTTTTTTTTTAATCCAACAAGTTATTAACAATGCTTTTTTATCAAGAGAAATTAGTACCAAATATCTACCTGACAGAGAAGGCTGACTATGCTTCAGCACAGAAAAACTTGAGAAGGACCTCTCAGCATAACCAAATGCTGCCCCAGAGAAGGGCAGAAGACTAGTTTGCAGTTACAATAAGCCAGGTGAGAGATGATGAGAGTCTCAAGTAGGGTGGTGAAGGGAATGGAAAGGAATATAGGCATATGGGAGAGATATTGTCAAGGTAGAATTGACAGGACTTGGTAACTGATTAGACATGGAAACTAGAAATCAGAGGCTTAAAGAAGGAAGTGAAGTTAGAGATTATCTCATCTGCTCCTACCCAAATCTTGAATGGTAGAAAGGAGGAAGGAAGGAAACATGGAGTTGTTAAATGGCTACTATGTGTCAGGCATGGTGCTAAGTTCTTTGCAAATATTATCTCTTTTGATCTTCACAACAATCCCATGAGGTAGGTCCTATTACCATGTCAATTTTATAGATGAGTAACCTGAAGCAGACAGAGGTTAAAAGACTTGCCCAGGGTCATATGCATAGAAGCATGTTAGTCTAATTTTGGACACTTCTATTTGTTAGCAAAATTTTCCTTATGTTGTGTTTAAATCTGTCTTTTTACTACTTTGACTTATTGGTATAGGGTTGCCCTCCACAGTCAGGCAAAATAAATCTAATATTTTTAGATAACAATTCTTCAAATACTTGAAAATAGCTGTAATTTCTTCTCACATTTCCTCTTTTTTAAATACCTAGTTCCAACTGAAACTTGAATGATGTGGTTTCTAGTCCCTTTACCATCCTGGCTGTGCTCTTGTAGATGCAAACAGGTTTGTTAATTTTACTTCTAAAGTTTGATGACTAGAAGTAGATAACACTGATATGATCTTACTAGGTTAGAATCTAGCAGAATTGATACCTCCTTTATGAATATTATTGCATTGAAGAATGAATGTAGAACAAAGCCCACATATGCTTTCAATTACTGTTCAGTTCTTGCCAATGTCTTTTCATGAACCTGCTTCACAGTATCTATCCTACATAGTAGAGGCCTTTTTCTATTCATTTTGCTATTTTGTGGATTTCACTGCAATGCTTGGCTGTCCATCTGGTAACTCTTACTCTTGATCTGACTTGATGTTTTTGATGATGACTTTTAAGGTATTTCTGGAGCATCATTGGAAATATGCTACAGTCTAGATGTGTTCATCATGTATGACTATATCACCTTTTGGGTCATCTGCAGCACTTTTTAAGAGATTGAGGTGTCCCAAGATTTGCAACCAAACAATAATGTCATGAAAACATTTCTTTTCAAAAGCAGAACCAAGAAAATGTTGTATATGGTAACAGTAATGTTTTAAGAACTTTGAGTGAAAAAGTCATTTTGACTATTATACCTAAATTAATAAATGAAGGAAGATGCTATCTGTATCCAGAGAAAGAACTGATAAATAGAAGTATGTGCAGAATGATTTTATATGTACATATGCATATATTTATGTATTTACATATGTGTATTTGTATATATATGTGTGTGTATGTATGCGTCTAATAGTAGCCATCTCTATGGTAAGAGGGAGGAAAACAAAAGAAAAAGAGAAATTTCCATGATAACACGATATATTTTAAAGGAATAACCAGCTGTACATGATAGATTTGAAGCTTCATGTGCAATAATCTTTTTTTGTTATACTATGTTAATGTTTTATTCTATAAATTAAAAATAAAATAAGTTTAAAAATTAAAAGAATCAAAATGTCTTTTTTTTTTTAAAACTTTATTTATTTATTTATTCTTACCAGGGAGCAAGTAGCATGTGATTATCAAAAACACCAATGAGGCAGTTAAGGGGCACAGTGACCAGCCTGGAGTCCAGAAGGCCTGAGTTTAAATCTTATCTCAGACAGCTGTGTAATCCTGAGTAAGTCATTTAATCTATTTGCTTCAGTTTCCTCATCTATAAAATGGAGATAATAATAGTACCTACCCTACAGAGTTATTGTGAGGATTAAATAAGGTAATATTTGTAAAGCTCTTAGCCTAGTGCCTGGCACATAGCAGGAGCTATATAGACTTTAAGTATTATTACTATTATTAATCAGTTTTCCAAATTAAATCCAACCCATTCTCTTCCTCAATTCTATGCCCAACTCATTGTCCACCTATGGTTTCTGCCTCAGATATATGACTTGGTGTACTAACTCAATAGGCCAACCATAAAACTAAACTTCCTGTCAGTTTGGACAACATTATTAAGAGGTTTTTTTTTCTTTGAGTGACCATGGGATGTCTGGCATTGAAGATACCATGTATTGTTGCAAAGTTTGGTGCAATCGATACAATATCAATCACAAGTAGGAACACCTGGAGGTGCTTTCCCCCCTAGGTGACAGGGCATCTCCAATGGCAATGACAAATATCTTGGACAGATGTACATCTACTTGTTTTATGCCACATTTGAAATTAATAATCATAAGGTCAATTGAACCTCTGTAGGTAACCCCTAGAAGTCCTATGTGATTTCATAAGTATGATAAATGTCAGCCTCCAGAGTTTGGTCTAAGAAATACAGAATTGGGCTGTATTCACTTTTATTTCTCATTTCTCTCATAGCAGATGGCATATGAATGCATGGCAGCAGCAGTCAGCAACTGAGCTCACTCTAGGGTTGGACTGTACAGTTTATATATATATCCTTCCAACAGGGGCTGATGTCACTCCAATCATCTTTTTACCTCCACGAAACAAAACAAAAATGCTCTGTCCCAGACCACCCCCAGCAATACCAAGCCACTCTCAGCCTTGGGCCATCTAGGCAACAGACTCTGGTTCCACTCAAAGCTGGAGCAGAACACAAAGGGCTTCCCTACTTTAGATTGCATTCTTTGCAAGCTTGGGTGGGGGAGAGACTAGAGAAAGGAGAATCAGTGCAATCTCATTAAGCTTGGGTCTGGGATGACCAGGATAAGCGAGTCAAAACAATCTCGTTATCAGTAAAGTCCTTTGGAAGAATAAAAAAAACTGAACTTAAAGTCTGAACTTTGGAAGGAAGGGGGTGGGGAAGCTCTGAATCTCCTCTAGGTATTGATTATTAATAACTACGTTTCACATTCAACATATTTTCTCCCTCCTATGCAATTATAGGGCAACTATGTGGAGCTGTTGATAAAGTGCCAGGCCGAGAGTCAGGAATACCTGACCTTAGACACTTACTAGCTGTGTGACTCTGGGTTAAGTCACTTAATCCTGTTTTTCTCAGTTTCCTCAGCTGGAGAAGGAAATGGCAAATCACTACACTATCTTTGTGAAGAAAACTCCAAATGAGGTAACAAAAAGTCAGAAACAACTGAAATGAGTGAGAAACAACAACATTCAATTCTAGGCCCAGTGGCCCAGGTCATTCTCCATCTTTCCTATAGAAAATGTCTGCTGAGTAACCTAAAGTAATTGAGTAATTTAAAGCAATAATGTCAAGGGAGGTATCTTGGCTTAGAAAAACATGTTAACTTTATCTATGTTGTATAGTAATTTAAAACATTGAAAAATGTTTAATAGTTGTTAAACATTTCTTAATTATATTTCAATCTGGTTCAGCTATGCTAATGAATTTGATACCTCTCATTTAAAGGGTTCCCCTTTCAACTACATGTCATAATGTGGACAATATTCATCATGTGCTATGCATTTTTTTACCATGTCAGTGAAATATATTCCAGCTGTCTAGAGGCACAATAAATAGAGTGCTGGTCCTGGAGTAAGGAAGACCTGAGTTCAGATCTGATCTTAGACATTTACTAGCTATAGGACCCTGGGTAAACCACTTAACCTTTGCCTTCCTTGATTAATGGGGGTTCCAGATCCCCCCTAATCAGGTCTGCTCTGTCCTTCTCAGACTAAAGAATATTTTCTCTGATGGAGATGAGTCAAAGTCCTCCTTTCCATTGTCCAGTTTCATCTTTCCACTTACATTAAGCAGGAGTGCTAACACTTCCTTGTTCTTCCTCTTACCCCAAACATGGCTAATAAAGTCCTTAATAATGCTTCTAACATTTATTTCAAGCCATAGCTCATCCTAGGTTTTAACTTTCTAATGCTGTTTTGTTGTTATAATTGTTCTAAAGTTAGTAGTAAGAAAAACAAAACAAAACAAAACAAAAAACTCGAGAGGAATAGTTCTGGTAAAATGCTGGAATGAGTGACTGTGATAAACTCAAGTTTTTTCAACACCTCAATTCAGCAGCAGACATGTTAAGTCAACCAAGAGAATAATACAAACAAAAAGAAAGAAATCTTCATAGAAAAAAATACAGAAAAAACTAATAGACATGATAAGGAAAGGAGAAAACAAAACAGAAGTTTCCAACAGAATGAATAAAAAGAAGCAAGTAAAAGAAAATGAGGAGAAATCTCCAGAAGGGAAAAAAAAATTACAAAAGCAATAGATAGAATCCTGTAAGAGAGAATGGAAAAACTGCAGCAATCTCCAGTAGGGTTGGAGATGGTGGGAAATCTCTCAGTAAGAGATATAAAGGAAGATCAAGTAGCTATAAAAAATAGATACAAAAAGATGAACCCATATAAAGCACTGATCATTAACATTGTTCTGGGTATCATGGAACCCTTTATTAATTTGGTGAAACCGATGTACCCTTCTCAGAATAATATTTTAAATGCATAAAATAAGATTCATTATATTATAAAGGAAAAATTATGTTGAAATATAGATTTGGGAGTGGAGCAAGATAAATAAGACAAACTTGAACAAGGAAAAAATGCTTTAAATGAAAAAAAAAAGGTTATTGTTTCTTTCAACACTGACCTTGCAAAAGACATGAAGATTTTCATAGAAGACGAGCAAAAACAGGAACAAAGTGAAGAGGAAAAAGATTCTAAAATGAAGAGTTTATAATCTACGGAATGGGGTTCTCAGATCACAAGTGGAGGGAAGGGTCAGGACTGGAAGGAGAAAAGAGAAGAATCTGGTTGAGGTGAATGTGGATCACAGAAAGGAAAGTAGGGGTTGGGCGTAGGGGCATAACTTACTCTTAGGCAGCAATTTGTTTTCACTCACAAGAACTGCAGAAAAGCTGGTGTGAATCAATAGGCATTGATTTTGGGTTGGTAGTCCAGATCTCAGCAGGTGATGGGATATTCCTAGCTCTGCCTTGTAGTGTCTCTGTTCAGTCTCACACAGCCCATGCTCTTTCATCAGGCAGCAGCGTGGACAGGGGAGGCTCTGCCCCCCCTGAGGGTGTGAGATTTCCTCCACATGCTGTTGGAGAGTGGGAAGGAACTGGGCCTCTTCCCGTGGGCTACTAGAGTTGTGGTCTCCTCCCTGTGAAGGGTTATAAAAGCACAAATTGGCCCTTCCTTTTTTACAAATAGTAAACTACACAAATTCAATGTACCTAGTTTGCATCTCTCTTTTATGTTGTTTTGCTTCAGTGTAGGGAATGTACTTTGTGGATATTTTTCTATGGGATTGTTTTTAATCTGCTGTACCAAAATAAAATTTATCAATTAAAAATAAAGAACACCACCAAGTGAGACAAAGGTCCTTTTAATCATCTACAAAAGACATTTAAATACCTAAACAAAATAAATATAATCATACACAAAATATAAAATACTGTTGTCTATAATTTGTTTAGTAATGTAAAATTTAATTTTATGACATAAATGCTATATTTGCTTTTGGGTCTTTTCTTTTTTGAGTGTTTGGGGGTAATTTTAAAATTATAATTATCTTCACTTTTACATATCTGTGAACTTTCTGTTCTGGGTCTGCTTTCCCATTTTCTATCTCTTCATATTTCTTTATGTTCTGCACATTTGCCATTTTAAAGGTATAATTATATCTCATTAAGGGCAACTAGGTGGCACAGGGTGATACAGTGGAGGGCCCGGAGTCAAGAAGACTAATCTTCCTGAGTTCAAACCTGACCTCTGACACTAGCTATGTGACCCTGGGCAAGTTACTTAACCTTGTTTACCTCAGCTTCCTTATCAGTAAAATGAGCTAGGGAAGGAAATGGCAAATCAATCCAGTACCTCTGCTAAGAAAATTCCAATTGAGGTAAGGAAGAGTTGGACACAAATGAACACAACAACCATACTTTCTTATACCATATTCTAATAATCAAATACAAAATCTGCCTTTGCTCTCAAAGCTATTGTGAATGTTTTTGTATATATAGATCTCTCCCCCCCCCCAACTTAGTTATCTCAAGATATACTCCTAGCAGGGAGGGTATGAACAGTTCTGTCACTATTATTCTAGAGTGGCATATTGCTTTCTAAAAATACTGCAGCAATTCAGAATCCTACCAGTAGCATAAAAATGTCCTTGTTTCTCTACAGGCTAAGCAACATTAAATTTTATGCCTGATTCTATTTTTTACCACTGTTTTGCATTCATCCTTGGTTGTCTATCCATGTTTCCATGTTTTATACATGTTTTCTTTACATTTCAGTAGGTTAATGACATTGTTTTTCACCATATGGATGATTTTAACTACCTACCCTTTTTTGTTCTCCGAGAGAAAGGAGGATGGGATAGCATGTTTGCAAACAGATGGAAAAAGATAGTGGAGAGCAAGTTACAGAAGATTCAAAAGAGAAAATGGATAGATGAGTGATTTATCCAGACCAACATCTAATCACAGTTAAAGAAATTCTAAGTTTGGCTAATGGCTGTATCCCTGTTCATTATGTTTGCTCAGACAGGTTGGGAGAAATATTGATTCTCCTTTTTGTCAAGAAAACTGATATGGAAATTGATGTCTCTTTGACCAAGATTTGCATACCCCAAGACCATCATTTTAATATAGCCCACCTCCTATCATGCTAACCAATCATTGTTGATTGGCACCCATCATGAGGGGTCTTTGGTCTAAGAGAGATAGACAAATGACCATCCTTTTATTAATAAACATGCTGGCCTTATTAATAAAATACTTAAATTACCCAGAAACTATGTCTCTCAAACCTTTTTAATCATTGCAATAGGAAGCATTGTGAAACAGTGAAAAGAGATCTGGCTCTGAAGTCAGAGATTGGGTTCAAATCCCATTCCTGACACTACCTTTGTGAACTTGCACAAGTTACTTAAGTTCCCTGAGCCTCAGATTCCCCATCTGTAAATGAATCTAGATGGTCTCTGAGGTCTTTTCCAGTTCTAGACCTATCATCTTATGATCCTAGAACTCATGACTGGTAGACCTGGGATGTAAATTCCGATTTCTGGAATCTATGACTAATACTAGAATTGAACTGAATTCTAGCTTGGCTATGATGTCTTAGAAGAGGGTAAATGGAAGGCTAATTTCCCAGAAAATTCATTGATTGAATTGTCAGATTTGTTTATTTCTGTCTGGTTTTCAGGTAGCCAACCTGGGCATTAATGAACTGGCTAACTTCTAGTACCATGTGGACAAACATGAAGCTTTACTGAAAATGTGATTAGGAATAAAGATGTGTTTATTGCAGAGATGGGTAACCTGTGGCCTCAAGGCCACATGTGGCCCTCTAGGTCCTCAACTGCAGCTTTTTACTGAATCTCCACCCCTGGTTTCTTTGTTTACATAATTGTTAGGGTATGCTTACAGTCCTTCATGGAATTCTTTATAAAAGCTAATGGGCATTTATGAGGAACACATATCCTTCTGTTGAAACTGTGCTTGATGAGAGAAAAAAAAATAAACTGAACAACACATGTGGTTTCTATTGTTTAGGAAAAATTTATTTATTTTATTGGGATTTTCAAGAAGAATTATGTCAAAATCAAAGCATTGAAGTTTAGAGGTAGTATAGGCTAGCAAGAGGACAGTATCCAGTTTTGGCTAATCTTATTCAAATTTGCTTGTGTAAGTACCTGATTAGTTTAAAAGTGATTGACTCAAATTAAGTCAGTGGCAAGGTGGCGGATCTTAGCAAAAGTTCAGTTTATTAAGCAGAGGATTATGCATGAACTTAATTATTTATTTCTCCATTGGACAGTGTGGTTACTTATTCTCTGCTTTGTTATTAGTGCAAATCCTAGCATTTGAAGTGAAGTAGAGAACTGAGAGTACCATCAATTCATACCACTGTGAAAAGTAGAGAATACAAGAAGTTAAAAAGACTGGGAAGGGAAGGCAAAGGTTGAACCTTGGGGATCTACATTAAGGAATATGGGTATGAGGAAAAAGATAATCCAGCACAGATCAGAGAAGATCTGTCAAAGAATTAAGACAATAAAACTATAAGTAGTATCAGATGCTACTAGGAAATCATGGAGGATGAAAAAAGATAATCGAATTCAATTACTACATGATCCTTTATAACTTTTAAAGGTATAGTTTCAAGATGTAATGAAGATTACTTCATTACAATTATTTTAGGAGAAAGGGCACATAGGAGGGAAAAGTAGCCCTCATGGAGTAGAGATTCTTAACCTTTATGGTGTCATGGACCCTTTTGGCAGGCTAGTGAAACCCACCGCCCCTTCTAAGAATAATTTTGTTAAATGTGTAACATAAAATACATAGGATTACCAAAAAACTCCAAATATGTTGAAATGTTATCTATCTATATTAAAATTCGTTGATTCCCTTACACCTATCAATGGATTCCTGGGTTCTAATTAGTTTTTGTAGTTGTTGAGTTGTTTCATTCGTGTCCAACTCTTTATCACCCCATTTAGGATTTTCTTGGCAAAAACACTGGAGTGGCGTGCCATTTCCTTCTCTAGGTCATCTCTTAGGTGAGGAAACTGAGGCAAACAGGGTTAAGTGACTTGCCTAGGGTCACACAGCTAGTAAGTGTCTGAGGCCAGATTTGAATGAGTTCAAATGATGAAGATGAGTTTTCCAGGTCTAATGCTCTCTCCACTATACCACTGAGCTACACCAAGAATTGCACATTAAGCAATAAACCTTTTTCTTGTGAATTAATTTAATAATTACTTTATAACTTGGAATCACAGAGCTTTAAAGGTAGGAACAAAGTCATTTATATGAACTCACCATCTCAGAACATGGCTAGATTTCCCCAAAGCTGTCCATAACTATTTAATGGAAAAAGTAAATCCATATCTCCTTAATTTTCTGCTAATGTACATACATATACACATACGTATCTATCTTTTTTTGCATATATACATATGTGCTCACATACATATATTAAGTAATATAAAAGATGGAATTAGGGTGAAGACATATTTGGGTTTTATTTATTCCTGCCTTTGACATGTATAAACATTTTGATCAAAGACAAGTCATTTAACCTATCTGAGTTTCTTCATGTGTAAAACAAGGATAATAACAGGTGTATATACTATTTATCTATGACAGTTATTTTGAGCAAAGCCATTTTAATCTTCAAATTGCTACATGTTAGTTAGATGAAAGCTATTTCCCTAAAAGAGTCTGACATAAGTAAAATAAATACTGATTCCTGTTATCTTCCTTAGTGCCTTTGATACCTCTTTTGATAACAAACCAGACTCAATGGCATTTTATGGACCTCCAAATATTTTGTTATCCTAGGCTCCATTAAAACAGGCATTATGTCCATAATGAGGCAGGTAAACTTTCATTGTACTCTGCCCTGATCAGAATAAACCTTAAGTGTTATATTCACTTTGGGGAATTATATTTTATGAAGGGCATAGATGATTTATATTGATTTTTTTTTTAAACAGCAACAAGTATGATAATCAGTGGAAGGAGTGGAAATAGTTAGCCTGGTAAAAAGAAGAGTTAGAGGAACATCCTGAAAGCTATTATATGGAAATGGAATTAGACAATTCTGTTTGCTCCAGAGGGCAGAACTGGGTATATTGGGTGCAAGATAGGTTTAGTCTTGATATAAAGAATTTTCCAACAGTTAGAGGTATCCAAACCGGTGCTTTCATCAAAAAATAATGTTTCTACTCTTTGCTTGTCTTCTAGCTAGATCACCTCTTGATTCCATATATGGAATTCTTGTTTAGGTATGGGTTGGGCTAGATAGAATGTTTACAGTCATGGTTGGCTAAAACATAGAATTCATGAAGGGAAATAGAGTAAGATAGGGCTTGAAAGTTAGTCTAGCGATAAACTGTGGAGGGACTTGAATAATAGAATAAGCATAGGTTAAAAAAACAACTAAGCTGGTGGTTTTGTGATAGTAAAGCTAGGAAAAGAAACAAGATCTATTGTAAAGGGAAAGTTGACATAACTTGGTAATGATTGGGTTGAAGGGAGTGAGGAGGGAAGAATCAAAAATAATTCCCATGTTATGAGTTTATCAAAAAGGTGGAATTGAGAGTTGAAGGGAAAAAGAGAAGGTTTAGAACAATCCTATGGGGAATGTGGTGGTGGTGGGGCAACCAGAGATAACTATGCAACAACAGGCAATGTTATACCAGCAAATAATAACCCGTCTCAAAAAAAGGAGGGGAACCAAGATACACTTTTAAATTTAATCTGCATTATTAAGATGTTCTCCATCATCTTTTTTAAAGTCTAAATAATCAGAAAACAATAGCTCAAACCCTGATTTGTAGCATTTCCAATTTTTGAGGTGTGATACTTAAAGTCAATATTTAACAATTGACTAGTTATGCAGTACAAGTTGGCTCCAGCATATTGACAGTGCAACAGTAAGGGCATAGTTGATGTTGGATGGTCTGAAATTTTCGAGGGGATGGGTGAGAGAGGCACTCAGATGTAGGGGAGTGAGGAAGTCAGAAATAGGAGAAAGAAAGTATAACAAACAAATAAACGATGGATGGCAGTACTTTATTATAAGGGGTGACTACAGAGACAAGAATAAGGAGATGGAAATGAAGCCAGGACAGAAGTGATGGATTGAGAAGAAAGGGAAGAATCAAGGCACTAGAGGTCAGGATAAGGACAAAGCATATCATTATGAGAAGTAAGGTTCCTGATGAAAGATGACTCAATGTCACCAAATACACACACACACACACACACACACACACACACACACACACACATATTTAAAGACTTCTTGTTAGCTACAGTACCACACAATGGCTGTTCCATCAGGGAAGAACGTCCTTATCTTTGTTTCTACCTTTCAATATCCTTGTCTCTACATTCTCCTTTCTAAGTTAACCACTCCATCTATAATTTTAATCCTATTTCCTCCAATCTTCTCTATGTTCATGCTCTTTCAATTATCCCTTTTAAATCAGAAAATTCCCTCTCCACTGGCTCCTATCTGTCAAGATTGAAACCCCATAGATCCCTCCTACTATATCAAGTGTCTACAGGAGAAAAATAATTGACACTTCTCAATGGACAAAATGTCATATGGCTACTTTTTCCTCCATAAAAATCTCTGCAATAACAATATATACGCGCTTTGAGAAATCTTTGGTGAAGAGTTGAGAGAGGATCATTTAGTAATTCATGAATTACTTATAGCATACTACACATTTATAGTTATGTAACTGATAGAAAAGTGTGAATAATGCAAGATCTTATTGTGCTTATTGTCAGCTGAAAATATTTGATTCAGTAAGGCAATTAATTATTAATTAATTATTAATAAACTTATTAACAACTAGCTTTGTATAGCATTTTGCATGTATTATCTCTTGATAAAACAACTCTCATTCAACAAGGTATTTCCAATGCATATGTCATGACCAAACAAAAGTCTATAAAGATATTGACGATATATTGACATTACAGATGTGATATTAATTGACAATGCTTTGATTAAGTACTGCATTAAAAATGTTAGCCAATGGTATGTGCCACCTTTACAAAAGATATTCGGTATGTCATTCAAATGAAAAAAGAAATTCCCTATAGATGGTGAGGACTTACAGATGTTTCTGTTGGCAGCTAACATTGGTTTGATTGCATCAAGTTCTAGGACATATCTTTCAAATGAGATCCATAATGATTCAAATGATTTTGGTTTAGATATCTACATAGGCAGGATATATGAAATCTGAAATAACTGAGGAAACAAAGAGTCAAGTTTCTGAGCATATTAATTTATTAAGCAATGCATGCCAAATATAACAAATCAGGACCAGGCCCCTCAGCTTGCACTGGACCCTAAATATAGGGGGAGGCAGATTTTTATGCATTAAAAGCAAACAAGACTAACCATGAGATTAGGCACTTTCTGAGTTGGAAGAGGGATGAGAGAGTTTGGGAAGCTGGGATAAGGGAGAGCAAACAGATAGACTTCTCTGGATGTGAAACAAGATGTCACTCAATTCCTACGAGTAGCAAGAAGGTGACATTTACAGGGAAATAAAACTTACGTTTCAAAATGTAGTTTTACAAGATGGAGCTAGATTGGTTCATACAATTCTCTTAATTTCCTTGTTTGATCAATGGGGAATAGGACCAGCCTACTCTCCTATGAGTCACTTATCTTATGAGGTTTTTAGTATGCTCAAGATCTCTATCACTATTACTTAGCAAGAAGAGACCATTGGAAAGCATCCTTTTGCATAGCTTAGTACAATAGCTAATATGAAGTCTAAGGACAATAATGGTGATATCCACTAACAAGGCAAATTTTGTTAAATAAACTCTGTAGATACCTGGCATCAAGCAGTCTGATCCTGTTGCTTTCTTAAATTTTGCTATTTCATTTAATTAGAAAGCTTTTACATCTTATTACTTCATCTAATTTCTCCTTTAGAAGGATATCATTTTTATATCATAATTTGCCAAAAAATAACTCAAACCTTCCTTAAACTATTAACTAATAGAGTTAGTATTTCAGCTACAAAAATTCTACAGTTTATAGCTATTTATCAAAATTTGCTACAAAGGGGAAAAGGCCATACATTCATAACAACATCAAGACTATTGCCCCAAGGGCACAAATTTCCCTGACATGTACCATAACAGGAAAAAAACTCTCTTAGTTCTATTTGAATCCAGGTATGATTCATATTTAACCACCAGTCATGCAGTCATGTAACAAAGCTCCCACATTTTCAATAGAGTCCCACAGCCAAACTCAGAATTAACCAGGTGGGAAAATTTCATGTTCAGATGAAAATAGCCCTATGGGAAAACTAACTCAAGATGATCCCACCTTAGGACAAGCCAAGATTGTCCCTTCAACTTTTCACAGGGGCAAACATCTACCTGTAACAGTTCTCAGACTGCAACACATGTCATTTTCTCTTGAATGGTGGATTATTGGCTTTATGACAATTCAGACAGCCATTCCTATAATCAAAGCTCAAAACAATATTATAGTCCCAGGAATGTTTTTCCACAAATAGTAAAATTTCACTAATCATAGCTTAGGGCTTGAATATTATTAGTTATCTCAAGTTTCCCTGCTAGTTACATTTCATTTATGCTTCACTTATAAATATAAAAAAACCCAACCAAATTAGGAGTCTTTCAAATTAACACATAGCAGTCCTCATTTAGTAACAATCTCAAATTCTGACACCCTATCTTAAAATCCTTGAATTCAAAACCCATTGTTATCAAGTTGACTTGTTACATAATTACATAACAAAATTAACGTAACATAAAAATGTAATTTTATTACATACTATTTGGATGAAATTTAATAATTTTAGACAAATGATAGCAAATAATTTCAGATGAAAATTCACTCTTCATTATGGTAAACATGTAAATTCCCACTTTTGACAAGGAATGGGAGAGAGAATCTCAGTTCTAGATTCTCAAAACTTCAGAACTTCAAAATTTTGCAACATGCAGTCAACAGAGCTGATAAAATGTTATGATCCATCCTGAATACAAAGTCTCAAGGGAACTCACAGATGAGCATATCTTAAAGGTTCTGTGTATATTTTCCCCTAAAAGTAAATTATCATTATCATCATCATCATCCTCCTCCTCCTCCTCATCATTTATTTTAAAGCAAAATCTATCCTATATTTTCCAAATATATAGTCTTGTATCACATCCTTTTAAAAGCTGAAGTCGTAATCTAACAGCATCCAGGTTAAAAGAGAAGTTATTGTCTTATAGCATTTTGGTACTGCAATTGAATTTCACAATATAAGAAAAAAATTTAGAAACACAATAATAACATACACCATACCAGTCAGATGATGTCAACTCAGTCAAATGTATTTCCAAATAACCTTACATAGAAAATCATTCATTTGAAATTTTATACTAATCACATTTAAAACCCAGTAAAGAGCTATTCAGTATGGAACATTCATTAATAATTCACTAATAATAATAATACGTTAATAATAGTCAACATTTATATGGTGCTTGCCATATGGCAGGCATTGTGTTAAGCACTTTGCAATCATTATGTGATTTGATCCTCACAATAACTCTGAGAGATGAGTGCTAATTTTATCCCCTTTACAAATCAGGTGACTAAGTCAAACAGAGGTAAAGTTATCTGCTAAACATCACATAGGTACTGCATTTCTTAATGCCATGTAACAAATGCAATGTGTATTAAGTTCTGATTTACCATAATTATCCTATTTAGTTTCAGAACAAAATTTTGTCCAAATCAAATCTAGATTTTTAATTACTAATGGTAACAATTTAAATCTAAAAAAAAAAATTCCCAAGGGACGTTTGTTGGCAGCACTTTCAAAATTTTAGAGCCCATTGTCATCAATTAGTTCATTTTCAAAGATCACAGTAGTATTCCAGGCACCCTATAACTTATTTTATATCCTTTTAAACCACCCAAAAAGCCAAATCAATTTCTTTTGTGTTTGTAACCTGACCCCAGTTCAAATCCAACCTCAGACACTTGACACTTCCTGGCTGTGTGACCCTATGTAAGTCACTTAACCCTGAATGACTCACCAAAAATAAATAAATAAATAAATAAAAAATAACCCGACCCTATCCTTTTACCTTTCCCTGAGGCTTTTCAATTTCAATCCCTGGCAAAAGACAGGGAAAGGCTCCAAGTAGTGGCCTCCCAATCTCATGAAGTTTCAAAAGATTAGGACACAAACTTAGTATGATCTTTCAGGGGAAGGATACCATATTTCCCAATTGTATCCCATATAATCTAAAGAAATAATCTTCACTCATTGTATTTCTTCCTTGTAATTTAGTACAAAAATTTAAAACAACCTGGGACTAATTTCAATATAGTTATCTTTTTTGGTTTCTAAGAACTTACAAACGCACGGTTTCTTTCTAATATTCTTTGTTGATCCTGCTTCTTATTTACATAAACAATTAATTCTGTTACATAAGGCTTTGAAAATTCTGTTTAAGGCTTCCTAAAAGACATTTCTAGTTCCTGGCAATCTCTCCACCTCCTGTCATTGTGAATGTTTATCCTCATTTTCCAGAACAGGGTTTGGGTTCAGGCAATGATGAAGACAGAATATGTGGTTCCATATGGCTGGGGGTGGGCTTTGGCAATCCCTCCTCATAGTATCCTCTTCATTATAAATCTCCCTTTCTGTGCCTTAATTAAATTTTGCTTATTTTTCAGTTGCTCTGTGATTTAAACAAGCTTTTCTCTTTTCATGATGAAGAAAGGGTTAATAAGAGGCAGTTCTCAAGCCACAAATAAATTTAAACTGTAAACTGCAGGCTTATTTTTTTCTGTTTTTCTTTAACCAGTGCAACTGCTTTCTTTTATTGAGCTAAAACAATAGTTTTCTTAATCTCCAGGGAAAGAGTGGTAAGAGGTCTAAGTCCTGTTTTCGCAGTAACTTTAATTGACCCTTCTTAAATCTCTTTTCCAATTCCAAATCCTTCCTTCCAGAAAGGGGAGAGAGGTGTTTAAACTTAATCTGCAAATGTCCAAAATCTACTAAAAATTTTTTAGCAGTTTCCATGATTTGGCAATTTACAGTAGAGATATTACATTTCAGTTACAAATTCAGCCTCTGATTCATTTATAATGCTACAAATTTCTACAGATCAGGAAAAAAGTTTCTATTTCTTTGGTTATCTGACTTTATCTCTGTAAATCCAATCTAACCAGGGCTGAAAGGACACAAAGAAAGTATCTTGCAGGTTTTTTTCCCCCTCTTTAACCTAATCTCCTGTTAAAGCCTAAAGTTAGTCCTGTTTACTTGGACATAGAGTTTACAATCCTACTTATTTGGACGGGGAAATTACAGAAAGCTGAGAGAACTGCTTTAAGTATGAAACTTCATTAAACTTCCCTGGCATACTAAACTCTTTGGCTGTAGTTTTTCAACAGTCTTTTTGGCTGGCTGCATTTTCCCCTTAGAAATCTTCCAAGGTAGCAGAGTTTAAAAACAACACTAGACATGACAGAAAACAAAGATTTTTCTGAGCGTTTTACAGAGAAACAAAAATACAGATAAAGCAATAAGGCAAACATAGACTTGCTAGCCTCCTTATCTTTTACTCAAATTCTAATCTCAAAGCCTTTGATTTGTCATAATTAAAAGTCCCTTCTTCAGCCCAAATTTTGACCCATTTGGATTTTTATATATTTTTAGAATAATGTGAAAGCTCTATCTTTTAGTCACCTTCTCTACTCCTGTCTGGGGAAGCTACACCTGTTTTCCAGGCCAATAAAATTTTTCCTAAAGGGATGTCAGTTTACAAGTGTATTCTTCTCCTGGTCCCAGGCCAAATGAAATTTTTCTAGGGAGTTTCCCGTCATCAGAATGCTGGAACCAGATAACATTCTTCCCACTACCAGTCAGTCATTTGACAACAGTGGTTATTTGTGACTGCCAGCCACGTGACTTGCCAGTATGGTTATTTGTAATATGTAGTGTGTTCTTCTCCAACTTAAGTATAGGCTTACCTATTGCCTTAAAGGGATTTCCTGGGAATCATCTGACCCCAAAATGTGGGGGCTTACCTTGATTCAGAAGAATTGAGAATGAAGGGGAGTCCAATCTCTGGGGGCAGTCTTACACAAAGTCCTGTGGTGAAAAATCTACCTGAGCAGGTTCTAGGGTTTTTTTTGAAAGGCTGTCTGGGGTCTGGAGTTTTTGTCTTGACCCATCTCTTTGCCAAAAATGGTAATGTATGAAATCTGAAATAACTGAGGATTCAAAGCTTCAAGCTTCCAAACATATGGATGTATTAAGCAATGCATGCCAATTGTAAAGCAAATTGGGGCCAGTTGGTACTGGACCCTAAATACAGAGAGACAGATTTTTATGCATTGAAAGCAAACAATTGACAGGATATAAACCAGGACACAAGATTAGGTAATCTGATTTCTAATTGGAGGAAATACTAGGGATTTTCTGAGCTGGGAGGGGGATGAGTGAGTTTGGGGGGTTGGGAGGAGGGAAAGTGAGCAGGTGGACTTTCCTGGATGGGAACAAGGATGTCACTCAATTCCTATTATGAGCAAGCACATGGAATTTCCAGGAAAATGATACTTGTTTCAAAATTTAGTCAGTTTTACAGGACAGTCAGTTTGCCTCGCACAATTCTCACAATGCTCTCATGGGAAAATAAAACAAAATAAGTAAACAAAGAATACTTGTTGTCCAGATAATGATATGCAGTTGGAGGGACAATCCATAGAGCTAATCCATCAGTATATATGTCTTGGATAGAAACTGAACATAGATAAACTAGTCTCAGAATTGAATAGGAGGAGAGTGTGCTAGATTAACTTTTCAAAATAGTCTTGTGCATCAAGGACAAACCAAGTTGAGAAGAACTCCAGGGGGAAGGAAGCCACTATAGCTTTGATCGGGTTACAGCAAAGCAAAAAAGAGACAGAAGATAATTGAGCAACCACGATTGAGTGTTTTCAAACTCTTAGAAAAGTGACTTGTGTCCAATAAATGCTGCTTTTTAAATATGATGTAACTGTTTGATCCACCACTATGTAACATTGGTGTTGAATTGTTATTGTTGTTTCCAAAAGCAGTAATGTATTTGAGCTGTTTCATTCTTGTTTTCTTGCAGCCATTGTGATCAACAATGTGCTTTTGAAAAGTGCTTTAACCTAGGAGAGGGGAATTAAGTAATAGACAAACTTGACTTCTTTAGCACCTGATTTCCATAATGGAATTTAGAGTTGCTTAAAGGAACAAAGGAGAGAGGAAAGACAAGCAAAGTAGAAGAACATAGGGTGTTATATAGGAAAACAGATTCTTGGCCTAGTTGAGCATATGATTTTGAGATTCATTTCAATGTCCTAGTAATACAAGGTGGTCAAAAAGTATTAGTATGGTTTTAAGGTTTAATAGTTTTTGATTTAAACTTTAAACTTAAAACTGCACTAAGACATTTGGAACACTCCTGTATATGAGCCTAAATTTAGGATTTCCCAGTGTTTCAGTTCCCTTATTAAATAAGTGAGGTTATAATTCTTAGCTACATCAGAGGTATGTGGTGAGGCTAAATTATGTAATGTTTATAAGATGTTGAGATCAAAAGATACTATAAAGTACAAAGTATTATTAACTATGTACTGTTCTACTTGTTTTCTTCACTGGTATAGTGATCATATCACTTTTAAAAAATCTGTTGCATTGATTCCTGTTAATTATAGTTGTGTTTTAAATAGTGATGGGGACAGTATTGGTGACTAGTCATTCATTTCCTAAATAGCTCAGTATAGCTCTTTATAGGTTATTTTTAACAATAAAAGTAATTATTAGGCAGTCTAATACCATGTTTTGCAAGATAACCTGCTGTTCTGTGGAAGTTTAATAAATGTTAACTAAAAATAATAACTATCTAAGTAAAATCATCAGAGTCACAAGAACTTTGAGAGGGCTTACTGCTTTCACAAATGTAGGAGTAACAAGGACTGACTTCTGCGGGTAAGTGGAAGGTGCCTTATCTGACTTTTATCTTTCATTCTACAAATGTGATGTCTTTCAGTGAGATTATAAATGGATTATTGCTACTCATGTCTGAGCTGGAAAGTAAGTTCAAGGTCTCCATGTTTCTTATTTAATACTTAATGGCTACCATGGATCTCATGACTTCACATAGCAACTTGAGTCTGAAAAGTGATTAATTTAACTAAATCTGATAGTCAGGTGACAACTATCACAGAGTGTCACTGGTCTATTCGTAGTGTTAATATGAATTTATTAATTATTATTAATATGAATTAATATTAATATTCTATGCATTTTATTGTATGGTGATGGGGAGAAATAGAATCTGAGGACAAACCTATCTTCCTCAGGAGCAAAATGGAAAAATGTGAAAATTCACTGGAAAATATATGAAAGATGTTTAAGAAGGGGCTAAGGAAATGAAGGTGGCTATTGACTGATAGAAGTTCCAGGCAATAGTATTGATCTGTTTGCTTATGTTTTGATGACTTAGGCAATAAAATTAAATTAGTTGAGTACAATTTTGAAAGATATAAAATTAAAAGACAATTTTGTTGACACAAGGGTTGTTTTTCCTACTAGCTTTACTATATGTCTGAGAAGATTCCTGACAACAGCAAGTGGGGATGGAAAAATCAATGGATTTTAGTTTGGGGTCTATGGACAACAGAAAAGAAGAAAAACTTTACATGCAATTTACTTTATTTAAGGGATCCAAAAGATCACTGAATCTTAGCTTAGTCTTCTTGAATTTTCATTGTATAGATAACCAAGATAATAAATATCAAATGATCACTCTAGATATGGGGAAAGTTCAGGTCAAGAGATGATCTTGGAAATTTAGTAGATTTTTCTAGGAGCATTATAACCTAAGATCTTCTAAGAAAGCTCTATGCAAGCACTATAAATTCTCTTAAGACTAATATCAGGGTTGTCAAAAATACTGAAAAAATCAAATGCAGTCTAATTTAATCAGAAAGTTACCTAAGTAAATTATAAATATAGTATAAATCTAGATGTTCTTCCATGAGATTTTTGAAATTTGTGGTTAGAATCTTTACTTTTTATTATTCAGAATACATCTAAGAAAATAAATTGGTATTTATATAGTGTATTTTACCTAATTTCTGCAAATGTTCAGGCTTTCTGTGATGGATTGTTATAGCAACCTCATGACCATGATAGAAGGCAGGAATTCTTGCCTCCATATTGCACATAACTAGAAAAAAAGCTCAAAGGCTATATTTTCCTAAAGTAGCACAAGCAAATGGCAGAGTTTAAGGTGTCCAAATTCCTTACCAAGACTTGTTTAATATCATGGATCTTGTGACTTTACCTCATATTGTGTATGTGAAAAATGACTAACTGAATCCAATGTTCACATGATAATTATCACAGGGATGAAAAGAAAAAATGAAGGTGGTGAGAAAGCGAGTGACCTCTATTAGATGAGTTGCTTAATTCTCTCCAGATTAGATCATATTTGGTCTTGAATGCAAGAAAAGATTAAAATCAAAAGGGGACTCACAGTCTTGAAACCTGTATTCTGGAAGTTCAGCTGCTCCCTATTCTGAGCATATCAAGCTTTCTGGATTTGAAGAAGATAGGAGGATCCTTTATCATTAGGAGAACACAGTCTTTCCAAGATAGCCTATTTTTAATTGATGTGGAGGGTGGACCTGAATGTGTTGGGTAACCTGAAAAAAGTCATCGATTTTCTGTTTCTTATTTTTCCCTATATAAAGGCAGAAATAATAATATTGTCACCTGCTTCCTCATTCAGATATCAGAAGGTTTAATGAGATACTGCCTCTGTATCGTTCTGATGAAAGGCCCTGTAAAATGAATTACTAGTATTCCGCATGGGGTTAAGAAATGCCTTCTCTTCCCATTATGTTTTCAGCAGTACGGGGAAGGAAATTTTGCCAAGATTATTAACATGTGTTGCTTCTTTTATGTAACCTTTCCCTTTGGAATTATAAAGAAGGGCAAAGGAAATGAAAGTGGCAGTTGACTGATAGAATTAAAAAACACATATAAATAAAGTCGATCAGTTCCGAGAGACATTATTGATCTGCTTTGCTTATGTTTTGATGACTTAGGCAATAAAATTAAATTAATTGAGTAAAAATTTGAAATATTTAGAATTAAATACAAACGTGTTGAAAGAATACTAATTCACAGGGAGAGCAATAAGGAAAGGGTCTGAGATCTCATCGGTGCAGGCAATTACTCATCACCTCTTGCAACCAGTGCAGGTTGGAGCTTTCTCTCTAACTCATACTCTAGAATTGCCTGGAGAACTGAGGGGGTAACTGGTAAGCCCAGGGTCACATAATCAGTATGTCTCTTAAGCAGGACTTGAATCCAGGTCTTCCTAGTTCTCAGGTCAGTGTACTATGAAAAGTTAATCACTTTCTGGATGTTTTCAGTTTTCAGAGCTGTCAGCTGGTAATATTGCAATAGTTCTATAAACTGAGGATGTTTGATAGTACTCTTTTAAGGGAGAAATGCTTAGGAATACCTGAAATGTATAAGTGTTATTGAACAGCATGGCCATTATTCTATCAGAAAGGTGAGAAAACAATAACAATAGTTTATAAATAATGGTGGGAATAGCAGAACAGAAGAAGTGGTAGTGTTCCAATTAGAAATATCCAGATAGAATATCAGTTTTGTTATATAATCAAGTGAGTGATTAGGGTATTGTGAAATACTTAGTACAGGTATTCCAAAACACTTCATAAAGCTTTAATAATTTAGAAATTCACTAAGACTTTTGGACTACTAGTATTAGGTTATCTTAGAGAACCTGGAGAACTTTGACTATTTTAAAATAGTTAAACAAAAAGCATTTGTTATATGCTTATTATATGACGGCCACTCTAAGTGTTAAGGATATATATCAAAAAAGCAGCAGACTACTTGCCTTCAAAGAGCTCACCTTCTAATCAGGGAGAGTAGATGTCCATATATACATATGCATAAGTATCTACTCTTATATGCTCACAAAATACATGAAAAATGCCTAAGAGTCTTAATTTGAGGGAACCTGCTATGTTTCAAGGAGTTCATTCAATATTTGGATAGCTTTAATTGTCAGGAAGTTTTCTCTTATGACAAATCTAAAGAGGCGATATGGTACGTTACAAAGAGTATGAAATTTAATGTAAGGTTAACTTGGTTCAAATTCACAGCCTGCCGCATATCATCTGTGTGTCCCTGGGTGGGTCATTTATTTTTCATGACCTCAGTGTTACCATCTACAAAATGAGGAGGCTGGAATAAATGACTTCTAAAATTCCCTCTTTCTCCGATTCCATAATCCTATGGTCCTGCATTTGATAATTTGACACTTCTATTAACTAATTTCCATCAACTCAATTCAACTGGATCTGACAAGCAAAAATAATGTGGTCATTTTTTTTTCTTGACAAATTTGCTTTATCTAAAAAAAAATATGAAGAGCAAAATGACCATATTTCTTAGCATTTAAAAGACAACCAGGAAGGCTAAGCAGTTATATACAATAGTTTCATTTCCCAAAGTTGTAGGAGTTAACTGCAGTTACTTAGGGAACAGTCACACAGGTTGAGAACTACCCTGGGATTATTTCTTCGCTTCTGAGTTTTTGTGTGTGTGTGTCTTTTTTGGGGGGAGGGGAGGCTGACTTTGTCTCCATGAACTAATGTATGCATCTGAGGATGAACTAGAGAAATAAAAAGAGATAAAGCTCAAAGAAATCCACTTTCACGACTTGGAAAATTATCAGCTTCAAAATCAAAACAAGGAATATTCTTAGGCATGATCAAAATGGTGTATAGTAACCCTTTAATTTTTGCCCATCCATAAGGTCAAGGATGGTGCTAGGAAAAAGTCAGGAAGCAGGCTAAAATTTGTGTGGCATGATCTCCCACTTCTATTTTCCCTCCTTCATTAAATCTAGGTGCTCAAAATCCTGTACCCAAGCTGACCTACTCAGGTTGTTCCCTATATCAATTTCTCTTTGCTTTTCTCTCTTGTATTTTTTTTTTATTATTATCCAGATGCATACCCTTGGTTATCTATTAAGACAAGAAGTAATTTGGTAAAACTAGCCAACATTAAGGTATTAAATAAGGCTATGATTTATTATGCTACTCCTCCAGAACTTTTTTTTTGCTTAAAAAGAAGCAATATTTTAATGCAAATCGATGAATATCTAAGATAGGATTTCAAAAACCATTGACAAGTCAGTGGGAAAGATAGACCACAGGCAAGAAGGGCTTCTTCATATGTCACCATCTACTCTTCTCACAGTCAAAGCTGGACCTGTTTCTGACCTGCCCAAAGGAATGAGTAGCTAACTAGTTATGGGTATGACCATAAGTTGTGTTTCAAAATAAATGGAAGAGGATTCTAGGTATTGATTATGAAGGAAGACACATATTCCACTGTATCAGGATTTTGAACTCTATCACTTACTCTACAGAAGCCCTCTTCATACTAGTTGTTGGGTCATTTGAAGCAAAATCTTGGTAAGGCATATACAGTCCTCCTGTAACTATGGCTACCTTTCAGGATAGAATTTAAAAGGCTGCATCTGAGTTTTGGTTTTTTTTTTAAATTTTGTTATAAAGGTTGTCTCTGGGGTGGGAGGAGAAAATGGAAAGAGATTCAAGGGACAATTTAGACAATGAAAAAGGAAAAAAAATCAATAAACTTAATCTAAAAATAAATCTATATTACTTTGAGGTTAAAAATGACACCTTTAGTCTTCCTGACTTCTCAGTCACTTGGAGCAATTTGGTAGTCTCAAATGCCACCTGAATACTATTACAAATGGGACTCATCTTGATGAATGCTAATCAAAGCTGGCAAACGCATCCATGAGCTGTGATGATTTTGACTATGAAGATGTCATGTTCATAAATATAACTCACAATAAATATAATTATATTCTTTCTAGATGGAAAGAAAATGATGCCACTGATTCATCATTACTAGAGCATAAACTTTGCATTGGATATCTAGCAGAATGCTTTCTATACTCCAAGTGGAGACAGACTTGTGTTTATCAACCTGATACGTACTTTTTTTTTCTTTTGAGGATTATACTATATAGCTCATATTGTGCTAGGCTGTCTGTGTTCTCATTTGCTCTATCAACCTGGTGAACTACAACATTCATCTGCAATCATGTTGAGTGGTGAGGCAGGAAGATGGGTGATGTCTGTTCTGGAACAAAGCTAATAGATCCATGCAAGTTTTGAGACACTGGCCTCCTTACCCTCAGTCATTAACCTGAATAATTATGGCAATTATGGTAACATCCTTTTACTTTATAGGTGAACTTAATTGATCCTGTTTCCTTAGGTAAACTAAGAAGAAGCCATGAACCTTCCATCAAATGACTGGTAAGTGGGGAAGTTTGTGCTTCCTTGTTTGCTTATGCAGTGAACATTAATAGATGTGAGAAGGCTGGATTGGAACTAGGACACTTAGCACTCTTCAATCTTCTTCCTATTTATTACTAGAATTATTTTGAATAAACCACATAGTTACCATGAGTTTCAGTCTCTTCATCTATAAATAGAGATAATAATACACAATACGGTAGAGTTTTTTGAGAATCAAACGAGATAAAATATAGAATGATTAGTAAACCTTGAAACACTATATAAATGCCTGGTATCAATATCACCATTATTGTTAATCCAATTTCCTATCTTCCTTCCTTCCTTCCTTCCTTCCTTCCTTCCTTCCTTCCTTCCTTCCTTCCTTCCTTCCTTCCTTTCTTCCTTCCTTCGGTTCCTTCTTTTCCTAATGAGGAAACTCCCTCTAATAATGCAGATTGCAACTTACCTGCAATTTATAATCTTAGAGATTTGCCCAGAGTGATAAAATATCAATTTTTTACCTAGGGTTACACAGTCAGAATATGTTCTTGGCTTCAATGCCAACTCTCTATTCACTATGAAATACTGCATCTCTGTCTTACTATTGTTTTTTTTTTAATTTAGTGTTGTTATTGATAAAAGAGCAGCAATATAATATTACCCCCCTTTTCTGTGTATTCGTGAAATGTAATGTCTCCTGATTCATATTAAATAGTTTTACCTTCTTTCACCATAGGGCAGAACAAAATGTCTTCAGCTTAAAACACTCAGGAACAGGATTAGATTTATTTAAAAAAAAAAGATATTTCTGATTTCTTGTAAGGACTGTGAGAATTTTAAATAATAAAATATTTAAATTTGAACGATGTATCAAGTTTTACCTCCAAACAAATACAGTATTTTACAGTATCACTGAAATATGACCATTCAGCCTCTGTTTGACTACTTCCAGCATTTGGGAATTCTCCCTCATGAAACAGCCATTTCTACTGTTGGATAGATATAACTGCTAGAAAACGCTTCTTTGTATTGAACCCAAAGTGTTTTCCTTCTAGTTTACTTCCGTCTTCTGTAGTTATACAGAATAAGCATCCTTTTTTTTTCACATGACAGACTCTAAAATAATTGAAGAAATTAGATTTGTCATTCTCCCTTTAAAGTCTGTTCTCTAGATTGAACATTCCTAGTTCCTTCAGCCAGTGTTTTCTTCATTTAACATGGTTTCTTTGCTTTCAATCTCCCTGTCTCTCTCCTCTGACCATATTTGGGTACACTTATGTTCTTCTGCAAATGGATCAAAATTTCCAGACTGTCCTCACTTGTACAGAGTGTGATAAGATCACTACTTTCACTAATCACAAATGTTTTACCAAAGGACAAAACGAAGCCTTTTGCATGTAGTTTGATTTTATTTTTTTTTAAATACATGTTTATTGATATTTTGATTTTTTATGCCACCATAATTTCCCTCAGTATTCTTCCTCCTCCTTTCAGATAACCATTCCATATGATGAATAGTATTTTAAAGACAAAAAAAAGTAAAAAAAGATAATCAACATAACTGATCAATATATTGGAAAAAGTTTAAATAAATGCAATGTTAAATATATATCTTGTGGACCAGAAATACTCTTCTTCCTTCATCCCCGCCTCTTCAAAATTTCTCTTGATAGTCTCTAGATCTTAAATTTTTAAATATTAATTTTGTTATTATTTTATCAATTTCTGTAAAATGTCTGTGATAATTTTATTGACATGGACTTAAAATATGAATTAACTTTGGTAATATCAAATAGATAAGAACAATGTATCCTTTTTTTTCCATCTAAGAACAAATACTGGTCTCAGCTTGCATTGTAACATAAAACTTAGTGCTTGAAGCCAATTAGGTTTAATTTTAAAACAGATAAATATTCTCTTTGTAATCCTGTTTATGCTGTTATAGCATAAACTTAAGAAGGCAATGGAGAAAATATTAACAATGCAGATCAAAATGAAAAGTGTTTCATACACATTTTTTTTGGAGGGAAAGCAAATTCTAAAATATTTAAGAGCACACTGTGCTATAGTGTATGGGCTACTAGATCAACTATAACCAGACTTACAGGCTGGGTACCCAAAGTATTGCTTAGCCTTCCTCAAGGTTATCAGAGTAACTTTGAGTGACTATGGAGGGGTACTTCAGTATTACCACTCAAAAGCCCTATCAAGTGTGTTTTCGCTAATATCAGTGATCAGTTCACAGCTGCCTAATGTCCATCAGCCAATGAGCTTTTACAGAGTAACATTTACTGGAAAAGTAAAGGAAGGACAGAATTACAATACAAAACAAAACAAAACAAAACAAAACACTCTCCTGTTCTCAATCAAGGCACACTGTCCCACTATGGTCAGTAGAGGGAATAGAGTTAAGCTTGATGTGGTTATTATCATACATTCTCTCCCACCAAAATTTATTTCTGGATTTAGCATCCTGATGATTTAGTTGTTTCCTTGCTCACTGGAACTCATACCTTGGCTTTTGGATTGAGTCACTGCTGAGTTGGATCAAGTAGTTTGCTTCTCATATGTGCCTCCCCCTTAGACTTGGGTATTGCAGCTACTGGCAGACTCTGGTATGGACTCTATTTGCAGGAACTCCAGTGGCTCTTTTGCCTTTTTAAAATTCAGAAGGTCATAACTATTTTTTTTCCTGCCTCTAATACTTAGTGACTTAAGAGTAGGAAAGACATTGGGCAGCTAGGTGGCGCAGTGGAGAAAGCACCAGCACTGAAGTCAGGAGGACCTGAGTTCAAATGTGGCCTCAGACACATAGCAATTGACACTTACTAGCTGTGTGACCCTGGGCAAGTCACTTGATCCCAATTACCTGAAAAAAAAAGAGTAGGAAAGACTTGATCCATCAATAAACATTATTAAGTGCCTACTATGTGCTAAGAAATATACTAAGTGCTGGGGGTAAAAAAAGAGGCAAAGGCAATCTGTCTTCAAGGAGCTTACAATCTAACAGGAGAGACAACGCCCAAGCAAATATAAACAAAGCAAGTTTCATACAGGATAAAGAGGAGATAATTTATAGAAAAAAGGCACTAGAATTGAGAGAGTTTTAGGAAGGCTTTGAAGAAAAAACAATAATCCCTTGCACTAGTGGCCTGTTGGTAACCTGGGTGAGTTGGGGGAGGCACTCCCATTGAGCAGTTCACAGCACTTCTGGCCTCACTAGCTACCAGGGTAAAGAAAGATTTAATTTATTTGTACCTTTTGAATTCATACTCAGCTGTAGCTCAGAAGCTTTTTATCATCATGCAATCAATAAGAATACCTATACCTACTCTGAATCAGGGAAGAAAAATGAACCCTCCATGAGGAATTTCTGGAAGCAGGCTCACCCAATCTCCATGTTAGTTGTTGAAGTTGCCTGTTTTTATGGACAGTTGTTGGCCTCTCTATTTTATCTTCATTGCATAGATACCTTAATTGTATAGGTGTAAGCTGAAAAAAAAATTTCTAATATTATCCTCACTGTTAGAGCTCTGATAGTTTTTCTTTTTCCCTACACCTCAATCATAGACACTGAGTTAAAAAAAAAAATCTGGTAAAACCAGATATGAACCACATTAGGTATAGAAGTTGCCCTGGGGTTGTGAATAGATTTGAATTAAGGTATATAAACATTTTACCTCAAACACACTAACTATTTTTGGCTACATTTTTATAAAGCAAAGTTTTTAGTAGTTCTCTATCATTTGACCCTAAGTACTATTCATTTCTCTGTGTTCGCATATCTCATCTGTTCCTTTCCCTTCATTCGCATAGCCACCACCCTCATTACTACTCTCTTGAATTATTGTAATTATCCCTAATTAATCTTTCTACTTCCCTTTCCAATTCATTTTCTATACACTGCAAAAATAATTTTCCCGAATCACAGTCTTGACCATTTCACTCCCTTGCTTAGAAACCTTAAGTTACTTCTTCTTGCCTCTAGCATTAAATAAAAACTCCTCAATCTAATATTTAAGACCCTCTACGACCTGGTTCTAATTTTCTTTTCCAACAGGATCTTATATTGCTTCAGGCACTCTACATTCCACCTGAACACGTTAATTTTTCACTTGCACTTGTGTGGGCAGTATACAGATTCATGTTAACCCTCTTTTTGTTTTAAATGAACTCCCTTCTCATTACTACTTTTTGTATTCATCTTCACAAGTCACACCCCCTTCTCCCACATCCAATAAATTGCCATGAGCTGGTAGTTTAACACTTGCAACATCTTTTTTTCTGACACTGCCACTGCTTTGATTCAGGCCCTAATCACTTCACAATGGCCTATTGCAATAGCCTATTGGTTGATATGCCTGCCTCACACTTTTGTTTTGTTTTGTTTTGTTTTGTTTTTTACAGCTCTAATCCATCCTCCATGCCTTCCTTGCTGTTTCTCAAATAAGATACTCCATTTCTTGGGTTTGGGCATTTTCTCTGGTAGTCTGGAATGTCTAGAATACTCTCCTTCTTCATCTCTGTCTACTGGTTTCCTTTAAATTTCAACTAAAATCCTTTCTTAAGAAAGGAAGCATTTTTTCCAGCCCCTATTAATTCTAATGCCTTTCCTCTTTCAATTATTTCCTATTTATCCTGTATATAGCTTTTCTGTACATAATTGTAACCATATGGTATCCTCCATTAGAATCTGAGCTCCTTAAAAACAAGAACTATCTTTTGCTTCTTTTTGCAATCCCAGCATTCAGAAGAGTGCTTTGCATAGACTAGGTGCTTAATAAATATTCACTGACTGAGGGAAATTTCCATGTAAATGTTGTCACTGAGTTTGATGAATTTCTTTCCTTACCTTTACCATTTTAGATCCATGAAGAGATAAGAGGTATTAAAACACCCAAAACATTCTGAAACATTTCCCTTACTTCAAAATGATCTTTGCCACTAATGATATCTGGAACACTTCCTTGAGATGACACAATTAATATGAGGAAATCTTACTTCAAAATTGACACATAACATTGCAATAAACGCCATACAGGCTTTTGTTCTAAACTAATCACCGTAGAGTCATATGCATATAATCCTTGATCATTTGAAAATCATTAGAATACTACATGACCTCTTATATTCCAAACACCTTAAGAACTCTATGAAAATTAATTTCCTTATAAGGTAATTAACTCTCCTCAATACAATAAAATTAATCATTCAACATGGCTGTGCTGTGAAAAGCAAGACTATTGATGTCCTCTCCTTAGAGCTTAGGCTAAAGAAGGCCATTTTGGAGAATACCTATGGTGGGGGAAAAGAGAAAGTCTCAACATTTTATTGCATCTTCAGGAGAATATGGAATCAAATAGCAGGCAGGCAACATGGAAGTCAAGTGGGAGGTCTGGCAACAAGTAGATACAAACCCAGCAGCTGTTGTTTGGGGGCAGAGTTCCAGTCTCAAGAAAGGCAGGCATTTAATGACAAGGGAACAGGAGACACTGTTAATAATGATTATAATAATAATAGTAGCTAGAATTTATACATTGCTTTAAAGTCTTCAAAGTGTTTTCCATATCAGATCTCAGTTGATCTTCAGAATCTGATGGGTAAAAAATATTGTTCTCCCCATATTACAGATGAAGAAATAGCTTGGGAAAGGTTAACTGACTTGCCTAGGGTCACACAGCTAATTGTCTGAGGCAGGATTTGAACTTAGGTCTTCCTAACTCCAAGGCAACAGTGCTGTATCCACTATGATGGTAATTGTAAATGAAGTACAAAATGGAGGGGGTAGGGCAACTTGACTGAAATGGAGGTCAGCTTTTAGAATTAACTAGTTAGAATTAATTATTAATTATGTTTATTATTTAGAATTAGAATTAGTTCAAGATTACAGTAGAACAGGCAAGAAGAGTTTCTTGATGGTGAAATAACTTTGATGGGCCATTATATCTCTTTCCCTTGAGGGAAATCACCCCAGGACCTGCACTGGGCAGATTCAAGAGTTACTTAACTAAATCCAGCTGGACAGAAATAGGGACTGAGACAGGCTTGTCATTATTGGGCTACAGTTTGGCAACAAATGCTTTTAAACTTTTCTTTGGGTCTTGTCTTTCCTCACTTAGAAAAAGGAGAGCTGTGTCCTAAATACTAGGATTACTTGTTTATAGTTAGCTCTCTCACATTCATCATATAGCTCTTTTACCTCTGTATTTATTGCTTGATATAAAGTAAGGAGGCTTTAGGAATATTTCATAAATAAAACTGAAAAATGAGTTGCCAAAAGCAAATAATTCATCCCAAGGCAGCCCACTTACTAATGGTGTATTTAGTTTGATTTTCAGAAAGCAAACTTTGTTGTGCTTTTTTTGTTTGTTTGTTTGTTTGCCAGGAGAGGACCTGAAGTTTATCTAGTTAGGCAGAAGTAGCCAGAACTTAAGCTCTAATGTAATAAATCACAAATTTTAATATTAAGTCATTGTTCATTACCTATAGTTGGATTTATTCGGATTTTCTTTTTTTTTCACTTTAAACAACAAAATGAAGGCATGAAATAATGTAATTGACTTTAAAAAATAATAAGTTTGTCTGAAACTAACCTTCAGTGAAAAACTCAGTTGATAATCTAATCGTTTTTCTTTATTTCAGGAGCTGTTGGGCTTTAATATCAATTTGTTGCTTATTTTGGAGAGTGAGTGGATCAAACCCAGCTATGAATTCTAGGCCTAATATTGTACTCTTCATGGCAGATGACCTTGGCATTGGAGATTTAGGTTGCTATGGTAATAATACAATGAGGTAAACACCAGACACTGTTTTCTATTCCTTTATAACACAACAGATAATTCAAGCAGTGAGCATCTTTACTTCAATTAAGATTTTCTTTTCTTTTCTTTCTTTCTTTTTTTTTTTATAATCCTTATAAACCAACACAGATGAATAAAACTCAGTGGTCAGTGAAGCAATCAGGCTAGCCCTAGGCAAACTTAAGAACTAACGAAAGTGTCTCTGGTGCCCCCTACTTCTACCATCCCCTATCTTTCCTTCATAGTTTCTTCCCGTATTTTCTCCGGGATTCTCCCTTCACTCTCAGAAAAGGATTTATTAGAATTAATTAGAATTTGCACTGGTATGAATTTAACTCAGTGTTATTAATATCAGGAATATTTATATTTTAGAACATTTTTCGTTGTGGAAGAAAGGGTTTTGGCCTTTGTTAATGTAGTGTGAGGCAGATTTGAATAGGTGAGTTTTTTTTCAGAAACCTTCTCATTACCCCTAGAATCACAGCATATAGGCAGCCACATAATTTGCCCTCATTAAGCACCTTTGTACAATATATAGTATCCTGATAATTGGTCACTGAGGACTAATGAGAGTGGGTGGAGAGAGCTCAGCCAGTATTAAGTACACCTGCATTCTCACCATTTTGTATTGAGCAAGGTGTTGATTAATGCACCATGTGCATGATAGTGAATCATGTGAAGTGGTTGCATGTACTAAAAGTCATACTATTTATAGTTAGAATTATGTAAAATATGAGACTTGGTCCCACTGCAGTGGAAAAATGCAGTGCAAATTCTAATAATGTGACCACTTCAAAGGATTTATTATTTACATTGAGACCTAGCTGTATAGCGATATAGCTGAACTCACGAGATATTACATATGTTGGGCACTACTTTGTATCCTCAATGTTTCCTAGTTGTCTGAAAGGTTGGCAAAATGAAGGTAGTTCATTCTTGTAATATTTGGGTTAATTAGTTGGAAATATAAAGGCAGCATATCGTAGTGAAGAGAGTGCTGACTATTAGGAAGACTTGGATTCCAGCTACCCCTAGAGTTAGAAGAAACCTCAGCAGCCATCTTTTCAAACCCATACCCTCAATTAATCCCCATTTGACAAAGCTTGACCATTCTACCCTCTGCATGAAAACCTCTAATGAAACAGAACTTGCTACTTTCTAACATGGGCCATTACACATGTAGACGACCACAGTCATTTTTCCCAACATTAAATCCAAACTTATTGTCTTCATAACTTACACTCATTGCTTCTGATTCTAATCTTTGTGGACAAACAGAACCCGTGTAATCCCTTTTCCACACTAAGCCCTTCAAAACTTTGAAGACTGCTATCATGTCTCCCATGAATCTTCTCATCCCAAGTTCTCCAACTGATTCTTGTGCAACATGGATTCAAGGCCCTTCACAGCTCTGGCTGTTCTCCTCTGAGCATTTATCTTGTATCGATGCCTTCCAAATATATGTTGCTGAGAACAAAGCAAAACACTCCAAATGTACTATATGCCCAGGACAGAATGCAGTGAATTTTCCCATCCTAATTTCTAGATACTATACCTCAAACTTACAGACCAAAATCACACCAGTCTTTTTTTGGCCTGCTATATCACACTATTGACCCCTAGGTAATTTTAAAACAAATTGCTAGCTAACTATTTCCCCCATCCCATGCTTTTGAATTCAATCTTTTTGCATCCATGGAAGATTTTACATTTAATTCTATTAAAATTAATTTTCTTAGGTTTATTCTAATACTGACTCTATAATCCAAATGTATTAGCTATCCTTCCCAGCTTTGACAAACATGTCATTTATGCCTTTATCCAAGTCTTTGATGGAAAAATTAAATAGTACAATTGAAGAGAAAAGCAAAAAATAAATAAACAAACATTTATTAAGGTTCAACTATGTGTCAGGCCCTCTGCTAAGAACCTTAAGAATACTATCTTATTTAATTCTCATAACAACCCTGTGGTGCAGTGGGCGTGGGCAGGTGGTGGCTATTATTATCTCCATTTTATAGTTGAAGAAACAGAAGCAGAACGAGGTTAAATGACTTGTCCAGGGTAGCATAGTAAGTGTCCAAGGTTGGATTTGAAGTCAAGTCTCATTAACTCCAGGTCTAGAGTTCTATACACTAGTGGTTTCACCTGACTGCCTCCTTGGTGCCATCAAAGGACCAAACATAGATATCTGGGGTACTCCACTGGAGACTTTCCCCTAAATTAATATTAAACCATAACCATTTAACTATTTCAAAATGCATCTGATAGAAGTATTGCCCAATACACATTTATCCAACTTCCTTCCACACACAAATAGCATGAGATATCTTAACAAGTTTTTTTTTAATCTAGATAAACTATGTCTACAACAGTCTCCTGTTCTATCAGTTTAGGGACAGATAAGGTTAGTCTGCAATGACTTTTCCTGTATGAAACCATGCTGTCTCTTTGTCTTCATGATGTCCTTTTCTAGATGTTTAGAACCATCTCTTTAATAATTCTGAATTTTTCCAGGAATGAAAATAAAGTTAATTGACCTATAGTTTAGAGGCTTCTCTTCTCTTCTCTTCTCTTCTCTTCTCTTCTCTTCTCTTCTCTTCTCTTCTCTTCTCTTCTCTTCTCTTCTCTTCTCTTCTCTTCTCTTCTCTTCTCTTCTCTTCTCTTCTCTTCTCTTCTCTTCTCTTCTCTTCTTCTCTTTCCTTCCCTTCCTTTCCCTTCCCTCTTTTCTTAATTCTTCCCTTCCCTCCTTTCTCTTCCATTCTCTTTCCTTCCCTTACCTCTTCTCTTCCCTCTTCCCTTCTCTTCCCTCTTCTCTTCTCTTAACTTTTCTTTTCTCTTTCCTCTTCCTTTCTCTTCCCTCTTCCCTTCTCTTGACTTTTCTCTTCTTTCTTTCGAATATTGAAACATTTGCATTTTTCCAGTGCTCTGATACCTCTCCAATTTTCCATGGTTTTTCACATATTACTGACAGTGGATCAGAAGATCATATTCTATTGTTCTTTAAGGATGTAGCTGATCTGGATTATTTGGCTTACATTTATCATGGGCAGCTTGGTACTTTCTTATTATTTTATCACTTATTTTGAATCAACCTCCTATTAGTTATTATGGTTGCAACCTTTTTTTCAGGACTTCTTTTATTTTTTAGTTATTAAGCATTTATATTTTTTCTTTCCATCTTCTATTCACGCCTCTTATCTGATTGAAAAATAGAAAACACTTGTAACATATAAGCATAATCAAACAAAGCAAGTTTCCACATTGGCCCTGTCCAAAAACGTACGTCTCATTTTGCATATTAGCCCTTTACTTCTCTGTAAGGAAATGGGAAGTAGTCTTCATCATCAGTTCTTTGCAGTTAAGATTGATCATTGCATTGATCAGAGTTCTTATGTCTGTCAAAATTGCTACTTTTTGCAATATTGATATTATAATTGTTCTTTTGGTTCTGCTTGCTTAGTCCCACATCAATTCATATGTCTTCCCATATTCTCTGAAACCATCATTATTTCTTACAGCACAATAGTATTCCATTACATTCATATGCCATAATTTTTTCAGTCATCCCCTAATTGCCACTGCAAAAAGAGCTGCTATAAATATATATATATATATGTATATATATATATATATACATATATATATATACATATATATGTATATATTTTTTTTTTAACATGTAGGACATTTTCATCTTTCTTTTATCTCTTTGGACTATAGGCCTAGTAGCGGTATCTTTGGATCAAAGAAAACATCCAGGCTAGTTAGACATAATTCCAAATTGCTTTTCAGATAAACTGGTAGCTCCATCAACAATGAATTAATATGATTCTTTTTCTTGCAGCCCCTCCAGTGACATTGAGATCTTAACGTTGTAAGATATGTCTTAAGATCTGAGTATTTTTATGCTTTGATCATTTACCAATTGGGAAATGTCTCTCATTCTAATAAATTTGAATCAGCTGCTTATATATCTTGGAATTGAGATCCCTTTCAGAGAAACCTGTTGCAATAATTTTTTAAGGTTAATTGCATCCCTTCTAATCTTAGCTGAACTCAATTCGCTTATGCAAAAACTTTTAAAAATCTATGTATTCAAAATATTTGAAGAATTGGACAGCTCTACCTTGTTTATATTGCAAGTTATTAATGTCTTCATCTACTATGAACGGTGGTAATATGCCTTCTTTGATCCCTCCCAGAATAGCTTTATAAAAGACAAAACCATTTTTTTCCTTAGCTTTTCTTATTAAGCTCATCTCCTTCTGAACTTAAGTACTCCTGAAACTATTGTGATTGATCTGTTGTCAGTATTAATTACCAGTTGCCTGCTCCTTATATTATCTTTTACGTATCTTTAAAAAACATCTAGGTTGATTGATGTTTTCTGTATGTCCACATCTCTCTCTCCGGAGAGGAACAACTAAACAAAATAAGCAGAGAGACACATTTGTGAGGATGATCCATGTACTTGGGACAACTCATTATTGTGAACTATAGGTTTTGAAGTCCTTGGTCCCTTTGTGAGAAACCTGTACCACACAAAGTCATTTCTCTACCATAATTTCCCTTCTGATCCTCATTGATCTTCTGCTGAGCAACTCTGATCCTCTTCTACACTTGAAATGATACAAAAGTAAGGAAATCTTTTAAATCATAATCATCTTGAAAAAAAGTATTGAGAAACAGTTTCATAAATACTTTCATTAAACCAGCAATTGTGAAGCCCTTTAGTCTGAAGACAAGCTGAAATAGCTCTTTACTCAACAAGATGCTGACTCATCTAATCAGTTTCAACTTATACTTACAATAAAGCAGATGCAGTTTGTCCCCCCCACCCCATACTTATCTTTCTACAACTGCAGAGAAAATCAGAGAGAAACAAGCCTTTTCTGAGAGGTTTTGACTCTTTGTCCTTTGGTTTATCTTTTAGGTAGTGCTGAATGACAGTAGTGGAAACTATAGCAGAGTTTACCTCTCCCTTAGTCAAAAGGCTCCATGGGCTTTTTCTCTAGCTAAATGACAACATGATGGTTAAATTTCAGTCAGCAGCATCCCTAGAATAACTCCTAAAGTCTTTCTGTCAGCTGAACAATTCTGCTATCATTTTCTCACTCATTTCCTGCTGCCCTCGTTCCATCTCCTGCTGGGTTCTTCAACACTCTTAATGGCTTAGGATAGAGCATCTTGGTACTTGGTGATTTTCTGTTATGAAGTAAAACTGACAAAATCAACCCCACTGTTAGTTATGCAATGAGTAGTTCTTATTTCATCACCCCATAGTCTCTGAAAACTTATTTATCATTATATGAATTTTATTCTAACAAGCTCTAAAAACATGCAAATGAACTGAGGGAACACAATGGCCTACAACCTCAATCATTTGTTTTTCTTTAAACAGTTCCTCTCATATCTCTATTCGGTCCTTTGCCAGTACATGTCTGCCATTTGAATGGGAAAACTATTTCTTTACGCTTGAGTTTCAATAGTTTTTCACGCACAAAAATCATTTGCCCCTTGTTTATAACCAAACTGTTTACATATGGAAGTCAGTAATGTACGTATTTGACAAGTTAATTTTTTTCTTTACAGGTGTTCATTTTTCCCCGTCAGAGTACATGGTTCTTTCTTTTTCAACAATCAAATTGCGTATGTGAGGAAGGACCAGTACCTTACACACTGATGATAAAAATTGCTTATCTTTCTTCTTTCAATCATGTTCTTGCAAATGATTGTTATGTATACGTTGTATGAACCTGAGCATGTTACTTAACACCTGCATGTCTTAGCTATTCCTTTGCTCTTATCTTCTGTAATTTCTATCACTGACAGCTGGATATTCTTGTAATTGGAAAAAAATGTAAGCATAAGAACTAGAACTAGAAATTAACAACAACATTAACAGAGTATTTCACCTCCCTTAAGTAACACAGTTTAGTCACAGATAAGGCTAATTTGTTCTATAAAAGATCTTTAAAATTTCCATCTAAACAGCCTATGTATCATTACTTTCAGTTCTGTCTAATTGACATAATACACATTACTCCTGTTAAAACTGTCAGCTATTTTGTCAAAAGAAATACATTCCCCCTAACTGTGGATAGAATTTAATATTTTGTCTAGTTGGTTGATGATAGTTATTCAAATAAATATTTGTCAATACTTCCTCAAATATCTATTTGTTGGTAGAGAATACTGAAATTTTCAGTGTAGAATGCAACTCTGTTACAACTTGATTAGTGGTCTTCATGTTCACCACTTTCTAGCCAAACTGGACATCAGCCTTTTCTGCTCCCACTGAGGATGGTCCTTACACAACACACATGCATTGTATCATCTGATCCATACTTGAAGACTTCTTAGTTTTGTAGAGATTCCAAGAGATTATAGTTCATTGGCAAAATATTTAAGAATATTGGATCACTTCCATTTCATAATGGGCTACCAGAGCAGGATCAGAGAGACAACATGGTACAGTAGGAAAATTGCTGGATTTGGAATCAAAGGACATGAGCTCAAATGTTGTCTCTGCCACTGACTACCTGGTAGACCTTAGTCAAGTCACCTAATTTTTCTCAGCCTCATTTTCCTCATCTGTAAAATGAAAGGATTAAATTAGATGACCCTAAAGTTCCTTCATTTCTAAAATTATAATTCTGTGATTCTTATTGTAAAAATGTCACAACATACAAAAAGGAATTACCAGAACTGGACAAAAAAATCCTCTTCTGAGTTGGTAACCATTTAATACTGATCCATTTTGTTGGAATTAAAATCTCAATGTTTCATAATCTTTCTTTGGATTTTAGCACCCCTAATATTGACCGCCTTGCTAGAGAAGGGGTAAAACTCACTCAGCATCTAGCAGCAGCTTCAATGTGCAGTCCAAGCAGAGCTGCCTTCCTGACTGGCAGATACCCCATCAGATCAGGTTTGGAAACTTTTCAATATAGTAATATTTTCTAATAACAAAGCACTTCCTGGGTAATTATTTTGCAAGTCTACAAAATAACTGAAAAAGTTTGTTCAAGACACCAGACACATATTTCTTTTCAAATTATTTATAGTAAATATCACACATCTTTCAAAAGGATTTGGTAGGATAGTTGTGGGAAGTATGCCTATAATTTCATTAGTATAGTGAATTCCTAAGTGAGGAAAGCCCTTCTGTTTACATAGATTGGCACCTTCTCTGCAACTTATTGTCTTATGTAGTTACCTAGAGGACTGAGAGGTTGCAATGGCACTACTGAATATGTCTAATGGGTCAGAGGCAGGGCTTAACAGGGCCCCTGACTCCAAGATTGGCTCCCTATCCACTGTAGCACATTCTAATGCTGATATGCATATATATGTATATATATATATATATATATATTTTTTTTTTCAGTGATAAAGATACAGCAAAACTTGTTCGAAGAAGCAGAGAAACAGATGTACCAAATAAATAGAACTACTTAATAGCAGCTATGTACAAATCTATATAGACATGGAAGATAGGATGATGTGAGGGACAGTGTAAGTTTGTGTGCTCACTGTTGTGTGCCTTCATGACTTAGGCAGCAGTTGTATACTACCTCTTTGGGAAGACATGTAGCAGACCTGTTCAGCTGTCACATGTTGGTCCTAGGTTCTCTAAGGGTGTCATTGGAGCTTCCCATTGGAGCTCTAGGAAAGGTGGTTTTAGGTAGACTCAAGAAATTGGAAGATGCCACTGTCTGTAGTAAAAATGTGAACAGGGCTAAAAGAAAGTTAAGTGTATGTTCTCTTGGCCTGTTAGAAAGTAAAAAGAGGTTTAGGATAAAGATATAATATCACCTCATTTATTTGACATCATGAGGGAAGTAGGCATTCCAATTAAGAGAAATACTGAAGTCATTCTTGTAAGGGCTGACATTTAAAAGTTTTAGCCATTTGAATAGAAAACTTGAAAATGGATTATCCACATCTCAGTTTTCTTAAAGATTAGGGACTGAAACTGGGCCTAGTATTTCAGAATTATAGGGAGCTCCCAAATGAAGAAACTCTCCTACCAATGCACTTGGCACCTGCAACTGAAACTTCTGTCTTAGAGAGTTGCTCAGAGATAAGTGACTTGTCTAAGGTCACATGGCCAGTATGCATCTGGGAGATTTCAACCGAGGACTTCTTAGCTTCAGGGCCAGCTTATTATCCACTATGCCAAAGAGTACTATAGAAACTTCAACTTTTTCTTAATGACTTAGAGTCCTCATAATGAATACCAATTTTATACTATACTATATTATGATCACATTTCCCAGAGGTTATTGGCTATTTAAGGCTAATTGCTTCTACATTGTTGCCACTGTCTTAAGGGTGCTATGATTATTGTTGTTATTGTTCAGTTATGGCCAACACTTTGTGACCTCATGGACCAACTGTACATGGGGTTTTCTTGCCAAAGGTACTGGAGTGGTTTACCCTTTCCTTGTCCAGTTTTATGCAGGCAGGGGTTAAGTGACTTGCCCAAGGTCACACAGAGGTCAGAGTTGAACTCTAGTCTTTCTGACTCCAGGCCCAGTGCTTCATCTGCTGTGCCACCTAGCTTCCTCATGATTATTGTTATTGGTTGTTTTTCTTAGTTCTTGTACCTACTTTTTGATGTTTTTATTTTTTTATTTTTTGTCTCACTTCTTGTCAGCTATCACTTTCTGCATGTATCTGTGGACTTGTAGGTGCAGCTCCAGCTTTGTTATCTTTTGTTATCTGTCCTGGGCTGGATATCCATATAATCAAATTTGTCTAAATTGTGTCTAAGAGTAAATGAGTTCTGAATAAGCAAGGTGTGTGAACCGTGGACTGTTTTTACTTTTCAGATACTTTTCCTCCCTTCTTCATAAACTTTTGGGATTTTAATAATTTTCCACATCATTGAAATTGACAGATATGTGACATTTGACTCTTCACAAACAAAGTATCACAAACATAAAACTCCCTGAATTTCTCTCTAAAGTTTTATTAGACAAATATGGAAATGATTTATAGGAAACTATCATTTTTAGTGATAATTATGTAAATGTTACCTTGAAAGATTCAATCTGAAATACAAAGTCAAGACAGCTCCTGAATTTTTGTTTGTCCTTTTTCAGGGCTCATCTTCCTCTCATGCCCAGTGCCCCGTAGGGAGGCATAAATCAACAGAAGACATTGAGAGTTGGGAAACTGGTCTTAAGAGTTGTATAGGGAGGAAGTTTCTTCTCCCCCACCGTATATGGGTTCCAGGTGCCCCACTTTATTTTTGGTTCTAGTTTTAGGTATTTGAAAATTAATGATAAACAATATAGATTTCACTGGAAAGGAGACTGGTACAATGTTTTAATTCCTGCCACTCCCAGGTTTACCTCTTCCTTTCCCACCAACAAAAGGCTTGAAGTTCCTCAAGTTTTGCAGATGTAATATGCAACTTGAACTGTTTACATGTGACTCTTCTCATGAGAAGAGATTGATTACAAAATGCCTAATCCCTGTTTGAGGGATTGAGTTGGCAAGAGTTTGAGAGAAGAGAGATCTTGATCTTTTAACTTTGGAAGAAAATACTCTTTTCATGTCCCTGAAGTGAGAGAAAAACTCTGGGAAGAAGACCACACATGGAAGAAGTGGCACCTTAGTCATGGACCTATTCTCAGCTTACTACCCTAGTGACTTTGGAGACTTCTCCCTATTCTCCTGTATATAATTTCTTTAATTTCTGTTTGCTCCTGTCTTGGATTAATGGATTTATTTGCTGTTTTCTATGTGTATTCATTAAAGAACTGGCATTTGGTTGGAAGGGAGTCAAGCCTTTGATGTATAGCTTAGCATACTCCTTCCTTGTTATGTGATAGTAAACAGATCCTCAGCTTAAACCTAAAAATGAATTCCCCTAGATTAGCAATATTTTTAGGGGAAGATAGATATAGTTCTAGCTCAGTATCCTTCCCCTCTCTGCTGAGAGAAGAGTATCCAGTCTCTGACCTTAATCTCCTCCTCTGACAGAAGTCAAAGGCTTCATTAGAGAAGGGGAAGGAGAAGACTTTAGAGATATCATTCATGCTTCCATGTGAGATACATCTAGATAAGCCCATGTGTACATACATAATTTACATAGGCAAAACACAGCACCACACACTCTTCTACGGAGAGCAGCCCTCTATATAATTAAATGCTAAGGTAGCCAGTCCCCAGTTCATAGATGGATGATGTTCCAAAATGCAATTGCTAGTTAGGAGTTTGGAATATAACACGTATTCCCATAGAGATTAACATGAATAATATTTATACTCAGGCTAGCAAATAAATGTCTATTCAATTCACATTGTAGCTATGTGCCATAGTAGTACCATATGGTACTAAAGAAACCCTTCTCATCATGTACAGCATTTCCTATATGGTTCTAACTTGAGATGCAAGGAATATTTCTCCTGCTGTCCCATTAGACTGTAAGCTTCTTGATATCAGGAACTATCTTTTGCCTTTATGTGTGTCCTGAGTGCTTAGCAGTGCCTAGCATATAGTAGGCACTTAAATGTTTGTTGATTAACTGACTTACCCTGCTTCAAAGGTCAACCCTTATTGTGACCAGGCATTTTATAATTTATTTTTATTTTTAAGTGAGAATCTTAAGAAATAAGACATTTCTTGGTATTCAATTTTGTGGAAGGCTATCCTATTGTGTTGCTTGTCATGGGATTTGATTAGAGAAAGAGCAGTGGACTTGGAGGGAAATCTGGATTTGAACCACAGGGTTGATACTCACTGCATTGAAGAACCTGAACAATTCATATAACTTCTTTGAGCCTTGATTTTCTGATGTGTAAAATGAAAAGTTGGGACTAGATGATATCTAAATTTCCTTCTAGGTTATATCCTATGATATTGTCCTTCCAGGATATAGATATATTCTATTTTTTTTCCCAGCTGTTACTGGGAAAATATGTAATGGCTGAATCATTGAGATAAATAATGTTATTTTCTTTGATGCCTTAACAAGGAATTTATTTTCATATCATGTAGGTTTTTTTTTTTTAGCATTTCATATGCTTACCAAATACTGTTTGGGAGTATGTTGCTTATTACAGGAGCCATCAGGACATAGTGAATAGAGAGCTTGTCTGAGAGTCAGGACGAACTGGGTTCAAGTTCCATTTGACTGTGGGCAAAACTCTTAACCTCTCGTAGGCACCCAAATCTCTTAAGACTTCAAACTGCAGAGAGTATTGATTTGCATTAGTTGGGAGAGGTCCTTATGTTAATGAAATCATAGCTACACTACCCTGTTGCTTATTTTACAAATATGTTGGTGGTGGCCAAGACAGGGCTTTCATGCCTTTCATATCTGTGTACCTGGGCTCTTAAAGCATATCCCACATATTCCCAAAAGTCGCAAAAAGGTAAGATCTGGACTAATAGATGTGTACAGGAATACCTAGCACATGATCAGCCTTAAATGACACAGAACTGAGAGTCAACTGAACCTTTTCTCTCTTTTGATGGCCCAATGTATGTAATAGATGTCAGAAAAGCAGCAAGAGATTCTTTGTGCAAGCTATAAATATCCTGTATTAACAGATGTAATTTCTTTTGCGTCATATAATGGGAACAAAGTCATGCTGCAGACGTAACTTAACAAAAGTAAAATCCAACCACTGAGGACTTATTTCCACACTGTGAAAGGCATTGCAGAGACAATATGTGTAATGGCTAGAGTTCTGGAGTTACGAAAATATACTTTCCAATCTTAGCTCTGACACTTTTCAATTATGTGACTCTGAGCAACTCATCTCATCACTAAGTGCCTAAGGCAATTACCTGGAACTTATTTCCCAAGATGTAGATAGGTTATGATTTATGTTAATGAAGAAGAATTCCCCACACTGAAACAGGTCCTCTCATATTCATATCCATACCATACCAATTAAAATATTTCTTGTCCATACAGTTAGCCCAGTTAGTTAAAGGTATATGACAAAAATCCCTCACTTTAAAAGAAGGCAAAATGTGTGACATTTTGTAAAAAGAAAAATAAAACGAAAGTAATTAGGGTGAATTCCTGGTGGTTGGCTTTTAGAATATGGTAAGAGACCTGTTTTTACTTAAACTTTTCTGATTTGCGGGGGAAATCTGGGCCAATCAACAAATGGAATATGATATATCCTTCCCTTACCATGTATTTCAGGTATGAGTTCTTCCTTCAATATGAATCGTGCCATTCTTTGGCTTGGTGGTTCAGGAGGTCTTCCAACAAATGAAACCACGTTTGCCAAGATGCTTCAACAACGTGGTTATAGGACTGGATTGATAGGTACAGCGTGGGATTGCCAGTTTTAAATGAATACAAGTTAAATTTCCACTGCAATTTAGCATTCCTATAGCACATCTCAGAATTGTGTCAACTAATATATCATGGAGATGAGGAAACGAGTAGAAATAGGGCAGTGTAAGTGATGATAAAAGTCATATCTGAACTAATGAAATAGAACATGGTGGTAAGTTTAAAGATATTATCAATGACATCTTCCATGTAGTAAAACCTGGAAGATATATTTGACAATCCCTCTTGCAACTTAGAAATTCAGTCCCTGCCAAAATAACATAATTGGGGGAGGGGGAAGATCGATGCAACATGTATAGATGAATAACAAAAAGGTAATTACATAGGCATAGCAAAGGTGTGCTGGTAAATGTTTAACAACCAGCTCTCTAAGAAAATCTAAGTATGATACATATTTAAGTTTAATATTCATTATGATGTTTTATCTATCACTTTCTTAAGTCTAGAGACTGTCAACGAAACAATAATTCAAGCCTTGATTTATAGCATTTGCTAATTTCTAAGGTGTGACTGCTCACACTGAAAATTTAACAACTTCTCTTGGTGGCATGAGCTAGATATAGATGAAGTTAATACTTAAAAAAAAATTTGAGAGAGGAACATTCTTGGGAGGTTCACCACAAAAATTCTACATCTATAAACCAATTTAGTTTCTGTTTGTTTTTACCTTTAAAGGTCCAGAAGATGGCGAGGAAGCAAAGGACTCTTAAGCCCTTCTGGTGTTGAAGTTGAGGCCACTGGTAGTATTCCCAAGGTGTCCTTGCTGGAATTTGGAGAGGCTAGCACTTCATGTATTATATCATTGTAGACAGAGAGCTAGCCTTGTAGCCCCTGGTTTTACATATGATAGATAGAAGCTGTATAAGTCATTTGGGTAAATTACTTAATCTCTCAATGGCCCAGGAACCTCTATAAGATATTAAATTATAAATATATGGCTAGTCTACATCACTAGAGGGACTTCAACATTTGTAATTCACTACAAAAATGAAATTAAAAATCTAGACTCCATTCTACTAACCATGCCCCCATCCTCAAATATTTGATGATGTCAAAAAGAAGAAATAGCAATGAAAGTGATAAATAGTTTGAGTCTTGATTATGACACTTTGTAGCTATGTGACTATGAGCAAGTCACTTCTAGTATGACAGAAAAACATTGTTCTTAGAGTCAGGAGACCTGATCTTGTGTTCCACCTCTGACACTTACTGGCTTTATGATTTTACCTAACATTTCTGAACTTCAATTGCCTCAATTTTATTTTATAAATTAGGAACCACTAGTAATGCTTTCATTTAAACTCGCATGACAGTCTTTATGAATAAAATGCTTCATAAAGTATAAACTGTGATTTTTTTGTGAATTTCTATTCCAAACTATATTTGACAAAAGAAACATAATAGTTTCCTTTTATAACTGATTGTTCCTATTTTTTCCAGGAAAATGGCATCAAGGTTTAAGTTGTGCCTCCCGAAATGACCACTGTTATCATCCACTAAACCATGGGTTTGATTACTTTTTTGGAATGCCTTTTACTCTCCTGAATGAATGTCAAGCAACAAAAACACCGGAGATACACAGAGCTCTCAGAATCAAGCTCTGGATTTCCAGTGTGGCTCTTGGCCTTGTGCCCCTCTTACTTCTCATTCCCAGATTTGCTGGATGGTTCAAAGTCCCATGGACTGTTGTTATCATCACTGCTCTTGTGGCCTTCTTGTTTTTCACCACTTGGTATTCTAGTTATGGATTCATTCGTCGTTGGAATTGCATCCTTATGAGAAATCATGAGATTATTCAACAACCTATGAAAGAAGAAAAAGTGACTTCTCTGATTTTGAAAGAGGCTCTTTCATTTATTGAAAAGTAATGAACATTTTCAATTTTCTTATCCTTTATAATTTAAAAATAAATATCTGTTTCAGAGCATGCCAGTCTCTCTGGTTAGAAAAAATTTTTCTGATATATTTGTGTCACATTTGACATTCCTTTGAGGCTGTACAAAGACAAAAAAAAAATGATATTTTACTAGAAGGCAGCATAGTGCAGTGGAAAGGGCCCTACCTGTGAAGTTAAAGAACTTGGGTTCAAATCCCAACTTGGACACTTAAAATCTGGCTTTAGACAAGTTATGTCTCTAGTTATGAGGGATGTGGACTTGATATCATCTAAGGAAACTTCCAGATCTGTGATCTAAGGAAACAAGTATACCGGCCATATCTGAAACGTGTGTTTCATTCTGTGTTTTTTGTCAGTCATCATTTCAGCATCATTTCCTCTGAAGTAATGATTAGTGACTGCATCAAAGTCATCAAGTCTTTCAAGTTGGTTTTATTCATATTATTGTGCTCATCGTGTAAATTTTTCTCTTGTTCATATTTATATTGATCTAAATCAATTCATATGTCTTCTCAAGTTTTTCTGATTTCTTCACATTGAAAATTTCTTATGGCACAATGATATTTCTTTGTTCAACAATTAACATTAATGATACAAATGCACCACAATTTTTTGAGCCATTTTTCTATCAGAAGAACCAACTGCCAGCTTTTCATTATTGCAAAAAAAGTTCTGATATGTGTGTGTGTGTATATATACGTGAACTTTTCCTGAGTATTTGACTCCTTTCAGATATAAAAATGGCAAATGTATTGATGGACCAAAGAATAATGACTTTTAAAATATAATTTTCAAATTTTCTTCCAGATGAGGACAGTCCTCAGGTATTCTCACTTAAGTCTTCAGGGCTTTTTCCACTGCAGTATTTGAAGAGTTACTATTTAGAAAAATGGTTAGATACATTATACTTTCCCCAGATGTCATAATTAGGATTGATGGATGAAAGTTACAAGGAAGCATATTTTGGCTCAATCTAAGATGGGAAGTCCTAAAAGCTAGGTTTTATTAAAGTTTATAAGATCTAATTAAATATTTCTCTATCATTGAAGGTATTTAAGTGCATTCAGATTACGATTTTTTAAAATGAATACTATAGAGGTGATTGATATTTCATATAGGAGTTTGGACAATATCACCTGATAGTTCCTTCCTAACTCTAGGATTCCATGATCTAGGATAGAGTCAGTCATGCTAAGTTTTCAAAGGGAAAATAAGCTAATGCAATCATAGTAGTAGTTGGCACTTCTTTAGTGCTTTCAACACCTAATCTCATTTTAGCCTTCCAACAACAATGCTCTGAGGTAGGTACTATAATTGTTTTTATCCTCACTTTGCAGATGAAAAAAATAAGACTAAGTTAAATTACTTGCCTTTAGTCACACAAAATGCTAACTGTTAAAGGCAGGTCTTATTGACTCCAAATTGAATGGTTGGTTGAAATACCATGATATTTCTCAAGAAAAAGATTGTTTATTTCTAGCACCATATTATAAGGACATTGACAAACCAGTGAATCATAAAAGGTAGAGTTAAGACTCTTTCTAGTATGAATTTTTTTTACATTTCTCTTTAAGACAAATGTCCTTGCTATATTTATTTTAAAAATGTATCCTCTATTTCAGTCAGCCTTCACTAAAACTTTCAAAGACTGTTTTATGGTTTCACATTTCACTGTAGCTTCTTTAAATGCCAAATCTGCTTTTCCAGGGAGTGAGATGAATTTAATATTTTTTATTTCTTAGGTACAAACATGGGCCCTTTCTTCTCTTTGTGTCCTTTCTTCATGTGCACATTCCACTTGTAACTAAAGAGAAGTTTGTGGGGCGCAGTAAATATGGACTATATGGGGACAATGTAGAAGAAATGGATTGGATGGTAGGTAAGTATCACTTTAGGAAATAGTGATTAAGTTCATTCTATATGTTAGGTGACTCATAATCCCATTAAAATGGTTATTCCCTCCAGGCAGACAGATCATATCCCATCCATGCCTGTTCCCCAGGTCTTCCCCTAAGTGACACAAGGCAACATTCTTCCTCAAATTCTCCTAACATTGTGGAGATACCAGGGGAACACCACTCAGCCTTTTAACAAGTGATCTTTAGGGAAGAATAATTCAATTTAAAAAATGTTGATGATGAATCTACATGAATCAGTACAACATTTTATACATGTGATAGTATTTCGGTTCTAGGCTCACCACCATCTCAGACAGTATTTATACTCAGACAAGTTTTTTAAGCTTTTGAGAGAGCACCAATTGTTAAATTTTCAATTATTTTTTAAAAAAAAATTTGGTGAGGCAATTGGGGTTAAATGGCTTGCCTACGGTCACATAGTTAGTGTCAAGTGCCTGAGGCCAGATTTGAACTCAGGTCCTCCTGACTCCAAGGCCAGTGCTCTATCCACTGTGCCACTTGGCTGCCCCACAATTGCTAAATTTTCAGTGTGAGCATTTACACCTCAAAAAACTGTCAAACCTCAAAATATAGAGCTTCATTTATTGTTTTATTGATTTTCTAGACTTAAGAAAGAGATGGAGAAAATGTTAATAATGCACATTAAAGGAAAAAGTGTGTGGTGCTTATGCATTTTTTGGACAGTTGGTCATTAACTATTTACCAGCACACCACTGTGTATATATAGTATGTACATATACACATGCACACTCTCTTCATATATATATATATATATACATATATATATATATGCACATAACATATATATATGCATAAGTATATGCATGTTTATATATGTATATGCATATATCTACATTTATGTATTTGGGGAGAGAGAGAAAGAGAGACAGAAACAAAGAGAGACAAAGAGAGAAACTGAAAGAGAGGGAGAGAGAGGGGGGAGAGAGAAGGGGAAGAGAGAGAGAGAAAAAAAAGATAGGGAGAGAGAGAGAGATGAAGTGAAATAATGAAATGACTCTTCTAAGGAGACACAATAAGTAGCAGAGATAGAAATTTTAGTATCTTTTCAAACATCTTTCATTGGTAATATCTAGTCATTTAATGATGGCATTTAAAGTTGCCAGGCATCCTTGATATCATCTTCATCTTCTCCAATGCTCTCACTTTACAGAAAAGGAAACTAAGACTCAAAGAAGGAACATGACTTTGTTTTTACTCCTCTATCATTCTGCTTGTTCCATATTACTAGTTATTAGTTTGTATTTTAAAGTTTATAAAGTACTTAAATGAATTATTTCTTTCATCTGAAATCAGTGAACATTTTGACAAGGTGTGAGAGTATTGGTATCAGTTTTGTGACTTCATAGTTCAAAGTTGTTGTTATGCTTAACTAAAAAAAATTCTACTCATATTTTTGTTGTTTTTTTTCCAAAAAGAAGTTTTAGACTAGTTAATTGTAGCAAAATTAAAGAACACATGTAAATGGTGCGTTTAGAAAGAAAAAAGAAGCATCTAAGTACAATTTTGTACTCTTTTCAATTAACAAGAACAGTTTATTTCAATCTCTGAGAGTGATAATAACACCAGAATGGTAACTAACACAACTTTTCTCAATTTAGAGTCCAAAGTCAGACGTCCCATATCTTCTATGGTTCTACACGGTATATAGAGAATTTCTTTCTTTTTTTTTTTCTGTAGTCAGCAGTTTTACCTCCCTTAGCAAGGGCATGCTTGCTATCCAGCTTCCCCAGCTAATCAGGAAAAAGTCCTTACTTTCTTTTTTCAACTTTCCATATATAAGGAATTATATATGGCAGAAGAAGAAGAGAGAAAGGAACAGGTTAAACACATTGGCACTAGCTTATGTAATACCCTGTGATCTCTATTCTCAATTGGTTTATCATCTACCTTATTAACTTATGTTTTCTCCTTCCTGATTAATATTCCACGTTGCTAGGTATGTTGATACTGTGGTAAAGTGGAAGTTTACTGGGTTTGGACTCAGAGGACTACAGTTTCAATCTTCCTGTTTACTACTTGTGTGATCTTGACAAAGTTATTAAATTTTTCTTGGTTATTGATTTATCAATTTAGAGCTGGAAGGGACCTTTAAAGCCACCTTGTTCTTACCTGTAAAATAAGGGTGTTAGATTAGATAGCCCCTAAGACTCTTATTGTCCATTGCTTTTTAAAAAATACATTTTGTTGCCATTTAAAATTGTCTCCATTTTTATAGTTGAAGTTATGTTGGCAACTCTCTAAGACTTGCAGAGCAAATACAGATTTGCATTTGTTGAGGAAGTTCACTGAAATTTCCATACCATATGACATCACAGGTTTGTTCCAAATTAAAAAAAAAAAGATCACCATGTACATTGTTCTTTTGTCTCTAGTTACTCCATTCTGTATCCTTTTATACCAGTATCCCATATTTATTAATAGGAAATTTAACAAGACTTTGAAATAAACATGTTATTTCAGCTCATCTCTTTATATTGTTAGAGATAAATCATTCATTTCTCTTCAGCAATGGAAACTCATTTTAATGTTTTCTGTTATCTGACTAGCATCTGACCAGTCAGTTAGTTGGAAGAGATGTGTATGTTTATGTTGGCACCTTACCAAATGCTTTATTTCTTTCTTTTTATGCCTTGTTGGAGGCTGACAACACTTCAACACATTTTTACTGCTGAGCCTAGCAAGTTATTAATTACCATCAGACTATCACACAGAGAGAGAGTAAGGATAACCTACAATTCATACGGCAGGCTCAAGGCAGCACTGTACTTAACACATTATCTGGAATGTAGCAAGCACTCATAAATGTTAACTTGATGACCTTTGAGTGTCCTAATTGTGTAAATGTAGGGATTTTGCTCTCCTTGGAGTGAACTTAGGAATTACTTCAGTTTCAAATTCTGCTGAGTTTTTTTTTATTAAACAAGGTATATTTAAAGTATTTTGTGCTTCTTTCTATTAATATGTATACCTGCTTAATCTATATTATAGTTTTTTAAATGAAATTAAGTTGTTTTGTTAGAAAAAAGGGATAATAATTCATTTTGTCTTGATTCATCTATCTTTATCATAGGCAAAATTCTTGATGTTATCGACAAGGAATATTTGAGAAATAACACACTTGTATATTTTACTTCTGACCATGGAGGTCGTTTGGAGTCTCAGGAAGGAAAATCCCAGCTTGGTGGTTGGAATGGAATGTACAAAGGTGGTAATTATATTGTATTGAAATGCTTCCTTTTGAAAATTGAGATTCTCAATGTCTTTAACATTAACATTTAAACATTTAATATTTTAAACATTAGCACCCAAAAGTGTTGCTTATTTTATCAGAAAGGTTTAAAATGAGAAAGTATAAAGGAAAAATATTTGATATAGAAAACATATCTATAGAAATATGAATACATACGTATATGAAATATTCTCAAAGTTTTCTAGTCCTAAGAGTAACTGGAAGCATAACTCATGAAAATATGCAAAAAACCCTCTCTTTTCTCAATTCTAAATAGATAAACTTAAATTGAAATGCAGCATGGCATAGCTGCTAAATGGCTGGCCTTAGAGTCAGGAACATCTGGTTCAAGTACTTGACCGTGGGTCAGTCACTTAAAATCATAAGGCTATAGGTAATTTTTAAAGTTAGAGATCAATTGCTGATCTGCATTGGTAGAGGGGGTTTCATAGCATCAACTCCCACAATGATAAAATTGCAAATCTGGATTTTTTTTTCTTTAAGGATTTCATAAGCAGGTAGCTGTGTAAAATGTAACTACAAAGTAACATGGCTTTTTTTTAGGCAAACATATAATCATTTATTTAGTCATATTACAGCAGTACCTACAAAAGTCCTAATCTTGGGATTGCTTTAAGGACCAACTGCACATTGTTTTATGATATTCTAGTAATAAAAAAAAGACAATTTAAAGCTAATATCAATGATGAAGATGGATAATGAATCATATCATTTTGGGTAAAAAAAAAAGGTAGAACTAAAAACTAATAAAACACTCTCATGTGTGACTCATCAGGTGGTTGCAACCATAACTCCTGCCAAAAAGAACTTAAATCATTTTCTGCACATGGTAGAATGAATAAGATGAGGATATGGCCTTTTTAGTCTCCAAGTAGGAAGTATTTATTTGGATTTAACAATTGTTTTATTATTATTTGAAAATTCAATCCTATTACTTTAGTTTGTCTCTCAAACAGTTCTTAGAAATACACACACACACACACATGCATATATATGACATATTATTAAATAATGATCCAGAGGAGCCACTTGTCCTGGAATATTTAGAGTAAGGAGACTTTTGGTGTTCGTGTGTGTGTGTGTGTGTGTGTGTGTGTGTGTGTGTGTGTGTATACACACACGTATGTACACATATGTGTATATGTACATGCATATATGTACCCACATATATGCATGTACATATACACATATATATGTATTCTCCTTCTTTCCCACTCCTTCCCTTTTCTATCTCCATATATACACATCAATATCCACAAAAAAGACTCATATATATGTACACATATATACACACACACGTATACACATACACATACATGCATGTGTAACATACACATATACATGATGTGCATTCAATATACACATACATATGCATATATATATATATACATACACATACACGTGACTAAGGTAGTACAGTGATTTGTATAAATGTGCATTCATCCAAATAGCTACTCTAAGGGTCTTCTAATTTTTGAAAACTATCTGCAAGACTGGAGGCTTTTCTGTCTATGCTATTTAATACTTTTATTCTATTTATTAATTACTTTGTATAGTTATGTATACACCTTTGCTTTCCAATTAGATTTTGAGCTCCTTTTAGTAAAACCACTTCTAACACTATTTTCACACAATAGGTTTTCAATAAATCATCATTAATTATTGATCATAATTATTTTATCTATATAATCTAAACCTTTGATACAATTTATTTAGGAGTTTCTTAGTGAGAATTTGTTTTGATCCAAATTTGTTTCTAACATTCGGCGTGAGAGCAACCTGTGTGTTCTGCAAGCATGATTTTCTAATTCATAAAACAAATTTTTTTGGAACATTGTTTTTATAATGTTGGTCCCATCGTAAACAGTTCCCTGTTGGCTATGGAAGCTAAATTATGTAGCCTACAAAAGAACCTGTTTTATAGACTTATTGCCTATTACTCTCCTATGTGAATTCTTGGATCCAGTTAAAATTATCTACTACTTATCCTCCGAGCATGGTTTGTGATATCTTGTTTCTATTTTTTGGCTTTTTCCATCATTCACCTCTTTCTCAAAAATCTGAATGCCTTTCCTCATTCTCTCTACCTCATAAAGTACTATAGATCTTTTTCCTCCATCAGGATGTCCCAGAATACTTTAGTCCACATGAATCTCTGAATTTATAATAATTTTCTAAATCACTCATTTGCTAATCTGAGTATAATCCTATGGCAACTTTAGTAGGCTCTTTGTGCTATTCATTAAAAACCTTGAGGTTTTAAATTTCCAGGTGCAAATGCCTCACTTTGCCAATTAGATGATGAGGTTCTTAGGATAATATATCTTATATTTCTTTGTAGTCTCCACACTTCCTAGGAAAATGCTAGGACAGAGTATATTATCTAGAAATTATTTGATTTTTGCTTTAATAAATATATGTACATAAGATCATGCCTAATTATTTGTACTACTTGTTATGAACTTTAGGAGGCAAAGGAATGGGAGGCTGGGAAGGGGGAATTCGGGTGCCAGGAATATTTCGATGGCCAATGATCCTTCCAGCTGGTGGAGTGATTAATGACCCTACAAGTCTCATGGATATTTATCCAACATTGTCTTATGTGGCTGGAGCAATATTGCCACTAGACAGGTACAAAAATTTATGATAATTTACTATTTAAATGTATTTCCTGCTTAAATAATATTTGAGGCCATATCTATAAAATGTGAAGATGCATATGTGTAAATATTTGTGTGTGTTCATGCATCCACACATAGGTAATAGAAAATGAAATAGATATTGAATGTGACTTTTTATTTTACACTTTCACAGGGTCTGTGCTGTACAGATATAAGATCTAAAAATGTTGGCCTCTTGTTATACCCTTGTTTTAATTCCATGCCAAAGCTAAGTCTATATACTTATGTTTGAGTAAAGTAAGACAGATTTGGTCGTTCCAAATACTGGACTCATGAAAATAGCTTTGGTAATGGTAAGAGTATTATTTCCAAATTTGCACTGCTTTCAAGGCTCAAAATATATTGACTTTCAGGTAACCTGGATTACTTCCAGGTTGTCCAAATTCTATGGTCAAGATTGTGCCAATAGAAATTCAATCATATATCACATTCAAAAGAGAAATACAGTATACTTCATGTCCAATTCAAATTATGAAATAAATTTTGGGGGGCAAAGAATGATGAGATTTGGATAGAAAATTCTAATTCTTATCAGCAGCTGACAATTTGTATGCTCTTTTAACATATTTACTCCAATGCTGAGTTTCCCATCCTTAAAGCTGAGGTCTGACGACCACTTGCCAGGAATGTTGTAAAAGACATTCGTGTTTCTGGTGTGGATTGGACTCGTCCTCCAAGGGCACTTAAAATTCAGAGAGTACATACCTTGCTTGGAGATATTAAAAGACATTAGCTATATAATAATGATTTTATTAATACATTTAAGGTGAGAAAATCATGATCCTTCTTTAACATTTTTGCGACGATGGACTACGTTAGATCATTGAATTTACTGTGCATCATCTAGGATATTCTTCATTTTCATTCTCTTCTTTTTTTTTTTTCAATTTCAGAGTGATTGATGGCAAGAACCTGATGCCTTTACTACAAGGTAGAGTTTTTCAGTCAGGACATGAATTCCTTTTCCATTACTGTGGAATATACTTACACACAGTACGGTGGCATCAAAAAGACTGTGAGTATTGAGATATACCTGAATATGTCTAAGATTAATTTTACTGTGATATTTTCTAGATTGCTCAACAATCATATCAAAATAGCACAAATTAAGGATTTTTTTTCTACTTGAGACCAGACAATGTGACGCATAGGGGGAAAAACATAACTACAAGATTTGGTTCTTTTAGTTAAATATATTCAGGCAAGCATTTTAGTTTCAAAACACTTATACACAGTTGGACTAATAGTGATGGTGGTTTGTGCATGACGTGCAAAAGAAGTGTCAACGTATAAGTCAAACTGGAATAACTGATAAAAAAAACTTAGTTTCTTTGAATTTCTTAGTGTGCTATTCCCTGTTGCCTTCTTTTAAAAACTTTGTAGTGTTTAATCCCTCCTGTCCATTTTTACTCATTAGGATTCACATAAAAATAAAACTCAATCAAAGGAACAGTTGGTCCTTGTCCTAGTAGACTGTGACAGGTAAAATCTGAAATAACTGAAGCAACAAATGTTTGAACTTTTGAGCATACTGATTTATCAAGCAAAGCATGCTGATTGCATAACAAATCAGGACCAATCTTCAGCTTGGCACTGTACCCCAAACACAGGGGGAGGCATTTTCACGCATTAAAAGAAAGCAATGAACAACATATAAACCACTATACAAGATTAGGTGTTTTCATTTCTGATTGGAGAAAAGATGATGGATTTTCCAAGTTGGGGGTGGGGTCAAATTGGGAGATGGTGATTGGGTTTAGGGGTCTTTCTTTTCCCATAAGTGGGAAATGCTGATTAATTGCATCCACCTGCATGTAATGAATAATGCATGTGGCAGCACATGATGGAATCAGTGTTAATCTGATTGGTTCTCTTGATTTTCACACTAAACTAATTCCAAGCTGTCTCTCTGTTTCTTCAAAAGAAATCCCATTCAGGGTCTTTGGAGGTATGGAGAAATATAAATATACTCTGTTCTCCAATTTGGATTTTTTATCTAACAGAATATTACATGATTTGCTCTCACACAGTTTATTATAGTGTGTGGTATCCATCTCATCAGTGTAGAAAGGGTCTCTCAAAGCAGAAAAGCCTGTCTGCATCAATAAAATTTCTCTGCTGTGGAGAGGAAGGTGCTCAGAAAACATTCTCCATATAAGGGCAGAAATATTTTATGTCTGTATTCAATGAAGGTGAATTTCCCTTTTCTGTTGTTTTACTTTTATTAACCAGAAGGGGGCATATATTTCAAGAGTGGAATGGGTTTCTTTTGTTATTATCTTGACTCAAATAGTCCTAGGATCTCATTAGGAAAGATGAGACTTGGTAGTGGAATCTTATACCAATTAAATAGGATAAATAATTGGATTCTAGATTCTCATTAGGTCCCCTTGGTGATTGTTATTATTTGGGCAATTGTCAATCCATTACACTTTGGCCATTGTAGATGAATCTCATAAAGATTATAGCTGTCCTCACTGAAATTTCCCCAATGTAAGCTATTTCCTCTTTGAATGTCCTTCCAGAAAGAGTAGGTGGAGATGATTGTACCTTCAATCATCCTTTCTGTACCTAGCATTGCTTGAGAGCTATTTCTTAATTGGCACATCCTTGAAAAACTTCATGATGCAGCTGCAATATTTTTTACCTCACAATCACCCAGGAATGACAATCACCAGTCAGTTCACATGAAAAAGAAAAGAACTGTGAATAACCTTTCCATATTATATTTGAAAAGAAAGGAACTGTGAATAACCTTTCCATATCTTATTTATATCCCCTTCAAATATGACAGTTTGGAAAGTGATTTTATAAAAGGAACAAGAAATAATATTTATTAACACATAACATTTCTTGCTTTTCTTGACTGAGTTAAAACTAGTTCTTAATAAAATCTTTTAATTTCTGTGAATATGGAATACAAATTAGGAAGCATTGTCCCCAAGCCTGTGTACCTTGACAGATACAGTGAGTCCTAATGATCATGTGTTGTATAACTAGGGTTCACTAGTAAATTTTTTTGTTCCTTAGCTGCTTTGAGATTTTATTGCTGGTATACTTATTTTTTGTTTTTACTAAATTCTTACTGATGACTTTTGTTTTCACAGTGCTTAAATTTCCTTGAATCCTTTCGTCTTTCTATTTTTCATCCCTTTTCACAATGATTAAAAAAAAAAAAGAAAAAAGAGGAAAAGGAAAGAAAATAAGCATAACTGATCATTTTAAATTATGTTCAGTGTTCCAAAGCTATGCAATCCCCACCTCACCTGCTACCCCTGACTCTGCAAAGGAGTAGCAGGAGCTTTCTCCTCGTATGTCTTCCTGGGAGACAAGCTTATTTTCTGTAATTTTGCAACATTCATTTTGCTTGGTTTGTGACGGTTGTTCTTTCCATTCACTTTGTTGAGATCATTGTCTATTGTTTTCTTGGCTCTGCTTACTTCACTTTGTGTCAGTACATGTAAGTCTTTCTGTACTTTGCTCTATTCTTCATATTTGTCACTTGTTACAACATGGTCATATTCCATTCTATCCATGCACCACAGTTTGTTTGGCATTTACCAGTTGAGGGATGACTCCTACTCCTACTCCTACTCTGACTACTGGCAATGAAAATAAACAACTAGCATTTACATAGCGCTCTGAGGTTTGCAGGTTTGTTTTGTTCAGTTGATTTCAGTTTTGTCTGACTCTTTGTTACCCCATTTGGGGTTTTCTTGGCAAGGATACTGGAGCGGTTTGCTATTTCCTTCTCCAACTCATTTTACATATGAGGAAACTGATGTGAAAAGGGATAAGTGGTTTGGGTCACACAGCTGGTAAATGTTGGAGGTCAGATTTGAAATCAGGTCTTCATGACTCAAGGCTTGATGCTTTATACACTGTGCCACCTAACTGACCTATAAAGTTTGCAAAATGATTTATAAATATGAACTTTTATCTTCACAACAACTCTGGGATTTTTAGTGCTATTTTTATCCCCATTTTACAGATGAGAAAACTGAGGCACAGGTTAATTTATTTGCTTGGAATTGCACAGTCTGAGCCTAGATGTGAACCTAAGTTTTCCTGTCTCCAGGTCCATAACACTATTGATTGTGCCACATAATTATTTGGTTCTTAGTTTTTTGTGCCATGAAAAGTACTGCTATGTGTGTGTTGGTATATATGAAACCATTCTTTTGGCCAATGATCTCCTTGGGGGTATATGTCTAGCACTCAAATCTCTGATTGAAAAGATATGGACATTTTAGCGACTTTATTTGCATAGTTCTAAATTGCTTTCCAAAATGGTTTACTAATTCACAGATCCACTAACAATTAATTAAATAATAAAATTAATACTAGAGGATTTCAAAGGTCCCCTCTAACCCTAAACCCTATGATTCTTAATGAATTTGCTCATATGGCATCAAGAACTTCACTAGATTTGCAAAAATATTTAGTTTTACTAATCCTTCCTGGACAGTGTCAAAAGGGCTTTAAAACTCCTCCAACATTGAGTCCTTCCATCTAACACCATCTCTGCTAATTTTCTGGAGTGTCATATAAAATCTTAGTGTTGTTTTGACTATTATTAGTGATTTGGAGAATTCTACTAGTTGCTATGCATCTAATATATTTTGAAGTTTCTTTTTCAGTTTACTGAGGTGAGGAACTGAGAAAAATAGTTTTAAATGATAATGCCTGAGGAAAATAACTTTGATTTGAGAAAATTTTGGAATATTGTAGTTAGTTTATATTTATTCCTATGTTTTAATAATTGAATTGCCTTTTTCCAGGTGATACAGTGTGGAAGGCTCATTATGTGACTCCAAAATTTCAGCCAGAGGAAGGCAGAGCCTGCTATTGGAGTGGTCTTTGTCCATGTTCAGGGGATGTCAACTACCATGACCCTCCTTTGCTGTTTGATATTTCAAGGGACCCTTCTGAAGAGCATCTTCTTACTCCTGAAAATGAAGGGCTTTTTGACGCAGTGATAAAGAAAATGGAAGAGGCGGTGAAAGAGCACCGGAGAACATTGATGCCCGTCCCACAGCAGTTCTCTGTATTCAACACCATCTGGAAACCATGGCTCCAACCTTGCTGTGGGACTTTCCCATTTTGTGGTTGTGATAAGGAAGATGACACTCTACCTACTGGCCTATGAGGAAACCAAGCTGCTGGTTACTAGGATCTGCTTTACATATTATTTGAAAGTTAAAATAAGCATATATGAAACAAATTAACAGCTTATTTTCGTTTGGAATCTGAAAGAATGGCTTTAGGAGCCTTTTCCTTTGTCTATTATTTTTCTTTTTTTTTTCTCCAAGGAGTTCAATAAATCAATTTTTTTCAGTATAGTAAACCCAATTTAAAACATTTTGTTAAGTTCTAACTTTAAAATGTCAACAAAGCATTACATATCAGGACTTGGTTCAAGATGACACTTTGAGAAATCTTTTAATTCTATCAACATTGCTTATACTTGTAATATCTCAATTTTAAAGTTTAAAAGTATTTTCTCTAGCAACTTTTGCTTGCAATTTACAACATGTTTAGTTTTACATGATCTGCTCAATTTAGTAGCAAATAATAATTAGGATTCAATTTCCATTTGAAACTCAAGATATTTACCAGTCCAGTGACTGACATGAAGGAAAGGCAGGGAGTGGCACTCGTATTCTTTGGAAGTCAAAATTCTGCTATTCTAGTCTCAGCACATGAAAACCACTCCAGACTATTCCACCAGATTCCTGTGCATCTGTTTACCTGTTTTCATGGTTTTATCACCTTTCTCCCTTCTTTCTGTCTTTGATGTCTTCTTTTCCTTCTCTTTCTTATTCCCTGTCTCTGTGTCTCTGTGCCTCAGTCTTTATATCTCTCTGTTTCTGTTTCTGTCTGTCTCTGTCTCTCTTCTATAGCTTAAAGAAAATGTAAGTAGGAGGTTTGGGAGTAAGGTGGAGAAGGAAGGGAAATTCTAGACAGAAGGAAGGAGGAAAAGGGGAAAAAAATCATGGCACATCCTTATTTTCATTATCTCTTCTTGTGCTTATCTGTCACCAATGCTTTATGGTTCTCTGTGGAGATTTACAACACATTCTTGGACACTTCCAGAAGACAATAAAAAATTCATTGTAAAAAAGTTGTCAGTATCATGTCACGTTCCAGAATTAATAGCAGCATAAATGAATGAATTAAAGAAAGAATGAAAAGAATTACTAATAGCTTATTACGGGGATATAAATTGAAAAAGAAAATCCCTGATTTAAAGTAATTTGCCCTTCATGGTTGAATCTCATAACAAATTAAAATTATTGAGGATTTTTTTTTCCTATCTTCATTTTGACTTCCAGGAAGTATTAATAAAACTAAACACTTATAAATGTAGTGGAGTTGATGACATTATATGAGTGAATTCATTAAGGATCATAGGGTTTAGGGCTAGAGGGGAACTTTGAAATCATCTAGTCTTTATTTTATTATTTAATTGAATTTCATTTAATTGCTTAACAATTTTTTCTCTCCCTTCCATCTTTCTACCCCTACTAAAGAGAAAACTAAAATCAAAAACTTTCTAACAAATATTCATAGTCAATACAAGATGAATTGAGTCCATTACCTCTCTGTTAGGAGATGGGTAACATTTTTAGATATGGTAATCTGAACTAATATTTTGTTATTGCATTGATCATTGTTTTTAAATCCCTCAAAGTTGTTTTAAAAGTGTTGTTATTGTATAAATTGTCCTCTTGGTCATGTTCGTTTCACTCCTCATACTTATCTTCCCAGATTTCTGCAAAACAATCCCCTTTTTCTATTTATTATGGCACAATAGTATTCTTTTAATTCATGTACTAAAATTTGTTGAGCCACGCCTCAATTTTTAATGGGCATCCCTTTAGTTTTCAGTTCTTTGTTCCACAAAAGAACTGTTATAAATACTTTTAAACATATGCATTCTTTTCCTTTTTCTTTGATTTCTATGAGACTAGTAATGATATAGCTAAATCACAGAGCATGCCCAGTGTAGTAATGTTGGGGGTTTATCTAATCTCTATTTAAGAGATGAGAAGAATGAGTCCAAGAGAGGTTCAGTGAGTTGTCCAAGGTTGCTGTGTTTGTCCTTCACTTTCGAAGAGGACTATAGCATCAGGGAGATGATGACAACTTGCAATTGACATTGGTTTGAGTGAGGGAGGGTTTTGCAGAGTCACCAGCCTCACTTTCTCCTCCAGGACACAACCTGTGAGTAGTCCAAGCTTCCTGAATGAGGATCCAGCTGGCCAGTTCTCTTGCCCCCCACCGCGGGACCCCCCCAGTGCCTCCTCTCCCCCCCCCACAGCCTCTCCCCTTCCTTCACCTCCCCACCCCTTCCCTTACCCTTTTCTCCCCTCCTCTCTCCTCTCCTCTCCTTCTCTTCCCTTACCTGAGGTTGTTCTGCCAAAAGGAGGGTAAATTTTGATGGCCCAAAGCTGCCTACTTAACTTGGGGTTTACTGACTATATTTCCTTCTCAAAGACCAAGCCTCAAACCCAATTCTCTCTGGAGCTCATAGCTTGGACAGCAATAGGTCCCTACCCAAGCACCACTTAATGATTATTTTTTGGCCCTTTCTGGCTTAGAGTGAATGTAAATAGTAACTGTTTTCTTTTTGGCCAGCAACCCTAAGGGTCTTTCTCTCCCACTTTGATTTTTTTTTTATCATTAAAGGGGTCATCCCTTGACTCACTTCTTCTTCTTCTTTTTTTTTTTTTTGCTTTTAGGCAATTGGGGTTAAGTGACTTGCCCAGGGTCACACAGCTAGTAAGTTTCAAGTGTTTGGTCTGAGGCTGGATTTGACCTCAGGTCTTCCTGACTTCAGGGCCGATGCTCTATCCACTGTGCCACCTAGCCGCCCCATTGACTCACTTCCTTTTTTTTTTTTTAAAGTCCTGCATTTCACTGAATGACCATTTTCTCCCCTGAAGGATTATACTCAGTTTTGCTGGGTAGGTGATTCTTGGTTGTAATCCTATCTCCTTTGCCCTCCAGAATATTATCCATGCCCTGCGGTCCTTTAATGTAGAAGCTGCTAAATCTTGTGTTATCCTGATTGTGTTTCCACAGTACTTGAATTGTTTCCTTCTGGCAGCTTGCAATATTTTCTCCTTGACCTGGGAACTCTGGAATTTGGCTACAATATTCCTAGGAGTTTTCCTTTGGGAATCTCTTTCAGGAGGTGATCGCTAGATTCTTTCCATTTCTATTTTGCCCTCTGGTTCTAAAATATCAGGGCAGTTTTCCTTGATAATTTCTTGAAAGATGATGTCTAGGCTCTTTTTTTGATCATGGCTTTCAGATAGTCAATGAATTTTTAAATTCTCTGTCCTGGATCTATTTTCCAGGTCAGTTGTTTTTCCAATGAGATATTTCACATTGTTTTCTAATTTTTCATTCTTTTGGATTTGTTTTACAGTGTCTTGATTTCTCATAAAGTCACTAGCCTCCAATTGCTCTATTCTAATTTTTAAGGAAGTATTTTCTTCAGTAATCTTTTGGACTTCCTTTTCCATTTGGCCAATTTTTCTTTTTAGGGCATCCTTCTCCTCATTGGCTTTTTGGACCTCTTTTGCCATTTAGGTTAGGCTCTTTTTTAAGGTATTATTTTCTTCAGTATTTTTTTGGGTCTCCTTTAGCAAGCTGTTGACTTGTTTTTCATGATTTTCTTGCATCACTCTCATTTCTCTTCCCAGTTTTTCCTCTACTTCTCTTACTTGCTTCTCAAAATCCCTTTTGAGCTCTTCCAAGGCCTGGGACTGATTCATATTTTTCTTGGAGGCTTTGGATGTAGGAGCTCTGACTTTGTTGTCTTCTTCTGGTTGTATATTTTGATCTTCTTTGTTTTCAAAGTAAGATAATATAGTCTGACTCTTTTTGCACTGCTTGCTCATGATCCCGGCCAATTACTTGAGTTTTAAACCCTTTGTTAAGGTAAGAGTCTGCTTCCAATGTGGAGAATGTACTGTCCCAAGCTTCAGGGGTTTATATGGCTCTTTTCAGAGATATTTGTAGGGACCCATAAATTTTCAGTTCTTCCCAGGTGGTATGATAAGGGGAGAGGTGTTTACTCCTTTCCTGGCCTGTGCCAGGTCTATTAGTGACCACAAGCACTCCTTTCTGTCCTGTAACTGTGAAGAAGGTTTCCTGTCCACAGCCACTACAAGTTCCACTGTGCCAGCACTCCTCCTCACCCCAGAACCTCTGTCCAGAGCTGTGACCTAGATCCAAGCATGGGCAAAGCAAGAGATTCCTGCCTCAGCTCCAGCAGAGAGATCCCTGCAATCCCACTCTGATCAGCCACTGGATTCCCCCTCAGTCTGTGGGCCAGAAGCTCGGGAAGTAGCTGCCCACCACAGGGCCGCATTCTAGGGGAAAGGAGCTGAGACTCCGCCTTCCTCTCTCAGCACTGCAGAAACAGACTTTTCCACTGACCTTCTAAGTTGTCTTTGGCATTCCTAGATTGAGAAGTCTGGAAGCCACCACAGCTGCCCACAATTCAGTCCTCTGAGGCCTGCTCCAGGTTTGCTGCACCTTGCAAGCCTGCATTGCACTCCCTGCCCGGCACGATATAGCTTTCTGACCACTCATCCAGGTTGTCTTGGGCTGGAAATTTGTTTCACTCTGTCTTTTTGTGGGTTCTGATGCTTTAGAATTTGTTTAGAGCCATTTTTTATAGGTATTTGGAGGGGTTTGGGGGACAGCTCAAGCAAGTTGCTGCTTTCACTCCCCATTGACTCACTTTTTAAAGAGGCCTATTCACTGAATGGGTATAGTCTCACTCAAAGTGAGAACCTGAAAAGACCTAAGCTTAAAAGGGCCAGGGTCTCCCATTGCATCTTGGGCTATCTAAAATCATCCTGATGCCCAAAGTCACCCAGATAGTATCAAAGCACTAGAACCACACTGGCTCTAAAACCCACACTTTTCCCATTAAACTATATTTTTTCTCTATTGTTTTTTAGGTCCTGTTAATTGAAAATACTTCTTGAGCTAGGTTGAATAGAAATCTTTTTAAAATAACATGTGGAATGCAAAATACCCAACTGGATAGCAATAGCAACTTCTCCTTTTCCTCCTCCTAACTAGCATTAATAATCATTAATAATAGTGTTAGTGGCTACTATGTGTGTGCCAGGCACTGTATTAAACACTTTACAAATATTATGTTATTTGAACCTCACAATAACCCTGACAGGTAAGTGCTATTAGTATGCCCATTTTACAGTTGAGGAAACTGAGGCAAAAAGAGATTTCATGACTTGCCCGAGGTTACACTGCCAGTAATCTGAGGCTGACTTTGAACTCCTTTTCCTGACTCCAGATCCGCACTCTAGCCATACACCACCTATGGTTTAACAATATAGGACATCATTATGTTAGTGACTTGCATACATTTTATAAAGCTGCTTCTGTTTTACTTGAGGACTTGGGGGGCATGTCTTTGGCAAGATGAGAGTTTATCATTCACATCACTGTTATTTCTGTCTCTTGATGTCCTGGTATTCGTATATCTACAGTCATCACATCATGGTAGAGCATGTATTTGTTTTTATGTGGGTTTCTAGATTACTCATTTCAAGCCAAGCTCAGAACTCATTAGATTTAGAGCAGAGTCATGCTAGTTTTCTTACACAGAATTGGGAAAGACACCAAAGACAAACTCTCTAATTTACAGTTCTGCCCTGGGTGGGCCCAGCTTAAGTTGTCATTGTTAACAATGATAAAAGAATTGATGTGAGATTTATGAAAACAGTAAAAGAGAAGTATAGAGATGGAATAGATTAATTCCCATTATGTTTAGAAAGTAAAGTTCAAGGTAGAGTTAAATCTTTGTTGGTGTTTCTTAAGGTTTAGCTTCAGAAATTCTCTGATGGGTATTGGGTTTGAATCACTGTGACCTGAAGGAATTGACTTTGAGACAAGCATGAAAACTAGGGAGTGGGTCAATATCTCTCCCAGAAGCATGCTTCTTAGGCAATAGGCAGAAAACACTAATTTCTTAATTACACGAAGCTGTGAAGAGCATACAAAATTAGCGTTATTCTTGACTCAGACTTGTTGAATCATGGATTATCCCCCTTAAACTCCATTTTCCTCAGTAATAAGTGATGGGAATAAATCCTATTCTACATTTGTCCCAGAACAATGTAAAAGGTACGATGACATCTCCATAAAGTCATTTGGAGAAATTATTTTGGGGGATGTGAAGAATAAGAAGCTCTTATTATAAAGACGAATTGGGCAATACTTTTATGGGTCATCATAAAAGTTCTTGCTTCAATATTCCCTTTCTTTTCATTTCTTTATTTTAATTTTATATTTAGAACTTCAAGGGATAGTGTGGAACTTTTTTTAATTAGTTGCTCAGTCATCCTAGCTGTGATTTGACAATGTTATAGAAATAAAAGGCATTTGGTAAGCATATTTTTGGCATGCACTTTGACATTTATCCAAGTTCACACAGGTGAGGACAGGGTTGTAGAAAAAACACATCCACTCTTTAAACAAGGAAATGTGTATCCAAGAGGGTATGATCAACACACCCTTTCACCAAATCCATCATTTGTCCTTCAAGCATTATACTCTCAATGAAGAGTGAATTGCTTATTGTACTTGGCCAAAGCCCACGCCTTGTGTACTCTCTTAGTAATGCCCAAGCATCAGGATGATGCACAGATTTATTTGCTAAGCTTTTGTAAAGTTTTCCTTTTATTTCATTTGTTAAATATTTGTTGAGTACTTTTTATGTGAAATGTTCTTACAAGGTTCTAAGCTCTGGTGAGAAAAAAAGATAAGTAACAAATGGCCCCTGCCTTCAAGGTCTTTATAAATTAGTAAGTGGTATAGAGACATGTTAACAAATAAATATATTACAAATTAATATGGCAAGTATATAAGAAGAGTACAAAAATGTAGAGGACCAGATACATGTGAGATCATGGAGGCTGGTAACTTAACATTCCCCATTTCCCCTCCCCTCCAACAAATCCAGTCCATGAGAATTGAATGACACTCCCTGCCCTCAAGAAGCTTATAATCTAATGAAAGTGTTAGTGTTCTTTCCATAACTATTTCTTAGGGTAAGTATCCTTTGCAGTGTTGATTCTTCTTTTGTTTTCCAGTTCTCTGACATTTCAAAATTTTTCTAGGTTTCAAGAAACCCAGGTTTCATGTCATTCCAGGTGTTTTTCTCATGTGGCAAGATTTGGCATCTATTTAATTTTCACAATATCAGTTGAATAGAGCCAGAGAATAAAGCCATCAATAATCTTAAATGGGATTCAATTCAACAAACATGGGTTATATAACTACTATATACCAGGCATCAGATTAGATACTAGGGATCCAAACACACACAAAAAAAGCAATCTCTAACTTCAAGAAGCTTGCATTCTTTTGAGAGGTTTGTCATCAGTGCCAAATGAATGGATGTGTTTCTTTAGAAGTCCTATTCATCAACCTGTGCCTTTTCCTTTGTAAAGTGATTGGTAGCACAGTGCCTAGAACTCAGTAAGCACTATGTAAATATTAATAATGATGTCAATGATAGGTGTGATCAACTATCTATTTATCTATATTTAACCTACTCTGGTTAGCAAAGTTTGATAATATCTATAGTCTCTTCCAAAAAATGTTGGATTTTAACCACCTACTTGTAACAATAGCCTGTGAAAAGATGCCATCTCTCTATGGAAAGGAAAGAATCATAGCTTGAGAAATTTTATGACAGAAGTAAGAAAAAAAAAAGTATATTAGCCCCAGGAAGGTGGCAGGTTGGTAAAGAGGTTCATTTTCATCTGATTCCACCAATAGGTGGAACAAGTCCTTTGAAATTGGTCATATCCCTAGATGTACCCAGAGAATTTCCTGACACCCTTGTGACATGGAGAAGAGAATATTTAGTTTGCATTACAGTAGCTTTCAAGGATGGCCATGTTGAGGAGAGAAGAAATTTGTTGAGCTTGGTCCCAGTATTCAGAGAAGTGATAGAATATGCAGAATCAAATTTCAATTTTACATCAGGAAGAAGAAAAGATTTCTCACAGAGCTGTCTGAAAGTGAAATGGTTTCTATCAAAAAGTAGCTAATTTTTTACCCTCGGAGGCCTTTAAATTGATGCTAGCTAAATGCTTTTCTGAGATTCCATTCTTTAGATATGAGTCTGACTAGATGGCTTCTGTGGTTCCTTCCAGTTCTAAGATTCATGGTTCATTGCATACTTTGGAACAATGCTAATGAACTCCAAGCACCTTTTCACAGCATTTCAGGAATGGCGTAACCCATCTTTCATAACTGAAGTCATTGTTCCTTCCACCCCCTGGAAGGTCACATTCCAGAGGCTGTTGTCTCTCCAACCTAGTCACAGATAAGACAAAGGGAATAGAGAAGATTGAGCTCTATCAGGGAGGATGAGATATGTCATGTTTTCATTCTAGGTCAAACAAGACATGTCATCATCTTGCCACAGTTCCCCTCTTTGCTACAACCCAGCTTTAGAGCTGGGAGGAAACTGACTACAAACCAATGTGAAGTCACTGTGGCTAACATAACTATGCCAAGCTCTTGGTTGCCTTTCTCAGAGAATCAGCAGCCAATTGACTGAACAATGAAAACAGAAGAAAGGATTGCCAGATTACAACTATAGCCCAATTGCTGCAAGTTTAGAGCCTCACCTGGTCATTTACTCCCATATTTTCTTGTTCATTGCATAACAATCATCACAAAGATGGTCTGGCTTATTAGCACTAGTACTGATAACAGCACATATCTTGCTTAAATATAGTTCCATTTACAAAAATCCTACAAAGAACAGAAAAAAGATGCTATATAAACATGCAAATCTTTATTAGAAATAGTCTATTTTTAAAAGAATATATTAAATTTAAGACAAAAGTATCAATGCTGTCCCTTTCTGAACTTCTTTTTGATTCCTTTTGGGTGTTTCATATTTCAGTGACATGCTTTTATTTCTTTTTTCCTTTGCATTAATATCAATAACTACCCACTACCTCAAACAATACTTGCCCCTTCCAAAAAAATCCTCCTTTGTAATAAAAGTATGGTCAAGTGAAATAAACCCACTGAAGCAATAAAAATAGCTAATAAAGAGAAACTGAGGCACAGAATTTCAAGCACAACCAATTTATCAGAAAGGCTAGCAATTGTCAATAAAAGGTATCCAAGGTTCCTCAGCAACCAAGGACAAAACTAACAACCAGAGAAAATCTTTTATTGCACAGTTACTATATTTATACTTATACTGATTGGTTGGCTCCCTCTTAACTCAGTTCCTCCCTAGGTGGTCTAACATCATTTGACTAACATCCTTTGGAAAGTCCCAGGGTGGGCAAACATCATATGACCAAATTAACTTGGAAAAGTCCTGCAGTTGGTAGTTTCTGAGGGGGGGGGAGGCTTGTGGACATGTAGACATGCTAGTACTTAGGGATGGGTTTATAACATTTGTGGTTGGAATAGGAGAACTGAGAATGAGGCATCTGGAATTGTGTTCCTTTGTTGCCAATGTTGTCAAGTAGCTTGCAAGAAATGGATGGCAAGCTACAAGGGTACAGTATACAACTGAAGTTATAGGCTTAAGGGAGCTCAAATTCATGCAATGAGGAGTCAAACCAATACTTAGTAGAATGATCAAGTCCATTGAAATACAGTGGAAACTTACTAAGACTCAATCAGTTCAACATGCACTAATGATCAATCATTTTTAAATCCTACAATTTCACCCTTTGATCCTTTGAGGAAATATCCTCAATACAGCACTCATGTCAGTAGTCAAGTATCCTTGCAGTTTGCCCTAATACAACAAAAGCAATAATTACAGAAGCAAAATAGCTCATTAAAAGAAATGCAATTCATTCTTTTCAAAGCAACCCTCTAATGCTTGCTATCAGCACAATCAAAGCCAAAAGACAACTCTAAGTGTTGTTAATATTGATAGTGTCCTTAAGATCCTAATAACATGTCACCTGCCAAAATAACAATATTGGGAACCTGGAATCATTGTTCTGATTCCTTTGAAATATGATGACAAGCCTAACACTCATATGGAGCTTAAGACAGAGGATGTTTAATAAAAAGCCCATATTACATTTGCTCATGAGCAGTCTAAAAGTCCTTCTCCAATTCTGGTTGAAGTGTTCAGCAGCTAAGTAGATCTCTCAGGTTGTTTAAGTTCCACTGGTCTGTTGAAAGTTCTTCAATGTAAAAGTTCAAAAGTCTAGTTTGTACTATAGCCCATGAACTTTGGAATTCTTTCAGCTTGCCTGGTAATTCTCAGACACAGAAAGCAACAGATGTACTTTTCTGGAACAAGCTGTATTCTCAAGCTGTGAAGAGGCTCTTCCTTCCAGATCTGCTTCTTAGGTCCCAAAAGTATGTAGGAAGACTTAATACAAGCTCAATATAATTTAATACCACTTTCTAGCTCAAGCCTTTTGGTTTTGATTTTATTAATAGAGCTGTAAGAAGAATATGAAATTAAGAACACATAATGCAATTGAAACTTCAGAGAATTTCAATTTTTTGCATCATGAGGACCTGAATTGGAAAATGAGTCTTTCTTTCTCTTCAAATTATCAGATGAATGCTTCAAATAGGAAAATAATTTCACCCTCTTCACAATTTTTAATGCAATTTCACATATAAAGTTCTTTTTGATTTTGAAAACTATGTCATATCTCCCTCTAATTCTCCCCTTATGATGATACTATTCCTATGTCATATACATGAAGAAAACTGCAACTCTGAGGAAAATCATGGAAGATATTTCATATTTACATTCTGTAAAGGCAACTCAGTGTTTCAGTACTAATGGCTGACTGTGCGCCCTCAATCTTTAGAATGTGATTCTATTTTATAAGCTGAATGTTTTAATTTGCACAAAATTCAAATTTTTAAAGTCATAATTAAAGAAATTTTCTATGAAAGGAAAAGGAAGACCAGGGTTTTAATAATGATATAAAGAAGCCATAGCAAAGGGAAAAAAAACTCCCTTAGCTCTGTTTTGGTTTCAGGCAAAAGTGACAATTAGCCAATTAAAACTCCACAAGTTATAAAAGCCAGACTCAAAATTATTTAGGTGGTAAAATTTCCTGTTGAGGAAGGAAGTAGCTCAATGGAAAACCAAGTTAGGAGGATCCTACCTCAAGGTCACCACCTCAACTTTCTCTACCTGTACATATTCACCTGTAGCAATCTTTAGATTACAGAAATGACAGCCCCTGGAATGGTGTATACTTGTCTTCAAAATCTTATAAGTACACACTAAATAAAAAAAAAGAAATTAAAGCCTCAAATGCAAATTAAAACCACTCTGAAGTACTACCTCACACCTTTCAGATTGACTAATGTGACAATACAGGAAAATGATAAATGTTGGAGGGGATGTAAGAAAACTGGAACACTAGTGCATTGTTGGTGGAGTTGTGAACTGACCCAACTGTTAAGGCAAGCAATTTGAATTATGCCCAAAGGGCTATAAAATTGATTCTTTGATCTAACAATACCACTGCTAGGTCTATACCTCAAAGAGATAAAAAAGGAGGGCAGGGGGAAGGATGTATTTGTACAAAAATATAGCATTTTTTTGTGGTAGCTAAGAATTAGAAACTGAGGGGGTGCCCATAAATTGGGAAAATTGCTGAACAAGTTGTTGTATATGATTATAATGGAATATTTTTGTGCTATAAGAAATGACAAGTAGGATGATTTCAGAAAAACCTATAAAGACGTGAACTGATACAAAGTGAAGTGAGTAGAACCAGGAGACCATTTTACATAGTAACAGCAGCATTGTGCAATGAAGAACTATGAATGACTTGGCTATTCTCAGCAACATAATAATCCAAGACAATCCCTAAGGACTTGTGGTGAAAAATACTATCCACCTCCAGTAAAAGAACTAGCACTGTCTAAATACAGACTGAAGCGTCCTATTTTCATTTCCCTCTCTCTTCCTCCCTCCATCTCTCTCTCTCCCCATCTCTCTCTCTCTCTCTCTCTCTCTCTCTCTCTCTTTGTGTGTGTGTGTGTGTGTGTGTGTGTGTGTGTGTGTATGTGGCTCTCTCTCTCTCTCTCTCTTCCAATCTTCTTGCACAAAATGACTAATATGGAAATGTTGTACATGATTACACATGTATAAGCTATATCAGATTGCTTACCATCTCAGGGAGAGGCGAGGGAAGGGAGGGAAAGAGAATTTGGAACCGAAAACTTAAAAAAACTCTGAATGTCAAATTTTTTTACATGTAATTAGGGAGAAAATAAAATATTACTTAAAAAATTAAAGTCTCACAAGATTTACCTTAAATAGCAAAACTTCATGGAAAACATGTGAGGGCAGGACATAATTATTGTATTCTTGTGACAATAATCATTAACATCATTGGTTTTTTATATACATACATATACATACATACATATGTATATATATATATATATATACATATATATATATATACATATATATATATATATATAGTATTCATTAACAGATAGAGTTTTCAAATATTCAGCATATTTGTTGGAGGCAAAATTCACTCCAAATAAACATGATAGGTTTTAATATTTAGAAATGGAACTCACCCACTGTTGTGCCTTATACATAGGATAAAAGAAAGGGGAGTACATCTGATCATTTTAGATGAGCTTCAGAGTACAGCTTGCTAATAGGAGTTTGAAGTTCTAGGAAAAGCTTTAACCCAGCAGGTAACTTGAAGGGAGACATCCTACTGACCAGACTTAGCTATACATATGACAATAATGTGTAGATGTTCACATGAGATATAAGGTGAAGGATGAGCATCACAAGAAATGGTGGAGAGATAAGATGGTTAAATGTTTGATAAATTGTAAAAGCACACAAATATCACATTCTAGAGTTTTATACAAATGCAGTGAATACTAGCTCACACATGCAGTTCATATAGTTAATAGTTGGTTCAAAAATGTAACTTCATTACCTACTAATTATTAACAAATATAATTGAATGATTTTCTAAGTAGTATCAGATGAAACACACTTATTATTTAAAGTTTAACTTCTAAATTTTTCTATTTTGACTGGGAGAGCTCCTAGCTCCTTAAATTGCAGCACCTCAGAGTTTCACAACATGCTATCAACAGGGCTGGTAAAATCTTGTAACTTCAGTGAAGAAGTGTCAAGGAACCTCACACACGAACATCTCTTGTTTTTCTCCCAAAGGTAAGTCATTTATCATTATTATTATTTTCTTAATTTGAAACAAAAATACTTCATTAAATAGTAACCTAATAATATGTATTTAAAACATGAAACTTATTAGTAGTTAAAAGAAAACAGTTCAATAGAATGGATTTTAAAATTACGTTACAGGGAAAATCATCTATCTTATCTCTGGTATTTTATTAATCATATCCAATGACATCTAAAACCCAGTACAGAATTATGCGGTATGCAGTAATTACAATCAATTAAAGAAGTAACAATAGTTCCCTTATACATATTTACAAAATGCCAGGCTTTCCCCCCCCTCTAATAATATAAAGATTACTTTAAATAATTTCAGAGACTTGCTTTCTGTGGTACTTTAGAATGTTTAATTTTGGATTTCTCCATTACTTTTTGAACCATTTGCTAACTTACATTATAGGGTAGTTATAAATACTAACACTAAAGTCTTTCCCTTTCGAAGGCTAGTTTAGAGGAAAATATAACCCATTGAATATTGAGTAGTTTTAAAAATAATCTTGCTATCTTTTAGCAGTCCAATTCATAAGATATAGCACTTATTTTAGTCAAATTTAGTCAGTTTCAAAGTAAGCTCCCACTGTTTTAGACTTTTACAGCATAAGTTCTTTCATAGCATCAATAAGATATAATTTTACTCACCTAAGCACAGTTACAAGTTTAGATCACAGCCCTGATTGGGTGAGTCCTCAAATCTCTTATTAAATCATAAGAATTCTACATTTTAAAGCAAAAGGCACTTCATTATTAAAATTTTTAAAGGACTATTACCACATTCATTTTAATAACTCAATAAGAAAGTGGCATTTCTAACTGTATTTTGTAATTTTTTTGAGAAATTTCACATAATGGTACATAATTAAAAGCCATATTCTCCTAATTAAAAGATAACTCATGTTTCTAGTCACATCTAATATTTCCCCCAATTCCATGATACAAGAAAAACTACAAGCCTAAAGAATATCTTTTCAACAAAATGCCAAACATCTCAATTCCTTCTCAAGTCAAATTTCATCTATGCAGTCGGACAAATCTTAACTTATCCTTCTTAGAAAATTATTTATGTTATTGCCTTTGATATGTCATGTAATCCAAAACCCAATAACAATAATCAATATTTACAGAGTGCTCATTATGCTAAACACTTTAGAATATTCTTATTTCTCCAACAACCCAGGGAGATGGGTGCTATTATTTATTATCCTCTTTACATATAAAGAAGACTGAGTGAATTCTCAGGTATACCACAACTATAATTTAGTTTCAGAACAAAATTTTGGCGAGATTGAACCCAGATTTATAATCTGTAATGATAACAGATGAATTTTTCCAAGAGTCTATTATTTTCACCACATACTTTAACTTGTCAAAATTCACTATTTTAAATATATTACTAAATTTCTTAACCCCACAAATTGAAAAGTGATACTGAGACTATAATTGCTGAGATGTGATGAACAGTAAACATCAAATTGTTTCTAATTAAAATAAATGTAAATTAAACAACAGTACCTTTGACTTACGTATACTAGTATACTTACACACTTTTTTAAAACTTTTAAACTGACATATCAGTTTCACTAGGCTCTTTGATAGTAAAGCAGATTGTTCTCCCTCAAAGTATTATGACTTCTTTCATAAGTTTGTGCTCTAGAAAACATAAGATTACACTTCCAAGTGACAAATACTTGTTTTACATTGTAAGCATCCTAATTATATGCTATAAAATTTTTGTGTGTTTTAATACTCAAGTCAATGAATCAAAGAATTCATTAAATATTTGAAATAATGAATATTGAAATAATGAAGTAATTTGAAAAAATTGCTCTTTCAAAATATCTGTATTTTGTACTAATATTTGTAAGCCATATACTTCTTTTAATTTGATTTTTTTTCTAATCTAAGCACCCTCCATATTAAGTGAGTACACATTTAATTGACTCCTGTACTTTTCTCTCATACTATGTTCTTGCTTAAGTCTATCTTTAATAATTCTTACCCTAACTTATTATAGACTCACTCCTACTGAAATACAATTTTAAACTAATTTTGCTTCCACTGATTTTAGCACAAGTTCACAAAGTTTTTAATTTACCTAAACAAGTGATTTAAAATATAGTGGTATTTCAAAATTTCACTTACTTTTCAGTTACTTTCTGATTTTAAAACAAGCTTTCTTCTTGGCCGTGGTCATACTGCAAACTATGAGAATTCACTAGTTCCAGTTAGCTTTTTCTAATCAGTAAACGCTCTCTGGGGAAAGAGTGATAAAAGTAAATTTTACAAAAAACAGGCCAACCACAAGTTGGAGATTTTTAGAAAACAACCTTTGGTCTCTGATTAGTTCATAATATCGCTTTTTTGCTATGAGGAACAAAGATTCTTGCCTTCTCATCTGTCTCTTGTCTGCCCACCCCAACCCCATTCCTAGGTTGGTGAAAGCCAGAAAGGCAGAGAGAGAAACTCTTTTTTGAAGATTTTTAAAGTTCTACAGAAAGTTTTTACTCTCTATACCATTTTCCTTTCATTGATCAGACCATAGGAAAAGTTTGGTTTAATTATCAAGACAGAAACACAGATAAACAGACCCATACATGTATTTGCTAGCAAGGTTTTTTTTTCCCCTTATCTCTAATCAGTTTACTCAAAAAGTTTAGGAGCAGCCTTAAAGTTTTAGTTTATAGTAATTGAGAAATCACTTCTTTGGGCCATATTAGGGACCTATATGAGATTTCATGTAATTTGTCAGCTGAACTTTTTGCCCTAATAGAAGTTTACAAAATTCCCTCTTGAATACCTGGTAGTAAAGTCTTCCTCTGTCACTCTCTTTAAGAAGTTTTCTGCAATTGACAGACCAATTGACATAAAGAAAAGAGATAAAATAACAACAAAAAAAAGGCTTGCTTGATGTATGGGAATTAGTGAGAGATAAGTTTCTGCTAACTAGGAGGACTGTCTCCACCCTTCTAGACTCTGCCAATTTGGAAACTATAGGCTAGCCTCTATTTCCCTTATGAGGGCATCCCCAATGGGAAGGACTTACTCTACCCTTGAATGGGCTTTTACCTGCCATAAGAGGGTCTTCCCAAAGGCTTTTATGGAATGACTTTCTCCACCCAGTCTGTGGGAGTTCCCAACCGGGAGCTTTAAGACTTTCCCCAGTAATATGAGGGTTCCCACTTACCTTAGCTCAGGTTAAACCCAAGGGGGAGTCCAAATTCCCTTCCCTGGAGAAGTACCCTGGGAGGTTAGAGTCCTTCACTCTCATATAGGTTACCAACTGAAACATAAAAATCTATGATAAAGAGAAACTGAGGCACAGAGTTCTGAGCATGATCATTTTATTAGCAAGGCTAACAATTGCCAATAAAAGGGATCTTCAGTTACAAAAGACAAAATTGACAAGCAGATCAGCTCTTTTATAGCATTTGTGCAGTTACTATATTTAAATACAGACATATCTCACTTCCTATTGGTTGGTACCCTCATATCAGTTTCTCACCAATTGGTCTAAACATCCTATGACCAAAGTGACCTGGAAAGTCTTGCAGTTTGCAATTTCCAGGGAGGGATAGGTGCCCTGTGGTCTACATAATAGTACTTAGGGATGGATTTAGAACATTTGTAGTTGGAAAGCACTGATAACAGGGAAACCAAGAATAAGGCACCTGTAGTTGTTTTCCACAGTAGCTAATGTTGTCAGGCAGCTTGCAGAATGTGGGTGACAAGCTACAAGAGTGGAGTACATAACTGTTTACTTAAGCAAGCTCAAACTCGCGCAATGAGTAGTCCAACCAATACATAGTAGATTGATCAAGTCCAATGAAACAGAGTGGAAACTTATTAAGACTCAGTCAGCTCACCATGTACTAATGATCAATCAATTCTAATGACCAGTTAATTTTAAATCCCACACCACAAATTGTCCATGTCTCAAAATGTATGCCTCATTCTGCACCTCTAGTCAATTGCTTCTGTGCTAAAATCTGGGAAGCATGATTTATCATTAGTTTTTTAAAGCCATGATAGGTCATTGAACTTATCAGAATTCTTAAATCATTTACAGTTGTTTTTCTTTACATTATTGTTGCTATTGTGTAAAATATGGTTCTTCAGTTCACATAAGTCTTCTTAGGCTTCTCTGAAATTCTCCCTTCATTTCTAATGCCTGAGTAACATTCCATTATATTAATATATCATAATTTATTCAGTCATTTCTCAATTGATGGGCACTCAGATTTTTCTAATTCTTTGCTATGACAAGAACAAAATGTTGCTGTTAATAACTTTGTCCACGTGAAGCCCAACAGTTCTATGAATTCTAAAGGTCTAGGAAAAAATAATGTTAAAAATTCACCATACTCAAAAAAGGCTATCAGGCCTTGAATACCAATGGCAAACTTCATTCCTAGCATACTATACTGAAACAAACACTGAACTTGGAGGAGAAAAGTTGTGTTGATAAACTGGCATTGCTCTTTCATATCTGTGTGACTTTGGCCAAGCCACCTCAGTCACTAACACTGGGCCTCAAAATTCCTCATCTGTAAAATGAAGGTGTTAGACTAGATGATGTCTATGGACACTTTGGGCTCCGACATTCTGTGATTCTGGATGGGCCTTATATACACTGGATCAATCTGGTACTCTGTTAGATGGAAGAAGAATCCAACTGAAGGTTTTTGGACTGCTTTGATTTTTAGTATGCCATGGTCAAGGGATGTCTGTTAAATGAGGAAGTTGATCTAGGTAATATCTAAGGTCTCTTCTGTTTTTAAAACATCCTCTCTCCCCAACCTCCTCTCACCTTTGCTCCTTGTGTTAGAGATTGATTACTGTAGAATTCCTGAATTCTGTTGAATTCAGTATTGATACACATTGAAGATCACGCTAAGAAAGATGTTGGTGTGAACATCTAGCCATCTAATCCACTTCATATTGCCATCTGTTCCAATGCTATCCTGTCCTTTGTCCTCCTTTGTAACACTGGTCTCTGGACAAGACCTCCATGGACCTTGCTCCTATTCCTCAAGAAAGTTAATTAGCTCAACTTTCCTAATTCCCTCCTGAGACTGAGTTGTTCTGATTGGTGAATGAATGAAAAGTCACCTAACTCATATCTGGTAAATTTTAGCCCTGTTTCACTTCCTATCAAGTTATCTATCCCAGATATCTTGCTAATTGCCCTACTATGCACAAGAGGACTTCACTTCAATCTACTTTCCACATCTTACTCTGGGAACAGTGACATAATCAATACTACCATTGTTTCTACATTACGGGACAGAAAGAATTCCTTGTGATGAGTCTATCCTCCTCACTTTCAGGCATCAATAATCATCACAGCTCAAGTCACCAGAGACTAATTGGAAGTTTCCTGCATTATTCCTATCAAGGTACCTGTCCAGGATCATAGGTGGGAGATATTTTAGTACATTAAAACAAAAGTTCCCCTGACCAACACTCATACACACTCACACACACACACACACTCCAGTGGATGTATTATTCAGTATAATAAATACATGTTTGACTTGACAACTCAGTGATATACTGAAAAATAAATGAAAAAGCCCCTGCCTTCAAGGAACTAATAAAGGCAATATAATTTCATAAGTAAGAGCACTAACTGGAGGGCTCAGGATCAACCTCCTACAAAAACTAGAACTAGATCTGATTTTTTGAAAGAAGGTAGAGATTCTATAAGGAAGAGGTAAAGAGGAAATGTTTTCTAGGCACAGTGCACAGTGCATGGGAAGGTACAAAAATGAGAGACGGAATGTGATATATTGGGAACAGTGAGTAGTTCAACTTGGTGGGAACACAGAGTTTGTGAAAAAGAGTAGTGAGTAATTAGCCTGGAAAGATGGTCTGGGGCCCAATTGTGACTGTTCAAAATGAAACAGTTTGCATTTTAGCTTACAAGAGGGAGTCACTGGCATTTCTTGTACAGGGGGATGACCCGCTCAGACTTGAATTTTAAGAATAACGACATTTTGGCATCTGTGTGGTAGATAGAAGAAGGAAGGGACACAAGGCATACAAATCATTTGGGAGACTAATGAAGTAATCCAGAAGGTATATAATGAAGTGCTGAGCTAGAGTGGTGAAGAGATCAGATGAAAGAGAGAAGGTGGACATAGAATTGGTAAAATTTGGCAACTGGTTGGATGTGAAGGGTTAGCAAGGGGAAAAGTCAAGAAAAATCAGGAATGACTCCAAAGCTGTTTGTCTAAGTGACTGACAGGGTAATGATGCCCTCATCAAAAATAGAGAAGTAGTTGGGGCAGCTAGGTGGCACAGTGGATACAGCACCAGCCCTGGAGTCAGGAGGACCTGAGGACCAATCTCAGACATATAACACTTACTTAGCTGTGTGACCCTGGGCCAGTCATCTAACCCCATTGCCTTGCCAAAATTAAAAAAAAAAATAGAGAAGTAGGAAGTTGTGGGTGGGAGGGGCAGATAAAAATTATGTTTTAAGTGAATAAAATTTGAGATTCTTATAGGATATCCAGTTGGGGAAATCCAATAAGACTTGGAGGGTAAAAGTATTAAGTAAGTGCCTACCATGTGCCAGGTAGTATACTAAGGGCTTTACATTTGATCATAGCAACAACCCGGGATGTAGGTGCTATCATCATCCCCATTTTATAGTTGAGAAAACTGAGGCAGACAGAGGTTAACTGACTTGCCCAGGATCACACAGCTAGTAAATATTTGAGGCACTATTTGAGCTCAGGTCTTCCTGACTCCAATCTCAGCACACTATATGATGTGCCATCTAGCTGTTTCAATAGGCAATTGGTAATGCAAAAGTAGAATTCAGGAGAAATATTAGGATTAAAAAATATAAATCCTGGGGTCATTAGCATTGATGTGACAGTTAAACATATGGGAGTTAATGAGAACACTGAGAGAGAAGATGTAGAGAAACAAATAAGTCGGCCCTGTGATGCACATATGCATGGTGAGTAGAATAAGGATAATAATATTGCAAAAGAATTTAAAAAATAGCTGCCAAAAGTGTAGGAAGCGAACCATGAAAGACAAGTGTGATGAAAACCCAGGGAGAAGGTGTCTAGGAGGAGGTGGTCAATAGTGTCAAATGCTACAGAAGCAAATATATATATACAAAGGACTAAGAAATAGAACAATTAGTAAATACTAATTAAGAGATAATTGATAACTGAGAAATCAGTTGCAGGCCAGTAATGAGGTCTGAGAAATGACTAGGAGGTGAAAAAAAAAGGCTGAGTGTAAATAGCTTTTCTTTGAATTTGACTGAAATGGAGGAGATTATATAGGTTGTCTCAAAAGTCAGTCCTATTCTATACTTTTGTGATATCTTCTATAGGGCAGTAGCTTAAGGGGATGGTAGGATAGGGTGATTTTTTTTTTGAGGATAAGGAGCACATTTTTGAACAATTAGGAATGAGTCAATGGATAAGGAATGATGAAAGATTAAAAATTAAGGAAATAGGCAAATTCCTAGAGGAGTCAGAATAAGGTGGAGTCAAGTAGAGAGACTACTGTGTTCAGGCATCAGGGGATATCTCTCAGCCTGGAGGAAAGGAAGGAGAGGGTAATTTTGGAGTGATTTGTCATTGTAGAATTGGGAAGAAATGAGAACTTCTGACCGATCAACTCCTTTTTGGTGAAATAATTCTTGAGGTCTTCTGTTGAAAGAAAAGGCAGAAGGGGTTTTATGGAGAAAAGAGATTTGAAGTAGACATTAAGAGGAGTGAACTGAGAATCAATCAGCGATGAGTAATATTGGTGGGTGGCAATTAGAGTGGGGCAAGTCCGCACAATTTTGACTTCCTCCTTCTGCATTCACACCTAGGAGTAGAGAAGACAGATGCTAAGATTAATTCAAGGTTGGGCTTTGGAAAATGATGAGCAGCAATAGGACAAAGGGACAACGTATTTAAGAATAGAAGGCAGTTTAAAACTAAAAAGGTTAGCTACAAAATCAAGGATTTTTAAGGGAGGAAAGTGAGGCCAGAACAGAAAAATGGCTTGGCAAGGCAAGAAAAGTCTGGAGGGTGACTAAGGGCTGCAATAATGATAGGTTGGAGAAATGGTCTAGGACAGGGGTGGGGAACCTGTGGCCTCAAGGCCACATGTGGCACTCTAGGTACTCAAAGGCAGCCCTTTGACTGACTCCAAGTTGTACAGAACAAACTTAGATCTGTTCTCCAGCAAGTACTTCAATATATAAACTACCCACCTCTTTTTTTCTTACAGTCTCATGGATGACACATTTTAGGCCACTTCTTGTACATTGGTAAAAAATAGTTCATATATTTTTTTCAAGTGTATATTTATGCAAGCTTGTATGTCTATACACATGTATTTTAAAAAATATTTACTCTATACACATATTTAATACCTTTAAACCATTATTATGTTGTTTTATGATGTATTTCCTCCCTGTAGAATATTTTTTACTTAAAAATTTACACATCTCTGAAAATATGAAGAGGGGAAAAATAATTTCAATTGCTTGCTTATTTATTTATTTACTTACTTACCTATCATTTATTTATTTATTTGTTTATTCGCTCATTTATTTATTTATTTATTCATTCATTTATTTATTCGCTCATTTATTTATTTATTTGTTTGCTTATTCGCTCATTCATTCATTCATTCATTTATTTATTTATTTAGTCTAGGCAACGGGGTTAAGCTATTAACCCTATTTTACAGTTGAGGAAAGTGAGACAGAGGTTAAGTGATTTGCTCACCATCTCATACTTTTTAAATGACTGAGGCTAGATTTGAACACAGGTCTTCTTGATGGTAGGACTAACACTCTATTCACTGTGTCACCTATCTGCCTAACATTACCTGACAGCATCAGGATCCCAAAAAAACCCCCAAAACCCTCAATAGATTAGAGGCATCAACTCTTTCTAACACGATTAAATATAACTGTGAGAGTTGCAAAGTCATACACTTGGGCTCAGTAAATCAATATTACAAATACAGAATGGAGAATATACTTAGGCAGAAGCTCATATGGAAAATGAGGGTTGTGGTGGACTTAAAGCTCTATATGAGTCCACAGTTTGATAATGTCGCCAAAAAGTCTACTACAAATTTAAGCTGAATCAAGAGATTGTCCAGGAACAGGGAGGTGATAGTTTCATTGCCGTGGTTTCTCTGGGAGTGTTTTCTCACTCTGGAAATTACTTTCTCTAACTTTCTATATAATTGGTATTTGTTTATTTGAGATATATATATATATATATATATATATATGCTGAAATGTCTGGCTGCTATAACAGAGAAAGAAAAGTCAAGCATCACACTTCCATTGTGTAGTTATGCATTAAGGGACAAAGATGATAATGCAGGTTTAAGGTATTTTGAAAGGAGCCCTAAAAAGAGATAGAGACTATAATAAACTCTAAGCTTCAGTTTTCTCATCTACAGATATTGGACCTGATGACCTCTATGTCCCTTCCACTTCAAATCTATGAGCCTAAGATGAATGATGCGACTCTATCACATTGATCTATAATAATTCCTAAGATAGTTTGCTGTGTAATGATTGACACTAAATATATAGCTCATGAAATTATTTTCCCTTATTTGCTCTGCCAATCAGATCTAAGACAACAGGCATTTTCATTTTCAACTTTTTCTGACTCTGGGGCTTCCGAATGTCATTTAAGAATTTCAAACATTTGTGTTGATCTCAACATTTGTATCTATATCTTTATATAGATTATAACAATTTTTATAACAATTGCTTCAACAATTGTTCTGATTGGTCTACTTAATGCAAGGGAATTGCTTATATCATTCTCCAGAAACCCCTTCTAATTAAAAAAAAATTTGCTTTATCATCCATCCCATGAACATCCTTGCATTGGCAAATGACCTGAGATAGTCCTTTCCTAATAAGACGAGGACATCCATTTGCTTCTTTTAAGCTGTCTTCACTCACTTCTACTTGTCTAAGACCTTGCATTATTCCTAGTTCTCATTAATTTTCTTAATTGCTACCAGACCTTAACTCAGACAATAACTAGCAGTGTGACTTCAGACAAATAAATTAGCCTCCTGGGCTTCAGTTTTATCATATGTAAAAGAAAGAGGTTGGACCCAATGGTCAATAACAACTTTTTTTTCTTTTGCCAACTCAGTTGGGGTTAAAGCAACTTGCACAGGGTCACATAGCTACTAAATGTCAAGTATCTAGTCTGACTGGATTTGAACTGAGGTCCTCCTGACTCCAGGGCCAGTGCTCTATCCACTGCCAACTAGCTGCCCCCCCACTGTGCCACCTAGCTGCCCCAATAACAACACTTCCAGCTTTAAATGCATGACACTTTAACCTGCGTTCATATGTATTTGGCAAGATTGAATCAAACTTCTATAATTTGAATAAGACTCGATTTTTACCTGTTTGGTTGTGTCATTTTGGACATAATAATCTTATATGATTAACTGAAGAATGTTATACTTCCTTCAAAGAAGGAAAGGAGGTGGGGCCTTAGGAGGGTTAATAGCTCTGCATTTGCACTAGTATGCAAATCAGATACAAAATACTTGTGTCTGAATCAGACATGTAAGCTCTGCCCAGTCTTATCTCTATATAACATGAGTAGATTGGCACATTGCTAAAGATCTGGCAAACATCTTTTTCCAGTCAGATTCAAGAAGAAAGATTAACTACATTCCTCTTCTGGGAAACTTAAAAACAGTGAGTTGGAGTCATTTGACTATGTTATATTTTTTGCCAGAGAAATTCAGACTTTACAGTTGTGGTAGGCAGAGACAACAAAACTTTTTTGCTTGGTAAAGTTCCATTGGCATGTTCTCCACATTGAAATGAGAAGGAGAACACCAGCAGACCCTCAATTAGCATGATTCAGTTGAATTTTATCAGGGTGAGGGGAATCATTTGGAGAAGATTTCTAGTAGATAGTCTCTTGGGTATGAATTAATATTGTTGTATATACTCAGTGGGATGATAATTGGAAGACTGAGTTCTTAGATGTTGATAATAAAAAGCAAGCTTAGATGTATAAATATGTATGTATGTGATGAGGGGGAGGGAGGATTCTTTCTTTATATTGAGGTTTGACAGCACTTCTTCAATGCTGAGCTTCTGAGGGATCCCATATACAGATACACTCTGACACTTAATGACCCTTAACCTTCAGATAGCTTTGGGACTTCAGGAACCCACAGTAACCAAAGAAAGAATAATAACACAATGCAAATGGAGAAAAGTCATGATGTTCCAAAGTCATTTGACAGAATTTTTTTTTGTCTAGGCTTCCAAAGCTCTGGAAGCTCTCCTTTCTTTAGAGGCACCCATGTTTACCTTGAAGAGCTATGAAGATCCAAATCCATATCAGATGAGAATTTCTCAAAGTGCTTTGGGGAACCTAAGAATTCTAGAATTGCCATAGATTTATGCATTTGAATTGGGGCATTTGGCAAATGCTTAGAGGAAAAATTAAAATTAAAAAAAAAAAACAGGTTAGTCAACTAGTGGCCTTTGCTTTATTTTTTTATATAGCAATTAAAAACCAATTAATATTTGTGAGAATTAGCAGAAATTTCTTAGAAGCCTGGAAGGTCCTAACTTTATTTACTAATTTAAATGGATTTAAAGGTACTGAATTGATTTTTACAGGTGGTTATTACATTTACAGAAGAAGAAAATAAATATACGCGTACATAAAATTGGATATACATGATGGAGCACTGGTAAGAGACAATGCCATCGAAAATCTTTCTCTCTCCAATTCTCTCTTATCCAAAGCATAAAGTTTATGTAGCATTTGAAAAATCAATCCTACAGATGTGTAATATAATGGTATTCTTCTGATGATGAACTCAATATTTCCTGGAATGGGAAGCTATGGGTACCTGTCCAATAGACAATAAAATTAATAAATGCAGCTGACGATGAAAAAAAGTTGTGAACCTGAGCAGGCCTATACTAGGATTACTCATCGTACCCTCCCAAAGGTTTTATAATCATTGGGCATTAGGAGAAAGGCTGGCAGCTGTATCCTTTCCTAGATTCCAAAGGTCACACTGAAACACTTACTTCTCTTCACTTCTTGTCTCTAGATGCTTTATTCTGAAGGAACCCACGATTTCAAAGCAAAAGTGGGATTACACTAACTGTTTTTAGAGGTTAAGTGGAAGAGTGGCCATTCATGACTGTCATAAGTCTATTTTTTTATGTGTGTGCAACTTGAAAATGAGATCAGGTTATTAGTCTACACCTGGCAGTCTGGCAGTCTTGGTGGACTGGGAACCATTCCACTTTTTTGATTAATTTTTATTTTAGCTCCAGCCACCTGAGAAAATTCAATGAGTCATGGATTGTACAGACATTGCTATTGTATTAATCTACTTTATTAGTTAGGAATACATTTATTAATACTATATAGTAAATGAGATTTAGCATAGACATAACCATATTTACTTCTGAAAGGATATTTCTGCTTCTCTCTTATAAATGCCATCTGGCTTTACAAATGACAAAATATGAAATTTTATTATTGAGAAGAGATAAAAAAACCAAACCCTGGATTTGACTAACAAAAGTAATATAATTTAAGGTCTATGTTGATGTTTTTCATTGACTTCTGTTACTACTACAGCATACCTTACACTCAGGTTGACCAGATGCCTACTTGGTAGAGTGGTTTCAAGAAAACTATAGATATTTCATCTGACCTTTCCCCATTTTACTTGCTCAGGAATAGCTGAAATCTCTGTACAAAGATTTCTTTTGCCCAATAAGAATTAAGGCTTAATATACATGTGGCCTTGAAAGAGGGTACTTTAAAGTAAGCTCCTAAAGCCTTTCTAGATCCTATTTTTTGTGGATGGTTGGGGAGAAAGAAGGTGGATACTAGCTATCTGAAAGTGGGGAAGGGAGAAGACACTGCAAAGGGACAGAGCAATGGAAGACTGGAGATGTTAAAGACAAATTCTACAAAAGGAGCTTTGATATTCAATTGTATAACTTAGTCCATGGTTGTCTCTTATGAACTTGTCATGGGTTCTGGCACCCGTTTCTCTGGATGTCTATGTTTATGCTTATCTGAAATTTATGCTACGTATTTTTATACTTTTAAAACAAAAATAGTTATGAAATCCATCTAGGGAATTTCTTAACACAAAACCTACTCCAAAATTCCCTCCAGGATTAGTTGGCTTAAAATGAGTTTCTCCTCACTGAGGGATAGAAATCAGCAGGACTGAATGCTTGAAATGGTGTTGCTCATGCTTTGGCTCATAGCAAGAACAGATGAACTTTTTTATTTTTATCATCAAAAAGTGATTTTGATAAATTCCTAATTCATCAAAGCATAATCTTTTTTTCTCTTCATAGCTACTCCCTAATCATTATGTCCCTAGTTGGTCTATTTTTGAAAACTTGTGCATCAACGGTTGTACCTGATTCCAAACCAAATGTGGTACTGATAATGGCAGATGATCTAGGAATTGGTGACCTAGGATGCTTTGGCAATTTCACACTTAGGTATGGACTTATCAAATTTTAATACTGTTTTGTTGATTAAAAGCTATAATGAAGTCTATGGATACATATACCTGTACAACTGGGTTAATTGGTGCTACTTTTTAAAAAACTTTGCTTTGGTCAAATTAAGACAACAATTTGACCAAAATGATCATGTTAATAGTTTCAGTAAATGATGTAACCTATGTCTATAGAAATAATTGTGAAAACAGGCAGTGCAGTGAATAGAATTCTAGACCTGTATATAAATTCCAGCTATTATTAGCTATTAAAGATGAATAGCTATAAAGCTATTAAAAGATGAAATGAAGATTAATCAGAAAGTCCAAGGTTTTTTTTTTTAATTTGGGGTTTGTTTTGGTGAGAAAAATGATTTTTTAAAAAGTCTAGTGTATGAATAGCCAATAAATACATAAATGACATAATAAATGTACATTCATGAAGGATTTACAAATAATATGATGCTTTAACCTCAATGCTATGTTTCAGGGTCAGTTTAATGAACCTAGAAACAATTGAGAAATATTTAATCTAGAAGAGAGAAGACATAAAAGGGACATGGATATTTGTGGGGCTGCCATCTCAAAAAAGAATCTATTGGATTCCATTTGAACCAAGAAAGTGATTATAAGTAGAGAGAAAGTACAGAGAGAGATGTAAGTTCCAAAAAATAAAACTTCCTATCAATTAGAAAGCTCCAAAAAATTTAATAGATTGTCTCAGAGATTGATGAATTGCCCTTTACTGGTGGCATTTGGACACGTGTGTGGGTATTGTAGAAAAGATTGTTTGGGTAGAAGTTGGAGTAACCAATGTTTCCTCACCGTTTTGATAAGCTATTATTCTATTAATTGATGTGAATGCACTTAAAGAAGTCTGTAATCATTTAATAATTTGAAAAAAAATACAACTAAAAATGGAACCTACAATGCTTTGATCCTAGCTTTCTGTTTCTAAGGTATCCCTAGTTAATGTAGCACCCTGGTAGGAAGGGAAAGCAATACTGGAAAACCTATGCTGTCTAAATGTTCTGTGAGTATGAACTTAAGCAATGTTAACTGAACATTCTCATATAACTTGAATTAACTCAAAACATGTTTACACCCCCCCCCCCCCACTTTTTAGGACTCCTAATATTGACCGTCTCTGCAAAGAAGGCATAAAACTCACTCAGCATATTGCTGCGGAAGCACTATGTACCCCCAGCAGATCAGCTTTCCTTACAGGCAGATACCCAGTCCGAACAGGTTTGAAGATATTTAAAGTATTATGTCATTAATTGCTTGCAGAATTTTGCTTCATTGATGTCAGAAAATAACATAAATCCTATAGTGCAGTGGTGTCAAACTCAAAGAGAAATGGAGGCTGGTAACTGTTACATAAGGATCTCTACAAGGCACATACTGACTTAGATTTGAAATGTGATGTTGTCTGTGTTTAAATTGTATGTCTAAATTAAATCATTTTGTTAAATATTTCCCAATTATATTTTTATCTGATTTGGACCACACTCAGAAGTGTTGTGTGTATGTGGCCCACTGGAGATGGTTTTGACACCTCTGAAATAGTTGAAAGCGTACTAGCTCTGGCATTAGAGGAACTTGGTTCAAATCCTACTTCTGACACAAGTCATTTAACCTTCCTGAGACTCAGTGTTTTCATCGGTAAAAGGAATGAGTTGGTCTACATCACTTCTAATGTACCTTCCAGTAGGGGACAGATACATGGTACAATGAATAGAGCACTGAGCGTGTAATCTCAGGAAGACTTGAGTTCAAATCCAGCCTCAGATACTTACTAGATGTGTGACCCTGGGGAAGTCACTTAATCTCTTTTCCCCACTCAGTTTGCTCATCCAGAAAATGGAGATGATAATAGCACCTACCTCACAGAGTTGCTGTGAAGATCAAATGAGATAATAAATGTAAAGTACTTGGTACATAGTAAGCCTATATCAATGTGTATATATATATATATATATATATATATACATACCTACATATACCTATATATCTCATCATTATCATTATTATTATTAACCTATGAACACCATCTAAAACTGATAGGAACAAAGGTGCTATATTTATCATGTAGGTTATCTATCTACCGCTCTAGCAATGCTTGCCACACTTGGTTAGGCCATAGGATCACAAATTTAAAAATTGAAAGGAATCTTGGAAGACACTAGTCCAATTCTTTCATTTTACAAATGAAGATGCTGAAGTCCAAAGTGGTTAAGTGACTCTTCCCCCAAGTTAACACATGTGTAAAATGACAGAAACAGAATTCAAACATAGTCCCTGTGACTTTAAACCTACTCTTTCCTTCAGATCATTAAAAATCAATTTTTAAAGTTTCATTGGTGTGTTTGTTTTTACATTACAAATATTGACAGATTATTCTCTGTTCTTGAGAAATTTCTTTTAACAAATTAAAACGTTTAAGTAAAACTAGTAATACTAAGACTTCATCTAAAAGTACATGAAATATTTCACATCTGTAGTACATCCACATATCTCTATTTTTTTTTAAATTCACAGAAAACTATTTTCCCTCTTTTCCTCATTCCAGCCTGTTTAAAAAAAAGAAAAGAAAAACAAATGTCTTTTAACAAATATGGATAGTCAAGGAAAATAAATTCGCTCAATTATTGTATGCAAAAATTAGATGGCTCTCATTTAACACCCTACATGTACCACATCTCTATAATGGATAACACATTATCTATGCTCTTGAATTATGTATGACAATTGAATTGAACATAGTTCTTAGAGTTTTCAAAGTTATTTGTTTTTACAGTGTTTTTATTGTATAAAAGTGTTCTGTTTCTGCTTATTTTATTTTATTTTTGCTAGGCAATGTAGTTAGGTGCCTTGCCCAGGGTCACACAGTTAGTGTTATGTGTCTGAGGCTGGATTTGAACTCAGGTCCTCCTGACTCCAAGGCTGGTACTCTACCCACTGTGCCACCTAGCTGCCCCTCCTTATTTTATTTATTAGTAGTCTATAACAGTCCTCAGAACTTTTTATTTTTATAATATTGATGTTGCAATAGAAATTATTCTTCTGTTTCTGCCTATTTCACTCTGTGTCATGTAATTCTTTACACAAAAGCATCTATTCCCTCATTTCTTATAGCACAATAGGACTCCATCACATTCATATTTTACAGCTTATCCAGCCATTCCTCAATTGTTAGACTTCTTTTTAATTTCCAGATTTCACCACCACAAAATTAATTGCTACAAATGTTTGTTATAACTACAATACTTTTTTCTCTTTCTTTGATTTCTGCACCCTTAGGGATAATTCGGTCAAAGGGCATGCCCTATTTAGAAACTTTTTTAAAAAATTATTTATTTTTAGTTTTCAACATTTACTTCCACAAGATTTTGAGTCCCAAATTTTCACCCCATCTTGCCCCTCCCCTCACCCCAAGATGGCATGTATTCTGAATATCCCTTCCCCTAGTCTATCTCTCTCTCCCTTCTCTTATCCCCTTCCTCTTCTATTTTCCTGTAGGGCAGGATAGATTTCTATACCCCATTTCCCGTATTTCTTATTTCCCAGTTGCATGTGAAAATGTTTTTTTTAAACTTGTGTTTTTAAAACGTTGGGTTCCAAATTTTCTCCCTTCCTCCCTCCCCACCCACCCTCATTGGAAAGGCAAGCAACTCAATATAGGTTATACATGTGTAGTTATGCAAAACACTTCCATAGTAGTCACATGGTGAAAAACTACGTCTATTTCTCTTAATCCTATCCCGACCACCCCCCCCCATTTATTTTATTCTTTCTTTTGGCTCTGTCCCTCCTCAGAAGTGTTTGCTTCTGATTACCCCCTTTCCCAATTTGCCCTCCTCTCTCTCATTCCCCTGCTCTCTTATTGCCTTCTCCCCCTCTTTTCCTGTAGGGTAAGACAGATTTCAATACCCAATTAAGTGTGTATGTTATTCCCTCCTTAAGCCAAATCCTATGAGAATAAGATTCACCCATTCCCTCTCACCTTCCCCTGTTTCCCCTCCACTGTAAGAGCCTTTTCTTTTTTTTTTGGGTGTGAGATAATTTACCCCATTCTACCTTTCCCTTTCTCCTTCTCCCACTATAATCCTCTGTCACCCCTTAATTTTATTCTCCAGATATCGACCCCTTCATCTTCAACTCACCCTGTGCCTCTCTCTATCTATCTATCTATCTATCTTTATCTATCTTCTATCTATCTATATATATATATATATATATATATAATTTTTTCCTCCACTACCTAATACTGACAAAGGTCTCATGAGTTATAAATATCATCTTTCCATGCAGGAATGTAAACAGTTCAACCTTAATAAGTCTCTTATGATTTCTCTTTCCTGTTTACCTCTTCATGTTCTTGTTGATTTGAAAGTCAAATTTTCTATTCAGCTCTCTTTTCATCAAGAATGCTTGAAAGTCCTCTATTTCACTGAATGACCATTTTTTCCCCTGAAGGATTATACTCAGTTTTGCTGGGAGGTGATTCTTGGTTGTAATCCTATCTCCTTTGCCCTCCAGAATATTATATCCATGCCCTGCGGTCCTTTAATGTAGAAGCTGCTAAATCTTGTGTTATCCTGATTGTGTTTCCACAGTACTTGAATTGTTTCTTTCTGGCAGCTTGCAATATTTTCTCCTTGACCTGGGAACTCTGGAATTTGGCTACAATATTCCTAGGAGTTTTCCTTTGGGGATCTCTTTCAGGAGGTGATCGTGGATTCTTTCAATTTCTATTTTGCCTCTGGTTCTAAATCAGGGCAGTTTTCCTTGATAATTTCTTGAAAGATGATGTCTAGGCTCTTTTTTTGATCATGGCTTTCAGATAGTCCAATAATTTTTAAATTCTCTCCTGGATCTATTTTCCAGGTCAGTTGTTTTTCCAATGAGATATTTCACACTGTTTTCTAATTTTTCATTCTTTTGGCTTTGTGTTACAGGGTCTTGATTTCTCATAAAGTCACTAGCTTCCAATTGCTCTATTCTAATTTTTAAGGAAGTATTTTCTTCAGTAATCTTTTGGACTTCCTTTTCCATTTGGCCAATTTTTCTTTTTAGGGCATTCTTCTCCTCATTGGCTTTTTGGACCTCTTTTGCCATTTGGGTTAGGCTATTTTTTAAGGTATTATTTTCTTCAGTATTTTTTTGGGTCTCCTTTAGCAAGCTGTTGACTTGTTTTTCATGATTTTCTTGCATCACTCTCATTTCTCTTCCCAGTTTTTCCTCTACTTCTCTTACTTGCTTCTCAAAATCCTTTTTGAGCTCTTCCAGGGTCTGGGACTGATTCATATTTTTCTTGGTGGCTTTGGATGTAGAAGCTTTGACTTTGTTGTCTTCTGGTTGTATGGTTTGATCTTCTTTGTTACCAGAAAAAGATTCTATGGTCTGACACTTCTTGTGAGGTATGCTCATGATCCCAGCCAACTACTTGAGTTTTAAACTCTTTGTTAAGGTAAAAGTCTGCTTCCAATGTGGAGAATGTACTGTCCCAAGCTTCAGGGATTTGTACAGCTGTTTTCAGAGACACTTCTAGGGACCTGCAAATTTTCAGTTCTTCCCAGGTGGTATGATAAGGGGCAAGGTGTTTGCTCCTTTCCTGGCCTGTTCTCTGATGTATGAGTGACCACAAACACTCTTTTCTGCCTTGGAATTGTGAGGAGGATTTTTTCTGTATCACCACTACAAGCTCCACCATGCCAGCGCTCTTCCTTGCCCCTAGACCACACCTCAGAACTGTGACCCAGATCTAAGCGCAGGCAAAGGAAGAGATTATTACCTCAGCAAAGAGATCTTTGCAATCCCCCTCTGATCATCCACTTGATTCCCCCTCAGTCTGTGGGCCAGAAGCTCAAGAGGCCGTCGCCAACCTGGCTGTGATGGGGAGCTGGGCCTGAGACCTAGCTTCTCTCTCACTGAAGAAATAGACTTTTCCCACTGACCTTCTAAGTTGTCTTTGGCATTTGTGGGTTGAGAGGTCTGGAAACCACCACAGATGCCTATGATTCAGTCCTCTGAGGCCTGCTCAGGTTCACTGTGACCTGCACACCCATGCCGAACTGTGCTCTTCAACCAGACTGCATGATATACCTTTCTGATCAACCATCCAGGTTGTCTTGTGCTGGAAATTTGTTTCACTCTGTCTTTTTGTGGGTTCTGCTGCTTTAGAATTTATTTAGACCCATTTTTTATAGGTATTTGGAGGGGTTTGGGGGAGAGCTCAAGCAAGTCACTGCTTTCACTCTGCCGTCTTCTAGAAACTTTTTTGATATAATTCCAGATTGCTTTCCAGAATGTTTTCCAATCACAGGTTCACCAATAGTTCACCAACATTCTTGTTTTCCCACAGCCCCTCCAAAATTTATTATTTTTATTTTTTTCATCTTTGCTACTTTGATTGGTATGAGGTAAAATCTCAGAATTGTTTAAATTTTCATTAACTAGTAATGATTTGGGGTATTTTTTTCTTCCTTTGAAGAGCACCCATTCATTATCCCTAGACCACCTATAAATTGAGCAATGTTTTTTTTTCTTATAAATTTGAATCAATTCCTTATATATCTTGGAAATGAGATCTTTATTGGAGAAATTTGCTGCATTTGCCCCCTCAATTATTTGCCTTTTAAGCATAGTTTCATATTATTTTGTTTGTGCAAAAACTTTTTAAATGTTATAAAATTAAAATTATCTATTTTATCTTCTTTGATCATCTCCATTACTTGTCTGGGCATGAACTTTTCTCCTATTCACAGATCTGGTAAGAAATTTTCTGTATTTCTAATTTATTTATGACGTACCATTTGGGGCATATTTTGATGTAAGATTAATACATAATAGATTATGCTTTAGATGCTCTTCATGATTTGCTTTGGGTCAATGCACAAAAGGGCTACATGCAAGGGTGTTTGTAGGAATTAGGAGAATGGCTAGGTTTGGCTTTTGGGGGCCCCTAAATTTGAATTTTCCAGTCAAATAATGTGTTTCAAAGACTCACTAGTATACTGTATGGTATGAGGACATAAGTATTACTATACCCAAAAAACTCATACCTAATTGGGGAGGGCAGCCAGTATAGTTTCTCTGGGCCTGCATTTGTCACTCTGACCCTAGCCTTGGAATATGCTGAGAACTCTCTGAGGTGCTAGTGTTATACCTCCTAGGCTAGAGCTCAGGATAAGTCCAGTTTCGCAAATGATCTTGTGTTAGAGACCCTTTTTAAAGACAGAATCCTCCTTCCTCAAGGGAATGGGTTCCTTAACCTTAACAGAAGTCTCAATTACAACTGTATAAACTCAAGGGGCTATCTCATCCCCTTGGACATCAAGATATTCCTGACCTAGGTGGACTATGCTGAGTACATCTAGAGACTATTAACTTCTCTTGTCCATATATCTTTCAGTCAAACTAATACAAACAAATTAACCATGAACATGTTCATTATGTTGGACCATGGGAACTCTTACAACTCAATAGCTCAGGCAATGCAATAGATGGCAATGTTGAAGATTCATGGCTGCCTGACAAGTATGGTCTTATCATCCCAATTGGGCTATAAGTTCCTGGAGTGTCATAATGCTTATGTCCTCATATCATACAATATAGCAGTGAGTCTTTGAATTAGGAGAAAATACTTCTGACCCTTACTTTTCTATATATTCATTATACTTCATTGAATTGTTGATATTCAGTGTTATAGACATATTTAGTTGGCATTTATGTTATTGTTCCAAAGTAAGAGGATCCATGCATTTTCTTATCTCAGTGCAAACTTCACCTGAATCATTAATAAGTTTAGATTCATCTGTGAGGTCTCATATCCCTGGCCTTAGATAGGGTTTGTCCCTAGCCCTGAGGGTCTCCATTCTCTCATTGATCTTTTATGTATTTTCCAAGCCATTTCTACTAGCAGCATGGGCTACTGGAATTACAACAAGATAATTTCTATTTCTGTGGACTTTCCTCACAACTCAGTGAGATAGGTGTGATCATTGAAAGGCAGTGTTACATCATGGATAACATGTTGGACCTCAGTCAGAAAGACTTGAGTTCAAAACCTATTTCTAACATGTATTAGCTGTTTGATATTGAGGGCGGTATTTAATAAGGTCTAATTTCTTCATCTATAAAATTGTGATAAAATTACCCATCCCACAAGATTATTTTGAGGCTCAAATATTATAATGGATGCCAAATATTAGGCAAATTTTAAAATGCTATTCAATTGTTGTTAATCCATTTTATACATGAGGAAACCAAGTTAAAAGAGTCAAAATGACAAGTTTCTAATCTACAGCTTTACATGTATCAGAACCTGAATTCTAATTCTAGTTTTCTGCCTACACACCTTTTCAACTACATCAAAACATTGTTAGTAAGTTTATAAGCCTGAACTCTAGTCACTGAACTACTGAGAGCCAGTTCTATGGCTTGGGCTAATGACTGTTCAGACATTATTAATCTGTGAAATGGGATGATAACTGCCATCATGCCTACCTCCTAAGGTAAAAACTAGATGATATATGTTAATTGAACTTTAAAAAAGTTGTAAAAATAGTCTTATTGTACTCACTGTCTCTTATATTTAGAATATAATCCCTCCTCATCTCAGCTTCATAGAATCCCTGTATTTTTTCAAGACTCAAGTCACCTTCTGCAGGAGGCCTTACAGATTAAGGTGAACTTATATCTACTTTGCGTGTATCTTGAAATACCTATACATGGACATATTTTGTCACAAATTAGAATTACATTCCCTGAGAGTGATACTAGTTTTTGGGTTTTATTTGTATCCCCAACACTATTAAATAACGTCTAACACATGGTAAGTACTTACTAAATGTTCATTGATTGATTAAAATAGCTGGGCTAAAAAATTAGAATGGGTTCAGCTCCTGACTCTGCTCAAACTATAGAATTTGGGAAAGTCACTTAAGTACTCTAACCATGTGTAAAGAGAATATTTTAAATGGGGATTATTTCTTTCTTTTTCACTTATTTTTGTGTCGTTTCAGTGGTGTAGGCAATAGGTGATGAGGGCCAGGAAGGTAGTGGCTGTGAGAAAAGAGAGTTGTCAGATGTAAGAAACAGCACTGGCAATTTATTGGATAGACAGGGAAAAGGAATAAAAGTAAGAATTTGAAGATAAAGTCAAGTTTACAAAAAATGGCAGATGGCAATAACAAAAGTAATAGAGTGCTTTAAATGTTTACAAAGTACATTCTATATATTATCTCATTTGATTGTGATACCATTAAAGAAAAAGAGAAGTTAGAAATTGGGAAGAGAAGTACATGGTGAGGGAGCTGTGGAAAAATGAACTTTGTTTCTCTTCTAAACTTCTAACTTCTCTATTTCTATTGATGATATCATGATCAAATGAGATAATATGTGCAATATACTTCGTAGACCTTAAAAGCACTATGTTGAGTTTGAGATGTATCCAGAACAGCCAGTTTTAAATATCCAAAGGCAACTGCTGATACAGACGAGAAGACTAGAGGAAAGCCTGAGCCTGGAGATGCACATTTGTGAGCTTCTTGTATAAGAGATGATAATTAACCAGAGACCTAATGAGATCACTAACAGAGAGACTGGAAAAGGGCAGCTAGGTGACACAGTAGATAGATCACTTAGCTTAGAATCATCTTCATGAGTTCAAATCTAGCCTCAGATATTTACTAGTTGGGCAAGTCACTTCACCCTCTTTGTTTCAATTCCTCAATGGTAAAATGAGCTACAGAAGGAAATGGCAAGCCACTCCAGCATCTTTGCCAAGAAAATCCCAATGAGGTCATGAAGAATCAGACACTACTGAAATGACCGAAGAGAAACAAAAGAGATAGGAAGAAATTGAAGTTTGAAATGGAGGTAGGGTGATTCAGGGACAATGTAGGAGAAGGCAGGAAGGGATGAGGTCAAGTGTACATACAGAAGGACAGCCTGTATAAAGAACAGATACAAGAGATGGGTGGCCATGTATGGGGAATATCAGATAAATGGAGCAGTTTGGCTGGAATGGAGGGGGAAGGAGAGTAATGTTTTTTTTTTCCCCCTATATCATTCAGGTATGAACTGGAAGAGAGTGTTTACAAATCACTTTATGTTATCTGGTACTCAGTGTCCTTATTTTCTTTTTTTTCTTTTTAAAATTTTTTTAAATTTATTTTGATTTATTAGCAATTACTTCCATATGCTTTAAATTTAAAAAAAAGTTTAAAATTTTTCTCCCCCTTCCTCCCCACCACCCTCTCCAAGACAGCACACAATCTCATATAGGCGATACATTTGTATTCCTATTAAACATTTTCACATTAGTGAAGTTGTAAGTAAAAATTAAAACCAATAGGAGGAACCATTAGAAAGAGGAAACAAAACTCAACAGAAGAGAAAAAAAATGATAGCAATTCAACTTCCATAGTTCTTTCTTTGGATGTGGATAGCATTTTCCATCACGAGGCCTCTGGAGATGTCTTAGATCCTTGTATTGCTGAGAAGGGTTAGATTTATCAATATTAGTCATCACACAACATGGCTGTTATTGTGTACAACATTCTCTTGGTTCTGCTCACTTCACTTAGCATCAGACCATACAAGTCTTTCCAGGTTTTTCTGAAGTCAGCCTGTTCATCATTTCTGATAGCACAATAGTATTCCATTACATTCATATACCACAACTTGCTCAGCCATTCCCCAATTGATGGGCCTCCTCTCAATTTCCAATTCTTTGCCACCACAAGAAGAGCTGCTATGAATATTTTTATACATGTGGGTTCTTTTCCCATTTGTATGATCTCTTTGGGATATAGCCCTAGAAGTGCTATTTGCTGGGTCAAAGGGTATGCACATTTTTGTAGCCCTTTGGGCATAGTTCCAAATTGTTCTCCAAAGTGGTTAGATCATTTCACAACTCCACCAACACTGCATTAGTGTTTCAATTTTCCCACATCTTCTCCAACATTTATCATTTTCCTGTTTTGTCATGTTGGCCAATCTGATATGTGTAATGTGGTATCTCAGAGTTGTTTTGATTCGCATTTCTCTAATCAATAATGATTTAGAGTATTTTTTCATATGACTATAGATGGCTTTAATTTCTTCATCTGAGATGAGTGGCCTTATTTTCTCATCTGTAAAATGAGAGGACTTGGTTTGATGACCTCTGAGGTTCCTTCTGGCTCCAAGTCTGATCCCAGGACCTCATTTGATCCATACCTGCTACTTATGAGTTCTGCAGATATTATTTTCCTCTTTAAAAGATGATGAATCTGAAGATTAGAGGTTAAATGAAGTGCACAGAGGTTAAATTACTATAGTTTGCAAGAGAAGACATCTGAACCCTTTTCTTCTTGACTCAAAATCTGATGCACTATGTACTTCCCCAATAATACTTAACCTCTGGGGGCTGTTGGGAAGAAAGAGTTGGCAAATCATGAAGTGGTATAGAAGTATGAACTAATCTTGTGCTTTGTTTATAAAGAAGTTTTTATTGATATCTTCTGTTTGTGGCATCATGGTAGTTATCCCAAGTATCCCTCCTCCTCCTCTTCCCTGGGAGCTATCCAATATAAGAAATAGTGTTTTTAGAGAGAAAAAAAAAACAGCAAAACTGATAATGCAATGAAAAAGACAAAAATATATGCAATATATAACACTTATGTATCTCTCACCTCCATGAAGGGGTAGGTGGGGATGTTGTCTCATATCTCTTCAATGAATCCTGCTTAATCTTTTCTTTATCATTTTGTTACATTGACATTTCATTTTTTTGGTGTGTCTTGTTTTTTCTTCATATACATTGTTGTAGTTGCTATCTGTATTGTTTTCTTGACCCTACTTACTTCATTCTGTATCACTTCATATAGATCTTTCCATGATATTCTGTATTCATTACACATGTCATTTCTTAAAACACAGTAATATTTCATTGCATTCATGTACCACAATTTGTTAAGTCATTCACCAATTGATAGGCATCTATTTTGTTTCTAATTCTTAGCTAACATGCCCATACACACAAACACCCACCCACCCATCACTATAAGTATTTTGGAGCATAGGAAGACATTCTTCTTATGGACTGCTTCCTTGAAATATCAGCCTAGTAATGGAATTTCTGGTTCAAAGGATATGAATATTTTAGTTGCTTTATTTACATAATTCCAAATTACTTTCCAAGATGGTTGTGCCACTTCAGAGTTTAACCAAAAATGTATTAGTGTATCTACCATTCAACTATTCCTTCAAGATTGACTGACAATTGTTTTGGTCATTTTTGCCAATTTTCATGATGTGAAGTGAAATTTCAGGATTTTTCTAATTTTCATTTTACTAATTTATTATTTTGAACATTCTTTTATTTGGCTATGAATTCTCTTCAATTCTTTTGAGAACTGTTTACTCATATCCTTTGAACCATTATCTTTTGGGAAATGGATATTGGACTTCTTTCTATATGTTTACTAATAGTTGATATATCTTGGATAGCAAACTCTTATCAAAGAAATTTGATACAAAGGTGCATTGATTTTGTCTGCTGAGAAGCTTTGTCATTTAAAGTGATTGATATTATCTTTTTTATCTGTTGTATTTGCCTGTATCTCTTCCACATTCACTTCCACAAAATTTTGAGTTCCAAATTTTCTCCCCATTTCATTCTTCCCCCACCCCAAGATGGCATGCATTCTCAATACCCTTTTCCCTAATCTTCCCTCACTCCTATCTCTCCCTCCCTTCTTTTATCCCATTCGCCTTTTATTTTCCTGTAGGGCAGGATAGATTTCTATACCCCATTTCCTGTACATTTTATTTCCCAGTTGCATGTGAAAACAATTTTTTTTAACATTTGTTTTTAAAACTTTAGTTTCCAAATTTTCTCCCTTCCTCCCTCCCTACCCATCCTCATTGAGAAGGCAAGCAACTTGATACAGTTTATGCATGTGTGGTCATGCAAAAAACTTCCATAGTAGTCATGTTGTAAAAAACTAAATCCCCAAGTCTATTTCAATTTTTTTATTGTTTTATAATCTATAAAGGATTTATTAATTGTTTCTGCATTTTTACTTTTGTTTACAGTATGATTTGAGCTCAGATTTGCAGAGTAGGTATATCTGGGCTGCATCCTGAGCTCCATTGTTCTTCAGAATATATTATTCCATTCCCTCCTAACTTTTCTGGTGGGTGCAAAATTTGTATTATTTGAATTTTCTTCTCTTTGTATTTGAAGGTCTTTCTCTGGGTCACTTGCAGTATTTGTTATTTTGGATAGGAACTATTAAATTTAACTACTATATATATTAGAGTTTACAGGCTTGCTTTTTTCCCACTAGATGCAATCTGTGAATTATTTAAATTTGTATTTAATTTTCTATGTTAAGAAGTTCTGAGCAATTCTATTTTGTTATTTTCTTCATTACAGTATTAAGATCTTTTGTCCTTTTGTGTTCTGGGAGATCTATAATTCTTAGGTTGTGTGTATGCATTCTGCCTTCAATAATTAGTAAGTTTTGCTTGCATTTTGGGCATATTTTCTTTTAATATTTTTTTTCTTCTTCTAGATCAGACCTGCACAACTTGGCAGTAGATAGGGGCCAAAATTAAAACAGGCTAACCTTCTTCAGGTTGCAGATAGGTTAGACTAGAGACAGACTAACAATGGTTTGTTGCTTCAGGTCACATAGCAAACAGAAGAGAGTGTGTAGTGGCAACCGTGCATTTTTTGCAGGCTTCCCAAAATCCTTTGTCAGGCTGCAAGCATCCTGCACACCGTATGGTGTGTAGGCTTCTTCTAGATTGTCCTTGATTCTGTGTATTTGCATTCCCTATCGATTGTTTTTTCTTTTATTTCTTTGACGAGAATTTCCACCACAGATTCCAGTTTTTTCTATTCTTCTCAGTATTTTTGCTTTGCTAGACATAAATTTTCCTCTCATAATTCTTATTTCTCTTTTGAATCACTCAGGAACAGTGTGTTGTGGTTCCAAGTTTTTCTCACATTCCAGAGTCTGTTATTGTTTTTCTTGTTGATATTTCTGTTATATTCAAGTTCTTTTAGTTTTCTTGTTCCTGAAATTGTTAGTGATTTCAGTCTCTCTCCACCCCTCCTGCTTCAATCCCAGGATTGTTTACTTCCTGACTCTTTCCCCTCTGATGGTGGTTTCTTTGGGGGCTAGGCCTCAGTGTCTCAGACTTCTCCTATATTGGACAGTTCACAGTTTTCCAGCCTAGGTCTCTCCCCTGAAGTGACTTTTGCGGGGTCAGAAGAGGCTCCAGCTCTTCTCTTTCTCTCAAACTTATTGGAGTTCTGTTCCCCTTTGCCTCTCCACCACAAGATGTCCTGTCCAATTCTCAGTTTCTTAGTTCTCTGGCCTGTCACCTGCAGTTCAGAGAGCTTTCACTCTGGTGCTAGTGGGTTGTCATCCCCAGCAGCAGCAGTTCAGAATTTTGCAGCGTAGCCACCAGCAGACTTTTGCTCCTAAAAAACTGGGGCTACACTGGCTACCTGTCATGGCTTTGGGAAACTTCTGAAGCTCCGAGCTTGAGCCTTGACAACGTGGGGAAAAGGAAGGATGAACCAAGGTGTGGTCTTGGGCTTTTTTGTCCTTTCTTGGGTTTGCTAGTGCAGCTTCTCTTCCACTAGCATGGGAGGTGTGCTGAGTGAGCTCAGAGTCAGTGAGCATCAGATCATAGGCTTTTCGGGGCTTTTTTTTAAAACTTCTTTTGGATTCTGGTTGTTCTAGACCATGGAGACAGCTGAAATTACCTTATCTGTGGTGTATAATTTCTGTTTTGGAGAGACCTAAGAGGTCATGAGAATTAGAGGAAATATCTAGTCATCAATTTCATTCATGTGACCCAGAAGTCCATGAACTGATTATTAAGGTAAACAGACATAGGAAAATTACTGTTACTAAATTTTGAAATGCTCTTGGATCTCAAGGTTTTCTTATCTATTTTATATCAGTGTGTGCATATTATTTCATCAAAAGAACTTCAGATAATTTATCTCATATATATGGGGAGGAGGGATTATTATTTGGAAATAATATTTTTTTCACTTCTTCCAAATCCTAGATCATATCTTTTGCTTGTGAAGTTTCCCAGATATTTCTGGGCATACAAGATCTCCTCCACAATGAAAAACAAACAAAAGAGCAAAGAATACTTTGTTGAATGAATGAATGTCTAGAGAAATGTGCAAAAATTTTATAGTGCATTTGTGTGTGTGTGTGTGTGTGTGTGTGTGTGTGTGTGTCTTTTCCTGGGGAAGATTTTGATATGTTTTTCCAAGTGTGAGAGCTATTCTGTCTTGACATGTGTTGAAGCCATGGCTATTTCTACCTTCCTATCCTGAAAGGCAGAATCAAATCAGTGAGTATGAGATGCTGGGGTTAGATCATGATTCACTTTTCATAAAGGAAAAGGGAAAAACATCACTTTATAGTATATAGAGAAAAATTTTGGAGTCAGAGAGCAGCAAAATCTTGTTTCTGATGTGTGGAATGAATACTAGCTCTAAAGTCAGAAGATCTGGATTCAAATATTGCCTCTGGCACTTCCTACCAGTGCGACCTTGGGCAAGATGCTTATCCTCTCTCAGCTTACTCACATGCAAAATGAGAGGGCTAAACACCAATCCAAATAGATGATCTCTGAATTCCCTTCCAGTTCTCTATCTGTGATCATATGTCATAGTCTAACTCTGTGACCATGGGCAAGTCTTGACATTGACATCAGACGCAACATTCTAAATTGCACACAAATTGCTGATTTTCCATCTTTGTTAAAGAATGCTTCCTTTATTGATGAAATCACATGTCTGGATCACACATGAAACCTCCAAAACTCTCCCTAGGGAAGAAAGGAAAGAAGGAAGGTAGGCAAGAAGGAAGGAAGGAAGAAAAGAAAGGAGGAATGAAAGAAGGATGAAGGAAGAAAAGGAAGGAAGAAAGAAGGGAGAGATGAAAGGAGGAAAGAAGGGAGAAAGGAAGGAACAAAAGAAAGAATGAAGGAAGAGAGAGAGAAGGAAAGGGAGGGAGGAAGGAGAAGGAGGAAGGAAAGAAGTAAGAGAAAGAGACTGGGAGTGAGATGGAAGGGAGAGATAGAGAGCAAAAGTAGAAAGTAGAGAAAGACCTAGGAGAGTCAAGAGTAGTATTTTCTCAATCACTTTGGAACTGGGTTTCTATTGGGAGAAGCAGAGCCAATGTCATTAATACTGCGAGGACTGTGAGGATTTGAATGATGTTTATCTTTCACCTGTAATAGTTTGACGTAATGGATGGAGGGCCAATCTCTGAGTCAAAATAATCTGAAGGTACCGGCTATGTAATCATGGACAATTAACTCCTCATTTCAAGGAAATAATTCTCTAAGACAACAAATTGTAGATTAGTTGATCTGCATTTGTAGAGAGAGTTCACTAAAAAGTAAATCTGGACCAGGAAAAAACAAACAAACAAACAAACAAAAAATATCCTTAAACTGAGAAGGAATGCAGTTTGCAGAAGAAACTGGAAAGCAAAAATAAAAACTGTGGTCACATGGCTCATGGCTGGGCTGACCATGCTTTTTTTTTTCACTCTAATTTCAGGGATGGTTTCTAGAGATCTCAACCGTGCCCATTATGTACTCAGCTCCCTTGGGGTCCGTGGAGGGCTCCCTCGGAATGAAATCACATTTGCAGCCACCCTAAAGAAGCATGGTTATAGCACAGCACTGATAGGTATGTGGAAATCACTTTCAAAATTGCTTTTCCTTCCCATTTCTTCTCTCCTTCCCCCCATCTCTCCCAAAAATGTTATAAGAAGTATGAAACTTTGTAATACTGTCAGGGTGTACATTTGAGGGAAGACCATTTATTTTAAAAGAGTTGATTGACATTAATGAATTGAGAAATCGAAAATAGCTATTCAACTTAGCTAGGAGTTTGGAATTGTATAATCAGATGTGTAATATTGGCATATAATTAAACGTTTCTTTGTGTTCTTTTAGTGTGACATTAAAAATACTGAAAGTACTCACATACAACTGAGATCTCATCATTGTAGCTATTCCCTCTGTCTATGCAAGTCTTAAATCATCCATGCCTTCCCACCCTGGGCAACCATTGTTGTTGTTCTTTCATCAGTTTGATTCAGAAGCTTTCCTCAATATCCTGGTGGCATTTCTCACTTTATCCTGGCATCTGACTATACCAGTGGAATTCATTACTGGTTGATTGAATGATGTGCTTGACAATGACTATCCCACACTTTTGCTACACAAGAATGTCTCCAAGGAGCTGGCCTTCCTGCTCATGACAATCAGAAACTGGGATAAGATCATCCCTCTCTCTTACACACACACACACACACACACACACACACACACACATATACACACAATCTCTCTTACCAACACCAGTATTTAATGTATTCCCAGAGCCACCCTAGCTCTTCCCATTCTATCTCTCCCATACTGTCATAGGAGAAAATTTTTTTTGTTTAATTTCCAATGAAATTTTACCTTTATGAAAATATAAGGGATTGAGGAATTAGAGCTGAAAGGGAATCCAGACATCAGCTAGTCCAATGCCTTCATTTTACAGGTTAATAAATTGAGGTTCAGAGAGGCTCAATGGCTCATCTAAGGTTATCCGGCACATTAGTGGCAAAATGAGAGTTAAATAAAGGTTTCCTGACTCCCAGTTCATCGGGCTTTTCACTATATCACACTATTATTCACAGACTCTTAGAAAAGAAAACCATTCCAGCTGTGCTGTGATTTTAATTTACTCTCTACCTTGCCTCATCTTTCACAACATATTTTGGATACAGCCATAAAGATGTATGAGATACCTGTAATTGAGTTTCTTGTCTATCACCTGGCTAATACCTATCTGTTTAGGAATAAGTATAGGAACAAGTGCATACAAGTATATCAACACATGCAACTTGCATTCTTACAACACATTTTAAGTAGCATTTCAATATCATTTTTTTCTTATTTAAAAAAACAAAACAAAACAAAACCCTGTGAACTAGAAATGACAATGTAATCTCTGATTTAACAAAAAAGGAAACAAAAAGAAAATGAAGCTAACAATGAGCAACTCTGAACAACTCAGTTACCTTTGAGAAACAAAGCAATCTTTGAGGAGTAGGAGATGAAAACTACTTGGGAAAACCAAAGACCTTGGTTCAAGTCCCAACTTGTGTGAATTTGATGAGAAATTTCTTAACTCTGGGCTTAAGATTTTTCATTTGTGAAATTAGGATGGGTGGGCTACACAGTCTCTAAGTTCTCTTTCCGGTCTATCATTATATGACTCTGTAGGAAATGAAGACATTTACTTCATATGGCAAGTGAATAGAGGAAGAACTGGAATTCTTGTCTCCTAATTCTAGTTGAAGCTCTATCCTTACCTTCTGTGTATTTTTTTTTGACAATTTCCTGAAGTTCTCTGTGCCTTTGTTCATCTCTCATGAGAGGCCCCCAGGATAATTACCTCAAGTTTAAGTTATTGTGTGGCCCTGCACCCACTGAAAATAATAGCTCAAAAATTCCCATTGATATACTTAAATGTCTCTACTCAGTCAGATGACATAACTATTTCACTAAAAAGGCATAGCAAAAATAGAATGGGTATAATCTTTGTAATAAATTATAATTTTAGCTAATATTGTATTTAGGATTTTTACAGCTACATTCATTAATGAAATTGGTCTATAATTTACATGACAACTTTATTATATATTTGAAAGGAAAAGCAAGTTGTACATGACAGTTTCGCAGTTTCATGTATAATTATCTTTTTCTTTTTATGCTACCATGTAATGGAAATACTTGTTTTGTTAAGTTCAGAATGAAATAAATGCAATTTTTAAAAAATAAAAGAAATGACATAATAGAGATTGTCCCCGTATACTTAGGGCATACTGTTCCACAAATATAAACATGATAAGTCGTGATATGGAACATGCATAGGGTTCATCAATGAGGAATATACACATAGGGAACTTATGTATCTAGGACATATATGCTGAGAGACAACTCACTCTTCTGGTATTGCTGTTGCACAGCTCTCACTGAGCCTGCTTCCTACTAAGTGTAGAATTTTACTTCCCTGCTCCTTGTTGGTCTTTTGGTGGCTGCTGGTGGACACTGATAATGTAAACCTGATTAAGTATTGCTCACTGGCAATAGTGGGTGTTTATTCCACCAGTCTCATTCTCATGGTTTCTACTGGGAATTGTTCCCTGCTACCAGCTTTTTGGCTTTATCTCTCTAGGACTGCCAGATATCTCATGTCAAGTTTATTTATTAGCATAGGTTCTCAGTTAGGACCTCTCTTAAAAGCCTCACAGCTTTTTGGTCATAGCCTGCCATATCCAGCTAACAAAAGGCTGACAGGGTACCCTCAGGCTAAGATTATGTCTACCTCCTCAAAGAAAGATGTTTCCCCAAAGTCTTCTCTGGTTTAGCATGCAAATTAATGTAATACAAAATAAGAAACTATGGAGTGTTCTCTACTCGCTTCTCCATCATTCTTGTTCTTATGTTTGTGAGCAGCAAAATCCTTATTGCTTTGGCGAATAATTTTGGCCAGACAAGTATAACTCTCATTGCATACTAATATTTGAAATAAGGATAACAAAATTTCTCTAATCACCTCACTAGGATTTATGGAGCAATTTATGTCAGAATAGCTGTATTCATTAATAAATAGTGTGATTGAAAGGTCCTAGGAATTTATAAATTTATAAATTATTTATAAATTTATAAATTTATAAATACTATCATATCCAATTAGCAAAAGTCAGGCAGAGTACTTCCAGGCTAAGATTAAATTTTTTCTTTTGAATTCTGAACTGTATAAACAACTATACCTTACTTATGAGACATTCCCAAGATCCTCTCTCCTTTTCATACAAATACATTTAAGCCACAGCAAAAGATAAGCTAAGGTGCTTCAGATGTTCTAGTATGCAGATGACAGTGCACTGATTCTATCAAGTTACTGGATATTGTAGAGGCTTCAGGAAGAGATCTATAATCACTTAAAGAAGTTTGGCTTTTCCATCAGCACAGAAAAGACCAAGTATATGAAGAATTACTATTGTATAGATCAGCAAACATTTGAATTGATACTTGCCCAAAGGTATTTATATCAACACACAATATAGATGCCAATGAGCTGATCCTAGTGGTGAAAAGTAGTAGGAAAGGAGGCTAAATTGTTTTCATAAAGTTGTAAAGCTCTTTCACTGACTCCATGTTTCACACAAGACTGAAGAATCATCTCATCAATAAGTACCATTTTATGATTGCCACATAATGGCACACAACATGGAATATGAATGCCCTTAATGAACCTAAAGATGAGAATTATGGAAAAGATAATTAAAAGGTACGTGGTGGCAAAGAGTGGGCTTCAACATATAACCAATAAAGAACACCATCAAGGAATGGAATGAAAGGATGAAAAGATGAGTTGACCACATGGTGAGAGGTAGGAGATAGCAGAGCATTCTATTTGCACCTTCACAATATCTGGAGGAAGTAAAGAAGGCCTCCAATATGTTGAAGTGACTTCTTAAGTTGAACATTTGGAAGAACGCGGAGAAGAGTTATACAAGATGGACATGCCTGGTCAGGTTCTGATCTACATCATTGAAGGGTACTCCGAAATAGAAGAGCTAGCAAATCCTCAGTATATAAATAAAACTACATCTTGACAAGGTCATTTCCATTTCCAATTGTGTTATTCCTCAAAGACAACTTTTAAATAACTTTTTGACAATTTTATTGGAAATACACTGCAATCTACTCATGCTAGCCATGCATGTGTCCATTGTCTTGTGGAATATGTGCTGTTTTAATTCTTATTTAAACCAACAATTATTTGCTAAGCTTCTAATATGTAACAGGTACTGGGGATATAATAGGTACAGACATAAAAATGAAAACACCCCCTGCCTCCACAGAACTCATATTCTATTGAAATCCTTGATCCTGTGCTATTCACCAAGGATTTTAAATAATTGTTAATAAGAAATTGCCATTTACATGGTTCTTAAGGTTTGCAAAATACTTTATATGCCTTCTATTGAACCCTCTTTCCACTGCTATACCAAAAATGTATCCATTCTGCTAATTGGAAAATAACCCTCCCCCCAAAAAAACAAAACAAAAAAACTCCAGGACAAAGCACTGTGCAAGGAATGAATCTATTGAAGAAAAGCTTTTTCAGGGAGGAAAATCACTTTGCATATATTCAATTCAATAGACATTTATTCAATGCCTATTATATACCTAAGCATATGTCTTTAGATGACTTCTTATTTTTCTATTTGGTTTTCAAGAACAGGAAGACTCACCAAAAATATCTTTAATACAGTATAAGGTAATATTTTCTCTTTTCTATTTTTACTTTCAGGTAAATGGCATCAAGGTTTAAATTGTAAATACCGAAATGACCACTGCCATCATCCTAACCACTATGGCTTTGACTATTTCTATGGCGAGCCACACACACTTGCATCTCCTTGTAAGCGAATGCCTACCCGTGACACAGAATTAGCCATAGAAAGTAGACTTTGGTTTTGCATGGAGCTACTCATCATTGCTGTGCTTACACTGACTGTGGGGAAACTAACTCATTTGGTCTCCATACCCTGGTTGTTTATTATCAGCATTATTTTCTTTGGCTTCCTGGTGGCCTTTTTTTGGTTCTTCAGTTTTCAAAATTCTGTGTTTTGGAATTGTATTCTCATGAGACAACAGGAAATTACAGAGCAACCCATGAAGGCAGAACGATCTGGCTTCATTATGATGAATGAGGCAGTTTCTTTTATCAAAAGGTAACAATTAAATTTTCTTTAGAGGCCTCTTTCCTTGGTCCTGTTTTCACTCTTGTTTTAATTTAGATGCCTTATTACAATGAATGTTTTACTTTGACTTGTACAAAGTTTTGACTTTGATTTTGAACTCAATGACTCCCTTGGCTGTGACAGTGAAATGGCTTTGTGGTCCTGTACAAAGGGCACTGGATTTTTTGTTGATTTCAGAATTAATTAAATCAAAATTAATCTTTGAGCTCTAACTCTAAGGTCCTCTAACATACAACAAACATTTACAATAGTAATAGTTATTTATATGATGCTTTAAAGTTTATGTAATTTTATATACCTCACAACAACCTTGTGAGAGGGACTGCTATTGACATACTCATTTGATAAATCAGGAAATTGAGGATCAGAAAGGTTAAGTGACTAGGGTCGGGTCACATAACTAGTAGACATTTAAGGCAACGTTTGTTCTTGATGACCAGTCCAGCAGTATTCCCTGCCTCTCAAGTTATTGAAGAGCAACTCTGCATTGCTCTGTGGCAAGCACTATAGGAGATACAACGGAGGATATTTATTTTTCCTGTGTGTGGGGCAGGGAGCAGTTAGGGAGAGGTCCATGATGGTGGTGGCATATGGTCCAGTCCTTGAAAAAAGGCTAAAAATTGGAGGAAGGAGCTTTAAGTAAAAGTATTCCAGAATTAGGAAATCAGAGGATATCAGAAATTACATTGAAAATACCTAATCTTTCATGTTCTTGATTAGTAGTGACAAAAATTAGCAATATTTTCTTAGGAGTTTTCCGACAGAAAGTTATTTTAATTCTCTGGGGAAACATTAAAAACAGATATAATCTCTTCCAGTGATTAGTCATTATGCAATTTGGCTTACAAAACAGAACTTTGAGGCCCAACTCAAACGTGGGAGCTGAACAGCAATTTGGAGAAGGAAAAATAAGAAAGAAAAGTGAGGGAAAAGGGGAAATTAGCACTGTTGAACAGTTTACTACTACTGATAAGTTAAGTAGCAAAACTAAAATGAACAATCATGCCCCACTCTCTATTTCCCCCCAAAAAAAAGATGGAAAAATCAGTCACTCTTCAACCCCAACCATTTAGGTAAATTGTTCTCTTTGTATATGAGTTACAAGGAACTAGTCCAACAGGCTCATGGTGGTAAAAAATACTTATGTAACCCAGTAAAGAATAGCTTAGTTTCACTTTAATCTAGTTAAGAGTTTATTATTCAGAAATTTCATAGAAAGTTACCATGACTTCAGAAAACCAAACTAAGGAAAGCAGCAATCTCATCATGAAGTCTGACTTTGCACTGGTATTAAGCCTAGGCATGCTACACAGATAGAATTGCGTTTAGGTATATCTTCCCATTTTATTTTTCCATGCCTCTTCACATCCAACCTCATAGATTTCTCCCATAGTTTTTGAGCACCAGTTCTTTCCTCAGTATAGGAATATCGTTATCTTGTAGCTATACAGTGGTCATTGTTGTTGTTTAGTCATTTCAGTAGTGGCTACAGCTTTGTGACCCCATTTGAGGGTTTTTTGGCAAAGATACTGGAGTAGTTTGCTGTTTCCTTCTTCAGCTCATTTTACACATGAGGAAACTGAAGCAAACAGGGTTAAGTAACTTGCCCAGAGTCATACAACTAGTAAGTGTCTGAGCTCAGATTTGAATTCAGGAAGAGCAATCTTTCTGACTCTAGGCCTGACACTCTACCCACCATGCCACCTACCTACCCTTACACACATGTTGGTCATTACCCAGCTCAGTCAGTCAACTAGTATTTATTAAGTGCCTACTATGTGTCAGGAAAGTACTGAGGATAAAAAGAAAGGCAAAAACAAACAAAAACTCCATGGGTTTTGTTCTCAAGCAGCTTCGAGTCTCCTGGGGGAGATAACATGTAAACAACTATGTACAGAAAAGATCTATATCTATATCTATATCTTATCTATATCTATATCTATATCTATGTCTATATAAAGACATATTATATAGAGTCTGAGACACACATACATGTGTATACATGTGTATTTCTTATATATAAAATATATATAGTATGAATATACATATATACATATACATGCTATATGTATGATCTCTATATGAAATATATATATTTATATATACATATATATAATTTGTATGTGTGTGTTGTGTTGTGTGTGTGTGTGTGTGTGTGTGTGTGTGTGTGTGTAATTGGGCGCAGCCTCAGAGGGACAGCCCTAAGATTAATTAATTTGCTTTTTCTAACTCTTGTTAGTCCAAGTTCTTACAGAAAATTCTGAGAGAATTCTGATAATTACAAGAGAATCCTCTGGATCATAGATTCAGAGTTAGACAGTACCTTTAGACCAATGGTCTAAATGACTTCATTCTCTAATTGAGGGAAACTGAGACCCAGAAAAGTTAAATGAGTTACCCAAACTCACACATTAGTAGGTTGCAGAGGTGAATATGAACCCAGGTACTCAGGGTCTAAATCTTTGTCTTAATTATCAGTTTGTATCCAATTTCTCATTTTACTGAGTCACCATTTTTCAATATTTCAAGGTTTTATTAATGCCTTTTGTACTCATATCACTGTACTGTTTGGATGGACTCTCCCTCTTCTAACTATAACCTCCCAGCACTTGCCTGCTTTCTTGTGTCTGAGTGACCATTTTAAAAAATGAACATTTTTCTGGTTGCATAGTAGTATAAACACTTGGTATTCATTAAACTGAAAATATCTAACATTATATAATTGACTTGTTTACTCCAGAAATCTCCAAGAGAATTTGAATGTAAACCTTTAGTATTTTCACATTAGTTATAATTCTGTCTCTTCAAAACCAGTTTCATGGAAGAAATAAAACAAACCAAAACCTTATATAGCTACTACATCTTTACAACAACACTTTTATCCTAACCCTTTTAAAAATTTCAAAGTATAGTCATTGCAGAAAGTTTGATAGTTTCTAGGACAGATTAATGGAGGAATTGAGGAAACATTCTTTGACAGTGTTTTCTTTCCTATATTTTTATCCAAACATTTTTAGCTCTTGGTTGAATTATTATTTTAGAGAAGGAGGTTGGGATGGTGGGGAGAGTCTAATATTTAGATCAGAAAAACCTGAAATAACAATCTCACCTCAGACTCTTTCTTGCTCCACGACCAAGGGCAAGGCACTTAAGCTCTGTTTCCTCATGTGTAAAATTTGGATGAGAATAACTTTAATAGCCTAGAGACATAGGCATGTCAAGAATGCCTTTGGTAGACTGCCCACATTCTGCCTCTGAAGAAGAAGGGAGAATCAATAGGAATGGTCTGGATGGTGTGCTAGTATACACTTCTAGGTTTGTCTGTTCTCCTAAGGGTTGTTGTGAGGTTCAATTAAGATAATGTATGCAAATCACTTTGCAAAGCTTAAAGTCTCTATTGATATCATTATCATCATCTTCATTTTTATGATTATGCATCAATGAAAAGAACAATTTGTAAAGAGATTTTTATTAATAATTGTCTGTAAGCTTTAAATAGAGGCTTTCCCCTAAGTTTTCTGGGTTTCTATGGAATGTGTTGATCAATAGTCTTTTCCTTAATTTTTTCATATAGGACTTTATTGTAATTATATGGGGGACACCAAGAATAATATAATAGATATGAAGATAAGGAAAAATTTATATTATCATATTAATTATATTATTGCAATTTCATAATATATAACATTATATTAATCTGTGTGTAGTTAAATTTTTAATCTCATGCAAAATCCCATTTGTTTCTGTCTTTCTAGAAACAAAGACAGACCTTTCCTCCTGTTTTATTCTCTTTTACATGTCCATGTACCTCTTCCCACATCTAATGAGTTTATTGGAATTAGCAAGCATAGCTTTTATGGAGACTATGTAGAAGAGATGGACTTTCTGGTGGGTAAGTGAAAGAACCTATTCCTATTACACAACATGTAGATGTCTGAGACATAATTATGATGCTTCCCTTCAGCAGTCAGTCAGCTTCCTCTTTGTACCTTGTTGCCTTGGAAAGGCCTCCTTTTCCCTGTCATTCCTTTGTTCTCAGCATCTTACTCCTCTCTCTTTCCTTTGTTCACATTAGGGAGACACTGAGCAGCCTTCTGAGGATTTGGAAATATTGGTTGTAATTATAGGGAATTCATAATAGCAAAAGACACTTTGCATCTCACACTGCTACCCTGACTTTTGGGTTGTATTAGTAGACGAAAAGAGAAGACACGTATATTGTTCTCCATCGTCACTGACTGGTAGAGCTATAAATTAGCATGAGAGGAGATATGAAACGTAATAAAAATTCTAATTAATGGGCCTGAAAGTGATGGAGAATTCACTCAATCAATAATAATTATGGAAAGAGGTCTTCATTAGTATGATCTTGCTTCCCATTGCCAGATCTTTTCATACCATTTTACTGTCTTAAGTTACTGAGGGCTTCCTTTTTTTGAAACAGGACCAGGATGTGTGAGCCCCCTTAGTTTCCAATGTTTCCTTGAGTCCTCACTTATAAAAACTGATTTTTCCTATTTCTTATTCCTTATATATTAGAAACCCCACTAGCTTTTTAATAATATAGAAAAATGACTAAAATCACTCATGTTGCATAGGGAAGATATCATTTATCTATCATCCATCCATCTATCTATCCATCTATCTATCTATCTATCATCTCCCTATTGGTGTGCTGTGGTTAGTGTTTAACAACTGGTTTAAAATACATGCACAATTATCTTTCATCTATTTAAGGATTTGTTGGCAAATAGCATTAGAAAAAAGGGGGCAAGTGGATAGAGAGTTGAATTGAGAATCAGAAAGACCTGGGTTCAAGTACTGTCTCTGACACATTCAGGCTGTGTGACCTTGGGCAAGTTACTTAATGTCTCAGTTACTTAATGTCCCAGGTAACATTAAGACTATAAATTGAAAAGCAGGTAAGCTGGTATATTGGCAGGAGGAATTTCCTTCCTAGGATTTCTCTAAACTAATACAATCATACAACTGTCAAAAAAACCCCCAACAACTCTATAAATTGGAATTTATACTTTGAAAGGAATGAATAATCTAAGCATAATGGATGGTGCAGCTTGCTTGGGTGATGCCACTACTCCATATAAAGGACCCTTGGTAGCTGTTTCAGAAGAATTGTGTTGACATGTAAGTGAATTGCATTAGACAGATTATGGAATACGTGGAGAGCACTCTGTGACTAAATCTTGTGAGCTAACCACATGGAGCAGTTGTATCAGTTTAGCAATCTGAGGGGTTTGTAAATGTGTTAGATCATCATAATATAATAATGATATTTTATAGGATATCATGCAGGTCCTGCATAACATTATCTTTATCTCACATCAAATTGTGTATTGCATATCTATATTTGTCTTACAGTAGTTTCTATAAAATGTGACTTTACAGGTTCAACATTAGGTTCATTTTCTGTCACTTGATAATTGAGATGGCTTTTGCAAATCATTTTCTTTTATAGAAATATTAGTTATTCATATGGTAATCAATCAATCAATAAACATTTATTAAGCATCTACTATGTGTCAGCACTGTGCTTAGTGCCGGGGATACAAAAAGGGACAAAAGATAATCCCTGTCTTCAAGGAGTTTACAATCTAAGAGCGGATGATATGCAAACAACTATTTACAAAGTGAGCTATATACAAGATAAATAGGACATAATTAAAAGAAGGAAAGTACTCATATACATGATTCTTTTTATACTTTTACAAAATATTAGATAATAATAATAAAAATACTAAAAGCTTTATAATTTATGGATAACACCAATTACATTTGCACTTTTTTTCTCTTGAAGGCAAAGTTCTTGATACCATTGATGCAGATGGCTTGACAAACAACACAATTGTGTACTTCACCTCAGACCATGGAGGGCATCTGGAGGCCATGAGAGGAAGGGTTCATGTAGGGGGCTACAATGGAATATATAAAGGTAAGAAGAGTGAAGAGTGTTGGAGGGTTGTTTTAGGCTTAAGCTCTGTGATGCTATGTTCTGCTTGGTCTATAACATAAGAAGATATTAAAGCAAGGTGACCCAAATCAGCTAATGTTGCTATGAAAAAAAAAATCTTACTTGTAGAATTTTGGAGGGGTTGGTTATAAGGAAGTTTTTCTGACCTGTTCTTATAGATGAATAAAGGACAAGCACACACTTATCTATAAAAGAGCTTTTTTTGGTGTAGACATTTCTTTTCATTCTTATACTTTAGGAAATGTTGAAGATAAAGAGTATGTAGGAAGGAGGATCAGAAGCAGGAAGAAGGGAAAAAAGTGAAAGGAATCAGTAGGGATGACTTCTGCAGATGCCTCTAGTGATTAGGTGTAATCCTTGACCTAGTTTCTAGTGAGAGTAGGAAAATCAGAGCCCTGGAAAGGGAACATTGAGTAGGAGAGAGAAAATGGCTAACTTGATTTTAACTGCTGGAGTCATGCACATTGGATGTCATGTTATTGTTAACTATTGTTGTTGTTGTATTTTAAGGAAAAATCCTTGATATTTGATGTCAATGGCTTGGAAACAGCACACTCATCCACCCCTTCCTTTCCTATCTCCTTGTAGGATTTTATTTATTAGTAAAGTTTACGACCCTTAAGGGGTCACATTTCAACAGCACTTTTTCAATAGCACTTTTCTCAGAAGAGCCCTGTGAACATTATTAGTGCTATTTGATAGAGATGAGGAAACTGGGACTCTGAGAGGTTAGATGACTGGTCTGTGAACTATGGCACAGCTAGTCTTAGCCATTCAACGAGTGTTAAGTGCCATGTACCTTGCTAAACATTAAGGATACAAAGAAAGGCAAAAACTTTTCTGGTTCCAAAAGAGCCTTCAGTTTCCTCATCTGTAAAATGGGGATAACAATAATACCTACCTCCCAGTGTTTTTGTGAGGATACAATGAGATATTTGTAAAGAACTTTGTAAAAATTAAATATTAGCTGTTAGTATATTATATATATATACACATACATATAAACATATATGATATTATATGACACTAACAACAATGACAATAATAATAAGACAGGCCTTCTGCTTAAGGTGAGTCTTCAGCTAGAATTCCCAATTGTGGGCTGCAGAGTCCTAGTGTAGCACTCTTTTTTTCTTTTTTGTGAGGCAATCAGGGTTAAGTGACTTGACCAGGGTCATGCCGCTAGTAAGTGTCAAGTGTTTGGTCTGCGGCTGGATTTGAACTCAGGACCTCCTGATTTATGGGCCTCTGCTCTATCCACTGTGCCATCTAGCTGTCCCTGGCAGCATTCCTTAATTACACCACATTAACCCCTTAGTTTGAGATAATATATCAAAATGATAAAATACATTAAAGGTCCTGGGATCTACTGACTCTGTGATACCTATAGCAGCTCACTCAAAAAAAATTCTTAGTATTTCTAAGGTCAGAGATTCAGTCTATATAGTTATTATGGGCTTCTGTCTCTTCTTACTCTGAAACTAGTGGGGACATGTCTTTTCATTTAGTTACACTTGGGTTCTTGCGAGGATAATCCCACTCAGGTACGCTCAGGGAAAAAGTCTCTTTCCCAATCCCACTACCACCAGAGGCCCAATTTTTCTTGCAAGGCCCTATTGCAATGGCTCATCAGTCTCCTCATCACTGGCCTCTCCCTTTTGCAATCCTTTGGACACAGTACTGAAAGCTTAATTATTCTAAGAACTTTTCTGATGATACTAATCCCCAGCTCAAAGACTTTTAATTAGCTGACTGCCAATTTAAATTCAAGTCCATTTTTTGGCATTCAAGCCTCTCCATGTTCTAGCTTTAACCTAACCTTATCCTCCTCCACCCCCCTCCAGCTTCCTTATACTACGTTGGAGCTACACTGGATTAGCAATTGTTTAAATAGGCCTGAGGCATTTCCCACCTCTTCACCTTTATATGCTATTCCTTCTATCTGCCTTTTGAAGTCTTATTCATCTCTAAAAGCCTAAGTCAAAAGCTGCTTCCTTCCTCAGGTACTGATTGTTCTTCATAGCATATGATCTATCCTTCGAAGCCCACTAATCTATGATTTTTATTATACTGTGCCTTGCATTATAGTTATTTGAGCAGTTGTCATATCCTCTTACATGTCAATTTATTTAAACAAAGATTTATTAAGAGTCTCTTATGCGTAAGGAAGGCACTTTGCCAAATTCTGAGAATACAAAGATGAAAAAAAAGCCACATTTTTTGACCTCAAGCAGCTTTCAATCTAATGTGGAATGAGCAGGAATGAAATGTACACAGTTATATTACATCAGAAAATTTAAATACAAGGAAAAGTCAGAGTAGCTTGAGAGTTTCAAGGAAGGAGAGATATTTTAAGTTCCTTAAAATCAGGGACCAAGTCTTATTCACCTTTGTAGCAACTCCAGCACCCAGCAACAAACCACATCATTAAATTGAATAGAAAGAATTATTAAATCAAACTTAATCACTCAGTCAGTAGCATGTAATAAGAGCTCATGATGTGCCAAGAGCTGTGCTAAGCACTGAGAATATAAAGACAAAAGTGAAAAAGTATTTCTCTTCAAAAAACTTACATTCTAAAGGGAGAAACAGCATGTAAACTTATAAATATATGTTAAATATATACAAAATGAATACCAAATGGTTATAGGAGAGAGGGCACTTAGTATAAAGAAAGATAGGGGAAAAAAATAATGAGGAATCACCAGAAATGATGAGGAATAGATGGATGGGTTCTAGTGTCTGAAGGAATTCACTTGGACAGTCTCCAATTTAAAAGAAAGGCATTTTTGGGGTAATGCACCCAAGTGAGCTCTGTTTCCATGTGGGAGAAACAGAGCATAAGCACTGCTCCCCTAAGGGACGCAGAGCAATTGGCTAGGTTAAAGGTCTGGTTTAAATAGAATTTTACGGAATAGAAGGAAGGGGGAACAGGAGAAAGGAAGAGGGGATATCAGGGATGTCAGGTAGTCTAAAGGTACCTTTGTCATACAGATAAGCAAAGAGAATAGGAAAGGGGAGGGGAAGAGTTGTACTGGAATGTCAGGCTAAATTGGGGGTGCCTTGTGAAAGCACACAGTAAGTTCACATTATGAGGCTTCAATGAATAGTCTTCTTGAATCACTTTTCTGGCTGGTCATAACCTGCATCTTATCTCATATCTCACATCCTGTCTCCTTCTTGCTCCATCTGCCTCAAGCACTCCTTTCTGTCTCACTTCACCATGTAGAAGGTGGAACTTGATCTGAAGCTTGAAGAAAATCAGGGATTTCAAGACATTAAAGAAGGAAGTAATGTTCCTACATGTAGGGGGACAGCCAGTGTGAAGGCGCACAAATAAGAAATGGAGTATTGTGTATACAAAACAGCAAAGAGTGCTATATGACCGAATTATAGGGAGGGTGGTAACTGAAAAGGTAGGAAGAGGCCAGATTATGAAAAGTTTTGTGAGAGATGATCTCTCGGAAGTGAAGCCCCCTCAAAGGGTCAATAGCTCTTGTTAATAGTTCTTGATTGTTGCTTTCAAAACCCTCCCTGGCTCAGACCCTGTTTTTAAGTACTTAGCAGAAAGAATAGCCCTATCCCCAACCTGAACTGCTCACTCTTGCAAAAACTTTTCGCCTGTTCTCATCTCCTGGCAAGTTTGTGAAACTGTCTTTGTTCTCTGCTGCTGGGGTAGATTGCCACAAATAAGACTGTACCCTCAGAGCTTGCACCAATGAGCCCTGAGGAAGGGGGCTAGGGAGGAGGGGATTGCGGTTAGGATCTATATAATCTGCTGGGCTGAACACACTTCCGCTCTCTTTGGTCGGCACCATCTTTTGGGTGCTCTGAGGGAGCCCTTTTTCGAGAAAGCCAATAAACGAACTATTCTTTTTTGCTAATATCTCTGAGTCTCCGATTTATTGGTAAAGGTCTTCGTACCCCACGCAGTATCACTTGTCAAAATGAGAAGTTTCCATTTGATCCTGGAGACAAGGAGTCCCTGGAGTTTACTGAGCAGACCTCCACTTTATGAAATTAAATTGGTAGCTCTGTGGGATATGGATTGGAGTGGAGAGAGGTCTGAGGGAAAGGAGAATACATAACAAACTGTTAAAATAGTGCAAATGAGATGTGTTGTAGGTCAGAATTAGGGTGTTAGCTGTGTGATTGGAGAGGAAGGAAAAGGTGAGAAAGATTTTGTAGGCAAGAATTAACATATTTGGGACAAGTGGATATGAGGATTCAAGGAAGACACTGAGACTTTAAACTAGTATGCCTAAAAGGATGGTGGTGCCCTGAGTGGTATTAAAGAAGTTCAGAAGAAGAATGGGTTTTAGAGGGGAAATATTGAATACTGAAGGACATATAATTATCTGTTAGATGTGTTGAGTTTGAGATGCTTCTGAAACACTCAGTGCTAAACATTAAATAACCAATTGGTGATGTGGGATTAGAACCACATATATATATATATATATGTGTGTGTGTGTGTGTGTACATGTATGTATGTATGTATGTATATGTATGTATATGTATGTGTGTGTGTGATAGTAGTTGAGATAATAACAGAAATGTGATTGTCATGGTGATTGAAAGACACTGCAAAGATAAATTGTGTTCTAGATTTCTACAGGAGATATTCATTTCCTTCGACATCTAGGTTGGATCATTGTATGTAAGTTCTTTTCTTCCTTTGGTGGATTCAGATTTGCATAACACAAAACTTTTCAATCATCATACATTGTACCTAACTTTGATTTACACATGCACGCAAGGAAGACTGCATAAAAATATTGATTCTTTTGGTTTTTATTTTTGGTTTTGTATTCTAGCAGTGTCTAATGTTTCCTTTTTCTTTTATTAAGCAGGTGTTTGGTAAATATATGTTGCTTGTTTTCTAACAGGTTTCTTCTCTACTAACAGAAAAACTCAAAGCTCATGCCTTACTAATAACAGAACTGGGTAACCTATATTTTCATATGTCTCCATCTATGAAAGAAAATGAATTTCCTTCCTGAAGTACAGATCTGACCATAGCATACTCCCTTGCCACAGATAAACTCTCTATTACCTCTAAGATCAAATATGAAATTTTCTGGTTTCTAAAGACCTTTATGACCTACCCTCTTCATACCTTTCCAGTCTTGTTATGCTTTACTTACCTCCAAATCCTCTGATTTTGCAAAGCTATTCTTGCTGTTCCTTGCCCAAGATTGTTCATTTTTTCCATTCCTTTTCACTGTCCGTACCTTTTGCCTGGAATACTCTCCCTCCTTACCATCACCAGCTGGTTTCCTTAGCTTCCTTTAAGACTCAACTCAAATCTCAGCTTCTACAAGAGGCCTGTTCTGGTCTTCCCTCACTGCTAGTGACTTCTCTCTGATGTTATTTCCATCTAATCTGTATCTATCTTGTTTGTACAAATTGGTTCACATTTCTCCCCAACTGGAATGTGAGCTCCTTGAAAGCATGGACTGTTTTTGCCCTGTTTTGTATTTCTGACACTTAGTCCAGTGCGAGACACATAGTAAGTACTTAAATACTTGTTGACTGACTGATATTTGGAGATACACACACACATACACATACAAGCCTACATGCATGTATGTATGTATGTATACAGGATGTTCCAAAAGTCTTAACGCTACTTAAGCTTTACAAGCATTCTCACTGCTAAAGATATTTTAGGTGATTATGGTGATTTTTTTTTAACATACAGGTGGGAAAGGAATGGCAGGCTGGGAAGGGGGAATCCGAGTTCCAGGGATGATTAGATGGCCAGGAATATTGACAGCTGGAAAAGTTATTGAGGAACCTACAAGTTTGATGGATATTTACCCAACTCTAGCTGCAGTAGTAGGAGGAACTTTGCCTCAGGATAGGTAAGAAAAAAAATATCTAAAACAAATATGCGTCATTTTTACTTTCTCATAAAAGGAAATAAAAATTTTAAAGTTCAGTTCTCTTCTCAAGGCCTTCTTTGCCAAATATCTTGGTAGTTTTCTCTTTGTACATGATTGTATCTATTGATTGCATAGACAGACAATATATCTGATTCCACCAACACAAGGCAGCTTTGCATAAATAGATCTTGATTCATTAATTGTGTTTTTGTGAATTGTTATGAAGATGAGAAAGCATAGGACAGATGAACATAAATGATGACAGTAACTCTTCTTCTATATGGGTAGATAATTATTCTTACAGTCTCCAATGTTCAAGATTCAAAGTCATTACGAAATAAGAAATAGGGTGGTATTGATGACTAACAACTAGTGGTTCTTCCAGTTCAATCAAGCTGGTTCTCCATGTTACATCAAGAACTATCTTATGATACTTTTAAGTACAAATAAAAAGCTGATTTTTTTTAACATCTGCATATATCCTTGACTTTTAAACAGAATTCAGGTGAAGGCAGATGTAGGGGTTTTTTTAAAACTTTTTTTACTCATATCTATGAAGTTATATTGCTAGGGAAAAATTAAATTGGTTCTGTTTTTGTTAATAGAATCATCTTCATTCCTTTATTCAATAGGTTTTGTCTATTATATTACATTAAATTATAATTGTTTTAATAAAATAACTGCTACTTCTTTTAAGAAAAAAAATTAGAACTCTCTAGTCCACTAAGTAGGTCCATTGTTCTAGGAACTAAGGTTTAATATTTTTTAAAAAATATTTGTTATGGAAAATTGAATTTTTCCAAAAAAATCCACAAATGTTTGTGTATTCTTTCTATTTATGGAATCCATTAATTTTAAAATAAATTGTGACAAGCAGAAATTATTTTAATGGAACAGGAGAATCTGATGTGAATGTGTTAGAGAAAAATAGCCTCAATGTCTGAGCTAGAGAAAATAAGAGTAAATCACTAGGTTGGTTTTGCTTTTTGTTTGTTTTTGCTTTTTTTTTGTCCTTTAAAATTCTCATTAAATTTTTCAAATTTGACTTTTCTAAAAAAATTACTCTCTTCTTTATTTCAGCATTAGTTTCAAGAAATAGAATATTTGAGTTTTTTAGAATTTTTTCAAGAGTCAAATTACATTTGAAATGAAAATTTCTTTTCCAAGGAATTTTCCAAGGTTTTATAGGTATACAGAGGAATGATTTAAGTTTTACAATAATATCAGTATATCTACCTTGGACAAAATCTCTGACATCTCAAAACCTTTGAGAAATACAGAATTTTCTACCTAATGGTTGGTGTTTAAAAGTGGATTTTAGTTGTATTTTTCTTTCCTTCTTTTTTAAAAAATCTAGTTCAGTTTCAAATGCTCTCTCTTCTTCCACCCCTCTCCCACCCATTGAGAAGGCCAGAAATATGATAAAGATTATTTTTGTATAAAAGATAAACTCAGTTTGCAATTAACATTCTTCAATGTCTGAAGGCTACATTTAGGATCACTATTTTATTTTTCCGAAACCTTAAATATTCCAAATAAAATCCTTCTTTTCTTCTACTGTGTTTAGGTCCTAGTAGGAATAATATGTAAGAGAACACAGTCGCATCCAATTGGGAAAAAAAGTTATTCAAGAAAAATTAGATCAGACATGGTTCATGGCTGTGAAACTGGTTTTTGCAGACTTCAGAGATACTGCTCTAAATAATAATGCTGCTACAAGTATCCAATGATTCCACTGATTATATATTGCCTCAAATTCACCTCTTAAAATTTTATCAACATGTCTGTAATTTGTGTATCTAAGGATTCAGTGTGATTCAGAGGAAAAAGTATTGACCTTGGGAGTAAGGTGATATGGGTCTAAACCTTAAAACTCCAGTAGCACCAACTCCAATCTTTCTTTGAAGGCCTGTTTTTATGTTCTGTGTGTGACTATTCCTACATCATTCTGCATAGTAGCACACACAGTATGGCCTAAAGACTGAACGCGACTAATGTGTACCAGAGAAGAGAAGAACAACTAGCAAATTGATAAATTAGGTTTCTGTGTATGTTTATATTAGAGGTTGATGGAGGAAAGACTCACAGCTTTGTCTCTTGTACCTCTTTCTCTATGTGCCTGATCACATTCTGGTTTGTTCTATGTTTATTTTTATGTATTGCATTTGTGAGTTTTAGCTCCTAGATTAAAACTCCTAGATTATAAAGCTAGGCAAGGGCCATGCGTTTTTTGTCTTTGTATTGCCTATAGACCTCTACTAAAGTCATACTTTGATGAATCATTTGACTTGGAGATCACCCATGGTTCTTGAATGCTATTGTATTAGATCATAAGCTCTAGAAGACTGCAGCCCTTTGAGTATAGAGTTAGTGATGCCTGTGTTCCAAGGGTCAGACTTGGATAACTTTGGAAAAGATTAGCTCATCATTAAAAAGTTGCTTGCCAGGTAGTGAGTTATTTTAGTGCAGAGATGTACCATGAATACATAGGCTATTTTAGTGTTTGTGTAGGGTTTGCCATGTATGTTGATTGGAACAAATACTGACCTTTATGAAATCATAAATATTTTGATTCTACAAGAATTCCCCCCATGACAAATATCAAATAGTGGGCACTATATATAAATGTTAACTGAATAAAAAATAATCACTTGTCAGGTTAAGATTCTGTGCTGTTTCAATCATAGGCAATGGAATATATGAAAGTTTTGCTTGTGAAATATAAATTGTGAAATTTAGTGACTTTTATGGGAAATTGATTACATTGGGATTTACTAATATCCACCAAGTTAATTAAGGCAGAAGGTCTCACAAAACAATATAAACAGAATTTTAATTAATCCATGGGTTAACTTTTCTTTGCTGCAGTAGATATTACCCAGTATTAGCCTTTAAAGCTTACATATGTATATATTTATATATGTATGTGTATTTGTATGTTTCTATCATTTGTGTTTTTAACAACTTTGTCTGTTTTGCATTCTCCAATAGCTTGTAATCTTCTTGAGGAATAGAATTACTTTCTTTATAACACTTTGATATTTCCAAGATTGTGAAACCAGTTCTTTTTTATTACTGCAGAGTGATTGATGGACGAGATCTAATGCCGTTATTGAAGGGAGAAATTCGACACTCAGAGCATGAATTCTTGTACCACTACTGTGGCCCATTTTTACATGCTGCACGGTGGCACCCAAAGAACAGTGAGTATAAAATATGCATGTAGTGGGAAATAGGCTAAAATAGTATCAGAATTCTACTCCTAGTCTTGGATATGTGACCTTGACTATGTTATTTATCCTCTTTGGGCCAGTTTTTAATTTTTTTTCTCTTCAGAAAAAAACAAACAAACAAAGGGATAGGGTTGGTTGACCTTTGAAATCCTGACCAGTCTGAACATCATATGTGTTACCTGATGCAATCCAACAATAAGATGTGTGATAATTTTTTTCTAAACTTCATACTTTTCTTAAAGTCACTACAATTAGTCCTAGATGTAGGGAATATTTTAAAGCAATATTTACTTTGAGGAATGGATCAAATCAATGTCATTTTGAGAGAAAACAAGAAGAAAAAAGGGTTGTAGTTTTGTATCAAAGGGTTATTACCTCAAAGAAGAACATGACAGCATCATTTCCTAAGAGTGAAGAGATGATCAGCTTATCAGTTTTGGAAAGGAGATATGTGAAAAAATTACTGTACTATAGACAAAAGACTAGCAGTGTCATACCTGAGAAAATGGGGAAGGTTTTAGATATGATGTAGTTTCTCTAACACAATATATGTGTTTTTTCCCCCTTGACTTTTAGGTGATGCTGTTTGGAAGGTCCATTTTGTGACTCCAGATTTCCAACCCAAAGGGGCAATAGGTTGCTATGATATCTTATTTTGCCAATGTTTAGGGGAAAATGTTACACATCACGATCCACCTTTGTTGTTTGAACTCTCAAGGGATCCTTCTGAATCTAAGCCCCTTTCCCCAGACAATGAACCCATGTATGATACAGTGATAAAAACAGTAAAAAGAGCAGTGAAGAAGTTTCAAAAGACACTGAAACCTGTCCCAGAGCAACTTACTTTGTATAACAAGGATCTAGTATGGTTGAGGCCATGCTGTGGTGTTTTCCCATTCTGTCTGTGTGATAAGCAAGTTGGAAATTTTACTATGTGATTATATCTAAAAATATGATAATATGCTTCCCATTAAAAACTGCTTCTTCCCAAATTTTATTGACTGAAGATTAGCCTTCCAGTAAAGTTATGATTTAGTCAATAGCTTTAGTATTCAGGAGCAGCACAATACAATGGACAGAGTGCCCAATTTGGATTTAGAGACTCATTGGGTTCCTATTTCAGGAACTACATGTATGAGCTTAGTCATATGTCTTAACCTTTCTAAGCCTCAATTTCTATATCTACAAAATGAACAAGTTAAACTACATGTCCTTTAAGGACCCTTCTGTATTGAAATAAATGATCTCACGATCATGTGACTTTCTGTTCATTCACTGACACTTTTGGAACCTGACTCGTGAATGGCCATTAGGCCATTTTGCTTTCTCAGAAATGTGATGAATTCAAAAGGGGCAAGAATTTCTAGTTGTTTTGTGTGTGTGTATGTGTGTGTGTGTGTGTGTGTGTGTGTGTGTGTGTGTGTGTGTGTGTGCGTCCTCTGCAAAATACTAATCCATACATAACTGTAGGAAGTTTTAAGATTGAATTAAGGGAGAGTCAATCAAAAAGCAAGAAGCAAACACTATTACTACAAAATATTTAAAGGAATTAAAGAAAATCAACACCAATTCCAAGTCCTCTTCCAAATGACTGAGAGTACCACCTTCCCCCCAAAAGTATCTAACATATGCAATGCAAAATTGGTCTTAGAAAAGTATGATTATTCCAAAGCAATGTTAGGAAATAATAATGTTACTAAGAAATTAGGATGCCAGAAGTACTTTGATGCAATTAGGTTTCTTCCATGGAGAGGTGGGCAGTTTCATTGATATTAACGTGGGTAGCATAAGTTTCCATTTCTGGGGCTATTTCAATTCATGTAGTTGCTTTACTGTGGACAAAGGGATTTTCTTTCAGGAAGGGGAGAGAGGGAAAGAACTGTTGGTATCTACTGAGAACAAGAAGGAACAAAGGGTGCATATTGAATCATTTCTTCTTCTAACTCTTTTAAGTTGTCAAAATCAACTTTAGTTTGTCCTGAATGTTTTCTATTATTTTTTCTTCAATACAGTTGGGTTAAGACGAGAAGGAACCACCAACCTAGTTAATTAAAAGATGAAGAAATGAGAATCCAGTCAGGGAAAGTAATTTCTTCAAGGACACACAATTAGTAAGTGGCTAAAGCAGGACTAAGGTGTAGGAGTAAGACATATACTCTTGAATATAGCATTTAGTTGTTTAGCAGCACTATGATTTAGTAGAAAAAGCATAAATCTGGATCTGGCATTTAGTCTCATCTCTGTCATTAACAAGTGGCTGTGTTATCTTGGGCAAAGCAATATGTGAAGAAACTGTGGGGTATAATCAAATGGAAACAACTCTTGAGTCAGAAGACCTGGGTTCATTTTCCGCCTGTCATACTTCCTGTGTAATTTTGGAAAAGTCATTAAACCTTCCTGGGCTTGTTTCCTCATTTCTAAAAATTAAAAAGTTGGACTGGATGGTCTCTGAGCTTCTTTTCTAGCTCTCAGGCTATAATGATACTTTTGGAGCTCCAATTTCTCATCTGTAAAATGAGGTGGTAGAAAAAAGATGATCTCTTTGTGGCCTGTCCAGATAATTATTGAATGATTGATTTTTAGGCATATGAACAAAAATATTTTCAAATATTAATTCTCAAATAAATCAATAATTACTCCATTAAAATAAGTTAATGCTATTTTAAACTTTTGTAATATTTTCCACTGCTGTCTTATATTATCTCCTCTTAACTAAAAAATAAACATGGAATTTCATTATTATTAGTTTATCCCATCCATATAATGAAAGTATGAAATGTTTTCTTCATTTAATGTAAGTTCTGATTACTTCTGCTTATTACAATGCTATGTGATTTACACAACTAGACATGTTTTAACTAACTTTAATTTTACCACTAGAGGGCACAATGGTACAGCCTAGTAGAGGGAAATTGTTAAAGAATTACAGAATTTAGTTGTTTTGTTTGTTTGTTTTCACTAGGAGCATACATTTAAATTACAACCTCCTGAAACAAAGTTTTGCAAAAAACCCTTCCATGCCTTCACCCATTTCATGAAATGTTTTTGTGTATTCTGGTGGAATACCTGAGACCCATGGAGAGATATTTAAGGTGTGGTTAAAAGAATGAGGGATTTAAAGACAAAGGATTAAGTGCCTAAGTAGGAATCCTGGCATTGTCACTAACTAACAATGTGACACTGAATACATCAGTTCACCTCTCTGATAACCAGTTTCTTCATTTTTAAGTACAACAGGTTTAGAAAGGATGATAGCTAGGATTCTTTTAAACTCAAAAACCTATGAGCTATAATTAATTCTCACCCATCTCTAAGCAAATAAAAAGATGTTGGCTTATGATAAGGAAGAATTTCAGTCAGCCTCTTGCCTCTCAACTAGTTACCAAACTCCCCAGAAAAATGTGATCCCACTTTTATATGGTGTGAAAAGCATATCCTGAGGCCCCACAATACACAAGAACAAGGTATCCATAAGAAGAAGGGGTGATATTGAGATTTCTGATAGCTTACTTTTCTCAGTAGACCTCTATTTATCCTTTCCAACTCTATCTGGATTAATTCTCCAAAGTTATTATGCTCCACCTCCCTCTAGTGTCCCACACTGCAAACACACACACATATTCACATACATATATGTACATATACACTATGCATATATATAATCCCAAACATAATAGGAATTTTATATGTCATGGACACAGAAGTAGAACATTTGCAAGTGATGACAAGATGAAGGCTAAGACCATTGCTACATGTAAGCAGAGGAGTATGTCAAGGGGGCTGAAAAGATTGAGGAACTGAGAAGTTAACGATGGAATGTGTTTTGATGATGAAGTGTTTGATGGAATACATACATATACATGCATGTTTTTATGTATTTCATCAAACACACAAAGATATATAATATATATATAATGTGCCTAATTGTATATACAATATAGCTATCTACATCTGTATATATGTGCGTCTGTATATATATATGTATATATATGTATATATATATATGAATACATATATAATATATATATATGTATATATATGTATATATATATTATTAATACATATATAAATATGGAGAGAGAATATATATTTCTCATCTATAAGTATATATATGTATATGTATATATATATATATATACACACACACTTAAACATCCTATATAGGCTATGTGTATATATTATGTATGTATGCATGTATCTATGTGTGTGTATACATTTATATAATATTACATATATTCCATTAAATATCTTATTTCATCAAGTATCTTATTCTAGCTTCTCAGTTCTACAATCTGTTTATCTCCTATGGCCTACTTCTTTACTCCTAAACTTACATGTAGGAATGGTCATGACCATCATCTTTCCATCATTCACAAGTGTTCCACTTCCATATTCATGATCTGTGAAATTCCTATTTCTTTCTTTCTTTCTTTCTTTCTTTTTTTTTTTTTTGGCTAGGCAATGGGGTTAAGTGACTTGCTGAAAGTCACACAGCTAGTGTCACGTGTCTGAGGCTGTATTTGAACTCAAGTCCTCCTGCCTCCAGGGCCAGTGCTCTATCTACTGCGCCACCTAGCTTCCCCAAAATTCGTATTTCTTATAATCATTTTTCATTACATCTTTCCTATGCCTGGCGATCCCTGACCCAATTCTTTTTTCTCACCATAACCTCTAATCCCTCTATCTCCCAATACTTTCCATGGCCATTACTCCTGCTCTTGCTCTATTCTTTCTTTCCAATTGCTAGCCCTTTTCAAACTATTTCAATATACTATACTATACTATACTATACTATACTATACTATACTATACTATCATATGCTCTCAAAATTGCTCCCACTTTGTCATATCACCAATCACATCCACTTCCCACCCATGAATTCTCCTACCAATCAACTTCCTTTGTCTTTATTAACATGTAACAGGAAATAACAAAAGCACATTGCCTTAGTCCACTACAAAATTTATAGCATGTAATCTCATTTGGGCTTTCATGGGAGCAAGGCAATCCATCTAGTCCTTCCTAATCAATTCTTTATCGCACTCCCCAGAGCATGTTTTCCAAGCTCCTCCTCTCTCTTCAAACCTGCCACCACATCCCCTCCTTTTATACTCTCTGCTGAGAATCTCACTTCATACTCCATAAAAAAATGAGGTCATTCACCCAGAGCTCCCCAATTTTCTCTTTTCCCTATCTTATATTCCCCTGATATCATTCCTTCCATCTTCTTCATTTCAGTCTCTAATGAGGAAATGGTTTTTTCTTTGTCAATGCATATCCTATATGCAACCTTGGTAATTTATCCTTCCATCTTCTCCAGCAGATTTCCTTCCATTTTCATTATGCTGTTTTTTTTTTATCTTCAATCTCTCTTTATCTGCTGGTTCTTTCCTAATTGCTTTTAAAAATGCCCATACCTCACCCAACCTTAATAAAACTCTCACTAGATCCCATTTTTTCTTCAAATTATTACCATCTATCTCTCCTCCCATTCTAAGATAAACCCTTTGGAAGAAGGCATCAATACTTGGTGCCTCCATTTCTTCTCCTTTCATTGTCTTCTAAACTCTCTCTGAACTCATTTCTGATTTCACCATGCAATTAAAACTGCTTTCTGCACAGTTACTAATGATCTCAATGGCCAAATCAAATGGCCTTTTCATTTTATTAACTTAAATTTTTTTTTCTCAGCATTTAACGCTATTAATCATCTTCTCTTTGATTAATTCTCCTCCATGGGTTTTCATAATGCTGACTTATCTTTATTTCTCCTCCTACCTGTCGGACTAATATTTAGTCTCCTTTGCTGGTTCTTCATTCACATCATGGAAATTTACTATGGGTATTCCCAAGGATCTGTCCCGGTGCTGCTGTCTTTTTTTCCCTCTACATTATTTCTCATTAACTCCAATAGGTTCGACTTTCTTCTCTATCAATAAATCAAACAATAAGTATCTATTGTTTACTGTGTGTCAGGTACTGTGCTAAGTGCTGGGGACAGAATCACAAAGATTGTAACAATCCTTGCTCTTAATGAGCTTGTGAGGAGAAATTAACAAGTACTTATATAAGCATATATCAAAAATATAAAGAGAACAAATGCAAAGTAGTTAATCACAAATAAGTTTGGGAATCCAAGCACTAATAGTTGGAAGGATCAGGAAATACCCTATGAAAAAGGTGCTTCATATTGAAGGAAGAAAGGTATTTCACACGTATATATGTGATATATTTATGATACATGATATATATATGTAGACATCCCCAAACCCATTCCCATTCCAAACTTCACTATTGCCACTATTCTCCTAATCACCTAGGTTCAAAACCTCAGCATCTTCCTTTACTTTGAATGCTCCCTTACCCTACACACTTTGGTATCCAAAAATTCTCAGTGTACTTTTAAGCCTTAGTAGTTTAAGTGTGCTAACAAACTCCTGTAGTTACCATCTGTATTTGGCAGAGAATGCTCTTTATACCCTGGCCCCTTCCCATCATTCCAGTGTTCTAACAATTATTCCACTCCACACATTCTATGATGAAACTATATTGGCCTAGCTGATGTTCTTCACACACAGCAATTCAAGTACATCTGCTCTCTCTGTGCTTTTGCACTAGCTATGAACTGTGCCTGGAAAACTTTCCTGGTCCACTTTCTTCTCCAAATCTCAATGGATTCCTTTAAGACTCAATGCAAATGCTACTTTTTTTTTTTTTGGTAAGGCAATTGGGATTAAGTGATTTGCCCTGAGTCACACAGCTAGTGAGTGTTATGTGTCTGAGGCCACATTTGAACTCAGGTCTTCCTGACTCCAGGTCTGGTACTCTATCCACTGTGCTACCTAGCTGCCACCAAATAATACTTTCTTCAAGAAGCTTTTCTTCCTCCCTTTCTATCTGCTAATTTACTTCCCCTAAATAAAGGTAACCATTGTGATGGTCTATTTATACTTGAAGATCATAATTTGCTGTATAATAATTTTTTTATCTTTATGATGCATTTGCTACTAGGATCTGATTAATAATTATTTGACAGGCCCATAGATACCTTAGAAGACTTAATATGTGGTGAAATAACAACAGGCCAGTATTTCAAAAAACCTTATAAGGTTTTTGTTTGTTATAGCCAAAATTTGTCAAAGGCAAATAATTAATATGGATGAATTTTTGTTTGGTGCAAGGTTCACATGGGAAGAAGTTTGTAAAAAAGTTTATAAATACAGAGAAAGTAGGAGCTCCTTAAGGCAGAATCAGATTATCTCTACTTAGTACTCCAAGGAATTTCTTATAGTGGCAGGTCATTAGGCAGAATGAGGATATTGCACTATTTCTGTAAGGTCCCTTCCCCTCTAAATTTTATGATTCTATGAATTTCTAACCTTGGGAGGCAGGAGGAAGAAAGGTTTCCAAGGATATCATCTTTTGTGATTTTGATCAATTGTAAGTTTAATCATTTGTTAGAAGCATAGAGGTATCACTTAGCAACCAGGACTCTGTCCTTCAACTCACAAACAGACTACAGTATACAAATTTATCCACAAGCCACATAGTGACTGCATGAATGTCTCTGGTGATAGTCTGAGTCAGTCTGTGGTTCAGACTGGTATGTATGGGCATAAGAGTTCATGGAAAGGATGACTCAAATTGTGTCCAGAGAGGAAGAGGGAGAAAGAAAAAAGAAAAAGATTTATCTACTCATTAAGAAAGGAAACACAGACAGATTACCTGGCTCTGAAAAGTCAGATCATCTGTGGACTTCAGCCACTCTAGGGTTAAAGGTAGTTGTATATTGCCTAAAAGGTTGCTATAGAAACCAAAATGCTGATCCTGAGGAAAAACAAAATCACAGACACCCTAGGGTCCTTGTCTTTTATTCTACAATGCTTCCAAGTCCGTTAATGGTTGGAGGAAGTTGCTGATTAATTTCCTGTCGAGGGGGTGTTTGATGTTCCTGTACCTCCCTCGGTCAAGGCCCCTCCACAAATGCAAAGAGTTCTGCCAACTTTCCATACTCTCTTACTCAAACATGGGCAGCCAAGTTATCCTGAAATCTAGTAGCCTCTAGAGCCTCCCTCTAGTTTTGGGTCAGACTTGGGAAAAACTCTAGTGGATTTCCTGGGATACCCAATTCTTGCCTTGTTGATCTGAGCTTTCTGAGCCACACAGGTGGTGGGTGGTTTTAAAAGAACTTCTAAGAAACTGATAAGACTCTTAGGGACCCAAAAAAACCCTTATTCCTCACCCTCAAGCACCTTCTGAATCTTTATTTTTGAATTGAAACTAAAGCATTCCAGTTCTTGACACCACAAATTCTTGAGCAACCCAGAGAGTCCATCATTTTGTCACAGAGCCTAGGAACACAGAACAGAATATTCTATGGGTTAAGTCTAAAGACCATTTGACTGGTAGAAGACATAAGTAGGATCAGCTAGTCATGAGGAAGTGATAGATTGTTTTGGTTTTTTTTGTTTGTTTGTTGGTTGGTTGGTAAGGCAATTGGGGTTAAGTGACTTGCCCAGGGTCACACAGCTAGTAAGTGTCAAGTGTCTGAGGCTGGATTTGAACTCAGGTCCTCCTGACTCCAAGGCCTGAGCTCTATCCACTGCACCACCTAGCTGCCCCTAGATTGTTTCTTACTAGCCTTATCTTGTGGGTAGGTCTGATCCCTATAACTCTGGAGCCCTATTCATGGTCACCATTAAACAAAGGACAATGATTTTTAGTCAAAGGACCTGAGCTAAAATCTCAGCTTTGCAATTTCCTGCCTTCATCAGGTCATTTAACACTAGCGACTTCAATTTTCTTATTTGCAAAATGAGGTGCTTGACAGCATTTAAGTTCCCTTTTAACTCTAAACTTATGATCCTGTGAAAAGAACCATAGGATGTAAGTCCCCAAACATAGCAAAAAAAGAAAGAAAGGTCTCAATTATAGCAAAGCATTCATAACAGAACTTTGTGTGGTACAAAAGAATAGAAAAGAAAGATCCCATTCAAAAGTGGAAACAAATTGGAAGTATAAGAGGATACACATAGAAAAGTTTTGTGATTACTTTGTTAATATACCTATCTATATCTATCTATCCACACACACAAGCATACATATATACACATTTATGTTACGTGTATATATGAGTGTATTGGTAGAATGAACACGTTATCATCTAAGTATACATGTATGCATGTATTACATAGTATATACACACATATAACAAAATATATATACATATATTTATATACATATGTGTAGATATTATAGCAGAGAGTTTATTTCTTATGTAAGACTCCTGTTCTTTTTATATTGAAATGTTTGGATTGCTTAGTAATTGTTAAGTTCACAAAAATAAAAAAAAAGAATCTATGAAAATGAGACATTGAAAAATATATCAATATTTACATGAATTAATTCAGAGTGAAGTGAACAGAACCAGGAGACACATAATACTTGATGATGATAATGTAAATGCAAAAGACCTTAAAACTAGTGGTATCACACTCAAATAGAAATTGAGGGCTTTTAAACCATATATGAGGTTCTCCGCAGGCCACATCTTGATGTAAAAAAAAAAAAGACATATTAAAACCACCTATGTTCTATTGTATTTTTATTTATTTTGTTAAATGTTTCCCAATTACATTTTAATCTGGTTTAGGATGCAATCAGGAGTGTTATGGGCCCAATGGTGGTCTACAGGCCTTGTGTTTGATACCTTTGTCTTAAAACAAAGCTGAACTCAGAGGAATTGAAGCAGATAATTTTAAAAGAACTGTTGATAAAGGTTAACTCCCCAGATTCAGCAGAAATGTTGGGGAGGGGATGACCATAGGTGCAGTATGCTGTGCATGTTGTCAAATAAGGTTATTGTGTTGGTTGGTTTTCTTCATGTTTTTGCTTTTATTTTATTTTGTTTGGTTTTGTTATAAGGGTGTACTTATGACAAGATAGCAAATATGTGAAAATATCTATGCTACAAAAAACAAAAGATATCAATAAAACATTTTAAAGGCACTCCACACTATCATTATAAGAAGATTTGTAATTTATAACATCAAAGAATCATATACAACTAAATCTAAGGTCTAGCTGTAACTGGTTGAAACCCTGAGAGTTAGGAGAAACAGTGAATTTCCCATAGCTTTTGACTCTCTGCAGTTTGTTAGTTCAATTTGACCTCTGGTCTCCTGACAAACATGCTTTCTCCAGTTGAGTTCCTTATGTCCTGGCACTATGATAATTTCATCAGACTCAGACAGATCTCTACTTATAGTTGTGCCAATGAAGCAATTAAGAACCCAATAGTTCTAAGTTGCATAAAGTGAATTCAGATACAAATGAAGAGATTAAAAAAAAAGTAAAAGAAAGATGTCCCTAGGAAAAGCGCACAGGCAGGAGATATATCTTCTTTGAGATAGCTGTTTAGACATTTAATTAAGATTCGATGTTTTATCTTGAATATCAAAAGCATTACAGAAAGAACCCTTTTTCAAAATCACAAGAACTCATTTATGGAGAATTCCTCTTGGAAGATATCTCTATGGTTTTTTCTTAACTAATTGCGAGGAAGAAACACTGTCCTTTTCCACTAAAATCTTAGTTTTCTCCTCATTTGAGAAATAATCATGGTGGAAGAGTCATGAGTATGAATCAAGGCAGGACCAATATAGAAATTAACTTGCTTTGTGTGCTTCTTCTTTTATTGCAACCATATTCTGTGGTATCTAGTGTGTTGGTTATACACAGGCAACACTCTTTCTCCCCCTTCCTTTTATGTTTAAACCACTTTTGACTAGATTTACAAGACTCCAGGCAGATATATATTTTTTACCAGGCTTTGATAGGGACACTTCTATAATAGCAGCTCAACATTCCAGTACTTTAACTTACTTCTTAGATCCAAATTCCATTCTCAGACACTTCCTTCTTTAAAAGTAATTTGTTTGCCAAACATGTCATCCTCTTTTGAAGTCCTTGTCTTTGACTCAAGTCAACAAACTTTGTTAAGTTCTTACTAATGTTTAGCCCAAACATCTGGGAATATAAAAACAAGAACAAATAAAGATTGTCCCAGCCTTCATGGAGCTTACATTCTAATGGGAAAAGACAATTCAGAAAAGTGAGCCCAAAGATATGTGGAATGGGAAATGGGGATGGAGGTATTTCAGGGTGGGGAATTGTAAAGTTAGAGGAAGAATAAAGACTTCAGCCTGGAGATGAATGGAAACATTGTTTGTCCAGAGGGCTCCTGGAGGAACTAGCTCATGAGAGGGAGAGGCCAACGTAAAAAGCAAGCTAGGTGAGCAGTGAGCTTCCCCGGTGAAAAGGTCTCTTTGTCGTGGTAGAGAAAATCCTGTGGAAATGAGTCAGGAATTCATCTGCGGAGGGAGGAGAACATAATTGGCCTGCATCTCTTCCTCACTGTGGTGGATCTATGGATTGTGACTAGAAGCTAGGTGGCTCAGTGGCTAGAGTGGCAGGCCTGGAATCTGGAAGATTCCTCTTCCTGAGTTCAAATCTGGCCTCAGATATTTACTAGCTATATGACCTTGTGCAATTCACTTAACCCTGTTTTGCTCAGTTCCTTCATCTGTAAAATGAACTAGAGAAGAAATGGCAAATCACTCCACTTCTTTGCCAAGAAAACCCCAAATGGCATCACGAAGAATCAGACATCACTGAAACTACTGAACAACAGTGATGAATATGCTACCCAATGTCTTCAGTTTCTTGCCCAGGCTTCCTGAGAATCATATTGTTTTCTAGGTTACTTTTCATTCCATTTTTGTTGTACCTTCACAACAGTCCTCACACAGGTCTCTCCAATCACACCATCAGTACCCTAGTACACCCCTTCATCATCTCTCACAGGTCTGAGCATATCACTGTTTCATTTGTTCTCCCCTCTCACTGAACAATTCCAGTGGCTTCTAGGACCAAATAGAAAGTTTTTGGTTTGGCATTTAAAGTCTTTAATATTACCTAGTCCCTTCCTGTTTTTCCTATCTTCTCACACTTTCTTCTCCTCCATATACCCTACAATCTAGCTACTTTGGACTATTTGCTGTTCTTCTACACAACATTCCATCTTCTGACTATGATTTTTGCTCAGAAATGCTCTTTCCCTGGAATACTTTCCTTCTTTATCTACTCTGTTTTGTTTCTCTGGTTTCCTTCTTTTATCACCAAATGCCATTTTTAGAGGAAGCCTTTCCCTGGTCTCCTGTGACTGCCTTGCTACTGCCTTTCTATTGAAATTACCTTACATGAACTCTCTATACAAATTGGATGTACAAATTTCTTTACAGGTTTTCTTCTCAATAAAACTGTGCACTCCTTGAGGGCAGCGGCTGTATTTTTGCCTTTTTTTCACGTGCCCCAGTGGTTAGCATGATGTCTGGTACATAAGAAGTGCTTAATGAATGCTTATACGTTGACATGAATTAATAGACAAAGACACTGAGGGTCAGAGAGGCTGATAAAAGAGCAATAGTAGATTAGAATGATGGAGTAATGGTAATAGAACCAGATATTGCCCACATCTGCCAAATTACCAAATTTCCTTTTTATTGAACTACTTAGCCAGTCCAATGTAGAGAATAGGTTATCATATGTAAATATAGTTGGAAATCTTCCAGAATTAATGTGTAGAAGGAGATAATGCCATGATTCCTACTACATGATGAGACTGTAATCATAATATAGTGTGAAATATAATAACAGTATATTTCATAATTAGTGACCTATAAGAAAGTGATCAATGAAGATGATACGTACTCTCAAAATCAGATATTCCACCAAAGTTACTTCTGTATTTTTTCAAAGAAATTTAAAAAGTCATTAAGGAATTTTGTGCTGCCACAGACCATAGATACCAATGGTTGTAAAAGAGACATTATTGAAATAGGATAACAAGGTAAGAATATTGGGGATGAGAAAGCAAAATGGGAATATTATTTTGCCTTTTATTATAGGAATGTGTATTACTTTTGTAATTCTTTGGGAGAAGAAATTTCTTTAAGTGTAGAGGCAAAATAAAACAAAACAAAAAACAAACAAAAACATTTTCTTTCATATGTTCCCATTGATGGACAGGATTGAGCTACTCTAGGAGATCATTTCATTTTTAGTCAAGGACCTTAAGGCAACTTGATTGTTTCACTTTTCAAGAAATGGAGGAAAGAATAACATTGACTTGCTCTTCCATGAATCTCTGTCCCCAGGAGCTTAGCCTACCAGGAAAGGGAATACAGATTCCTATCTGCCAGGTACAGTAGTTTGTGATTTAATGTTAATTTATTTATAATCATATGGTGATATAAATTACTTCAATATTTTTGATAAAGGACTCTATTTTTTCCCCCTTCTCAAACCGTACAAGTTTCTTTTTTGTGTTGCAAAAATGAAGAGATTGTATACTTCCAAATGAAAAGTAATCTGACAGGAGAATTCTGCATATCCCTATATGTCAAGGCGGAAAAAAGAAAACTGAGGTTAGAAGGTTAGTAAAAATGAAGAAATAGTAATTTCCAGGATTCTCACTCATTCAAAACAAACGTTTGTTCAGAGATCAAGAAAAGCAAAAAGCAAGTTTCTATAAGGGAAAGAAGCTGCATGCTTGGTGTCATCCAATTGGCCTTAACAATCACATAACACAGTGAGTAGCCAAGATGCAGTCATGCTAGAGGGAAACAGAGAAGAACGTTGTTCTTCTCCCCCCCTCGAGATTTCACCTTTCACATTCTTCTTTTGTACTTTTTTTTCCAAATAATCAAAATATGAGATTACTTTTAGAACATGTAAAATGTATTAACCATTTTTTAAATATTCTTAATAGCATTCCATTCTAAAAGTATCATAGCAATATAAGATAGAGTTGTTGGTAAAAGTCAAATATATAATGTTGATAGCCATACCTTTCTGAAAGTTTTAAATGCATGCTATACTTCACAGCTTAATTACGAGGACGATATGAGCTTTTATATATCTTGGACATTTGCTCTCAGACCTCTCTCCTCAAACTTCTAACTAAACTTCTACCCTACACAATACACTTACAAGAGGAGACTTAGCTTCTTATTTTAGTGAGAATAATGAGGCAATATGTTGTGAGTACTCTTAGATCCTTTCCTTCAGGCTTCATATCTTCTTAGCATCATTTCTTGTCTTTCACCCCCCCCATATTTCTGGCCAAAAAAGAAGTATACTTATTAATCACTATAGCTACTCTCTTCACCTGTCAGAAATGTTGGGCTATTGCCAGTCATCTTGACCTTTGTCTTGGCACTGGACTTTGATGACTATAGAGGAAAGAACGAGGCTGGTGACTGCTCAGTTCTGCCCTACTCATATCCAATTCAAGTGCAGATCAAGAATCACCCTCGTGATATCATTGGTCTTCTGAGAATAAAGGACAAACAACAACAACAACAACACCTATCACAACACTGGATTTTATCAATTCCTGGCCTTAAGGTTTACCAGTTGTGTGATCCTAGGCAATTTAACAAACAATGCTTGATCATTTCTAAAATTAGGGTATTAGGCTACTAAGGCAGTGTTCCCTAGTGGAAACAGTGCTAAATGTTGTAGTTAGAAGTCATGAGTTTGAAGCCCAGCTCTGCTGTTTACTACCCATATGACCTTGGACAAGTCTCTTAACTTCTCTTGGCCTCATTTTCTTCATATGGAAAATATAAGGGATAGACTACTTAAATTCTAATGTCCCTGTCATTTCTAAATTCATGATGCTACGATTAGACAAGAGTTGAGGTGATTTCCATCTGTATATCCTGTGATCCTTCCTACTTTTTTAAGGATTTTGCTTCAATAGTCATCCTCTGTTCTTTTTTAGATGCTTGTCTAAATAGCCAACTCTGACCTCTCTTTTGAATGTCATATTCTTATCTTAAACTTCCTATAAGATACTTCTACTTGGATGTCTTTTTGCACCTCAACTTAAATCTCAAAAGAAGTTTATTATTTTTCTGTCCAAATTTGTTACTTCTTTTTTTGTTGCTTCTTTTTTTAATGCTATCACCATTAATTTCATCTGTATTCAAGATATTGGTTTTATATTTATCTCTTTTCTCTCCCTCACCTTTCTTCCTACTTAATACATCCCTGTAATAACTCTTACATTAGTCTCTTTCTCTATATTCTCATTCCAGCTTCCCAACTACAGATCCTCATTAGTACTCACCTGGATTATTGAAATAATCTATGCTTAGGTATTCCCACATCCAGTCTCTCTTCAATCAACTTCTTCATACTGTTACAAAATTCATTTTTCTTATGCATAGATCAGGTTATACAACTATAGTGCTCAAATATCTATCCTGTGTCTCTATTGCCTAATGAATACAGTTCAAATCCCTTTGCTTTGAATTAAATGCCCTCCGCAATCTGGTGCCGCCCTATTTTTTTAGCGTTAGCTCAGCCTAGCCTAGCCACACATTTACCTCTATTAGAATACTTTCTTTCCCCCTAACATATGCTACAAATTTCCACTTCTGTAACTGTTCACTCTTTCCCTTATGTTTGGAATTTCTTCCTTCCCTTTGTTTATCTGTTGAATTTCTAACCATCCTTTAAAGACCAAGGGACAGGGCATTTCCTTTCTGAAGCCTTCCATCATGTCCCTGTACTACAAAAAATGTTCCTCCAAAACCTCAGGTAGCATTTATTTTCATCTCTATAATGCATTACTCATGTATTCTTATATGTTATGGTTATCTGTACATGTCTCCTGTCCCTGTACTAGAATATAAACTCTATGAAGCTGAGGAATATATCTCATCTGAACACTACTTCTCTGAGACCCTAGCAGAGTACTTTGCATGCACTAGATGCTTAATAAATACTTCTTTTCCTGAATTGAATTAGGCAGTATCCTTTTAAAAAATAGTATGTATTGCAGAATTTATCTGCTCACATTTTGAAGAAAAATTGACTCTCCCGTGGAGCTAGTCATGAATGAATTTTTCCCCAACTTGGAAAGAGAGCTGTTAATGAAATTAATACTGCAACTGAAGTCAAATTCCAATTAACATAGATCTATAGCACATTTCATTTTAGGATGGGCAAATGCTAAATTAATCACTGCTTTCTGTTAATGCATATTCCAGACCTTGCGACACTATGGATGAAATTTAGATTCCTTTGTTGTTTTGCAGAGTTACATGGAAAAGTTTATTAAGTCCAAATGAAATCCCAGCTTTGCTAGCTTTGGATGCCAAATGACTCAGATCACTTCCTGGAGGTGGAGAGATGAAAAATCTTCATTAAGTCATCCTCTACAACACGTTTCCAATCAAAATATAATGGCCACTTGGTGATTTCATTTTATTAGATCCATGCAGTAGTAATATGGGAAACATATACATTTTCTGACATGAAGAGAAATAATTTTTTTTTCTCTAAATGACTGAACATGAATACAAAGAATGGATTAAATTTAAGGAATGTGATCATCTCTCTTAGAAAGCATGAATCATATTGACTTTCAGAAGCAGAGGGGCAAAGAACATATCTCCTTCCTCACATCCTTACTTCTTCCTCTGCACAATTACTCTCTTGAGTTAGATAAATGTTTAAATACCCTGTAGCTATAAGCAAAGGTGACTTGCAAAGCAAATCAGAAAAAAAAAATCTTTTTTTTGTTTTGCTTTGTTTTGTGAATGTTTTGGCTGAGAAAAAGGATACTGCAACATAGCTATCAGATTCTTTGCTCAGATTTGGTTTCTGATCCGATTCCTGGAACCTTCTCCCCATTTGGCAATATCTGAGATGAAAATTTGTTGAGTCACTTTATATTTGTACTCTCTCTTTATAAAGTTGTATCAACTGTTTTCCATGGACACCATGCACACATATTTTTTTCCTATCTTTTCACATTTTACTCCCCCCTATCTACTTTATGTTCAAATCAAACTGACCTTCTTGTTGTTCCTTACACACAATACTCCATCAACCTTCTCTGTGACCACTGAGTCCTGACCCTATAAAACAGAATATTCCAGATGTCCCACCTTGAAGAACTAGAAGAACGTTAGAGAGCCTGGATATTCTGGGTACCAAGGAAGGAGGGTACCTTTCACCTAGTTCATTGGTCTCCATTCTTTTATCTGCTAGGTTTAAAAAATTAACACATTTAAGACCTGATATAACTTATCCCCTCCAGCAATTAATTTGTGTCATTTTCTCTGTGTGTTACTGATATCCTTGATAGGTCCTTTCCCCTCTTTTCCCATCTCTTCCTATTGTGTCTCCTCTTGATGTCTCAAACTAAGTACTTTCCTTTGTACTAGGTAAAATGGGTCCAAATCAAAGGTCTTTTAGCATTATTGGTCAGTTTGCTTCATTTATGGTTTAAGTACCAAATAAACAACTCCGATGGACTAAGGTGCTGCACTTTCACATTGAATATTTTCCCCTCCCATATTATTATATTTTTGATGTGTATAAGCTCAGCTTTTCAGGGGCATGTTATACTTCCTCTGTTGTTACCTGCATCTTGGAGAAAATGATCCAGGAAGAATCGTGGACAACTGCCTTTGGTAGATGTTGCCAGGTTAGATAAAAATATAACCATCAATCAGATAAAAGATAACTTTTAGCTCTGTCTACTTCCCCATTGTGGCTACAAGGTAGCTCAGGCTTTTTTGATATTCTTGAGTCATCCTAGGTTTCCAAAAATCATTAATGGATATGCTTCATTTCCCATTGATTCCAGTTGTTGATTTATTGACAAGAATTATAGTAGTTAACATTTAGATAATACTTAAAGGTTTGCAAAATGTTTTACTTTATTATAATCTAGGTCGATGTTCACAATAACCCTGTGAAATAGGTACAATTATTATACCCATTTTACAGATGATGGAACTGAAAGCAGGCAGAGGTTAAGTGATCTCCTGGCTGGATTGGGCTGAATGAATAAATGACATCCAGTTATATCTCAATGGCATCAGATATGGTGTGTTTCCACTGTACTCCAATCTGAAGGCACATCGAATTTTATTCTGCTTAAATATGTTTAATTTTAGCCTGACTGATTTGACAACTAGCAAGATGATGACTCTGGAAAGTCAGGCAAACTAGGTTCTCATTCTAGTTCTCTGCTGTTGGTTAAGCCGTGCAACCTGAGCGGAACACATAGGTTCTCTGGACAAGAAATTGCACTTGCATACATTGAGAATAATAGTGGTATCAGACTCACAGGCTCAGATATTATGTTCTGTGTGAAGGTTTTTCTCTTGATTATCTATCTATCTATCTATCTATCTATCTATCTATCTATCTATCTATCTATCTATCTAGATATACACACAGATCTACATCTACCTATATCAATGTAAAAAGATTAAACAATACTTAGAAATTATGTCTCAGAGTTCCCTGAAGAAGTTTTTTTTGGGGGGTGGACACACAATGTAAGTCCAAAGCTTTGTTATGTTTGGTAAGCAAACCTTTTGACATAAACTTGGCCTGCAGAGGGAAGTGATAGAGGGGAAAACATCTGTGTGGGAGTTGAATGTCTCTGTGCACAACTGTTCTATGATTGTGTTCTAACAGGTGCCAAACTATTGGTTTCTATCATTTAAGAAGTGTCAGGACTAGACAATAGCTACATAAGAATAGTTGCCTTGGGAAGAATTTTTAACTTATGGACCCTTAGAAGTAGCTCAATTCTAAGAAAGAACATGGGAGTGTGTGGAAGAGTCTTTCAATTTTCTCTTTTTGGGGAACATCCAGGTCCATGTGGAGGGTGAAAGGGAGCAAAAAGGGACATCCATGTTATCAGGAGGAAAAAAATCCAGCCTTTCCAGGTACCTTTTACTCTTGTTTCTCATATGTATTCCATGCTAGGAAATGGAATTGTTTCCATTTGAATTGTCTTACGAAGATTCTGAAGATCACCTGGAAAGATAAGGTACAGGACACAAGGTCCTTTCTTGAGTTGAACTGCCAAGCATTCAAACTCTAGTGCAGAGAGCACAACTCCAATGGGCTGGGCATGTTGTTTGAATTCCAAAAGTATATTTGCCTAAAAGACTATTTTACAGAGAATTCACACAAAGCAAATACTTACACAGAGGGCAGAAGAAGTTATACAAGGACACTCGAGTTCTCTCTGCAGATCTTTGGAATTAATTGTGACACGTGGGGGACAATGGCATAGGACCATCCAGAATGCAATGGCCGCATCAAAGAAGGCACTGTGTTCTATGAGCAAAGCAGAATTGCACTAGTTAAAAAAATGTGAGATGTGCAAATCTAGATATTTCCACTCTAAACATTCATATGGATTATTTGTGCCTGAAATAACATAGGGCCTTCTAAACTCACATTGATCTGATCAGCCATGGTCATACACACTATATCTTGACCTCAACATAGTGATATAATTTTTGTCTTCTTTGAGAATGGACAACAACTACCATGTGTGAAGTAGCAATCAACAGTATATTGCTCTGAACATGGAACACATCAGTAGTATTTAAAACTACACATAACCATGATTCTATTAATAGAACCACAACCCTACTATATCTTAGTACACCCTAGCACCCTACAACACCATCTCCATGAGTAGCAGTGCCTAAACAGAGGTGTGACCATGTGATCAAACCCCTACTATGAGCTTGTTGACACTTAGCTAGATTGTTTCTTAGATAACAGAAAATAGCCTCTATCTATTGTCACAAACTTTGAGAACTCAGGTTCTGTTCCATGGCAGGATGAAGTATCCGAGTAAAATTTATGTTTTGTATTGTTTTTTAATGAATTGTATTACTATCACATTTGTTATGGTAAATAAAGGGTTAAAATTTGCAAGCAATAGAAAAGATGGTCCGGGAAAGTTGGATGGTAGCCGGCTCTGGTCCAAGCAGGATCAGATTCCATAGATTTAGAATTAATCTTTATAGTTTCAGTGTTATCACTTAGGGATATATAGTGTTTTCCCCAAGCATTTTATCTCAGGGAATATGAGACTAGATTAAAAAAAAAAGAAGAAGAAACAAAAAACAGGCTTAATTATGAGTTGCCTAAGTCATTCTTAGTCAGGTAGGAGGAGCAGTGGATAGAATGCTGGGCTTGGAGTCAAGAACACCTAAGTTCAAAAAAGATACTAGCTGTGTGAACCTGGGCAAGTCACTTAACACTGTTTGCCCCAGTATCCTCGCCTGTAAAATGAGCTGGACAAGGAAATGGCTAACAATTCCAGTGTCTTTGTCAAGAAAACCCCAAATGAAGTCATGAAGTGTTGGATATGACTGAAACGTCCGAACAACAATTAGCCATCCTTACGAGTCCTGAGAAGACAGCAAAATGTTAAACCATCAGGGTCCAGGTACAGATTACCAAATGGTTAACTGAGACACCTGAAACACTATCTCAGTGAGGTAGTTAATAGGATGATTTAGGAGTTTGTTCCACAAAACTTGGACCAGACATAAGCAGGACTACGTCAATGATATTATAATTATAATAAACAATAACAAGGGAATCTTGAACTATTGTTAAAGTAGCTTTTGGAGGGGGATAAGGAAGGAACAATGTCTATAAGTTTCATGGAAGAGGGAAGGAAGGGATGAGCTTTAGTAAATATAAAATTCTTCATTCTTGTTCTATCATATACAGTAAACTTGTTCCCTGTAGCTACTTCTTGTAGCTGTGTAGGCCAATCAATTACTTAGATAAAGCTAGGTTTCCCAGCCATGGCACAATGCTAGAGGGAAGGTTGGGAAGCAGTATTATTAGCATTAATAATAATAATAGAATAAGGATAGGGGCTAAACTAAGTTTTCATTGGTAAAGGAGATTTTTAGATGAGGGACCTACTTATATTCAACAAAAACTAGCATCTTATCTGTTTTAGAAAGTTATCTAGAGCAGAGGTGTCAAACATGCAACACACTACAGGCCGACAACACTTCCTGATCCAACCATATTAAATGTAATTGGGAAATACTTATCAAAATATACAATAATACAACAAAACATAGATAATGTTAACTTGCAATTTTCTAAGTCAATATGTGACTTACATGAACTGCTATATATTGTTATATGACCCCCCTATTTCTATTTGAGTTTGATTGGATTAAACCATCAAATCAACTAATTCATCCAGAACGCACAGACAGTATGTATCAGTGATAGGTCTTGAATTCAGATCTACTTGACCCCAAGGTCAGATCTCTATCCACTATAAATGACTTTCTGTAATGATGAAGATGATGACAACTTTTGCATTTTGAAATAGGGGTCACTTTATTACATCCTTGGAAGGGTTATTTCCTCTACCAACATAAATTACAACCTTACTAAATTTTCTTATTCTGTGTGATTACTGTCCATGATTTTCCATAATTCTTCTATAGAGGATCTACTCAACTTAGGTAACTGATTGTTTTTCATGTAACAAAAATAAAACTGACACTTCTGCTATGCTTTATGCTTTTCAAGGAACTCAGACACATTATTTTCTTTTTTAAAATTAATTAATTTATTTTTAGTTTTCAACACTCACTTCCATAAGATTTTGAGTTTTAAATTTTCTCCCCCTCCCTCTCCACCTCCCTACCCAAGATGGTATACAATGTGATATAGGCTCTACATATACATTCCTATTAAACATATTTTTTCAATTGTCATATTGTAAAGAAGAACTAGAGCCAATAGGAGGAACCATGAGAAAGAAGAAACAAAACAGAAGAAAAAAAGAGCAAATGGCATGCTTCGATCTGCATTTAGACTCCATAGTTCTTTCTCTGGATATGGATAGCATTTTCCATAATGAGATTTTTGGAAATGTCTTAGGTCCTTGCATTGCTGAGAAGAGCTCAGTCTATCAAAGTTAGTCATAGCACAATGTGGCTGTTACTGTGTACAATGTTTTCCTGGTTCTGCTCACTTCACTCAGCATCAGTCCATACAAGTCTTTCCAGGTTTTTCTGAAGTCTGATTGCTCATCATTTCTTATAGCGTGATATTATTCCATTGCATTCATGTACCACAACTTGTTCAGCCATTCCCCAATTGATGAGCATCCCCTTGATTTCCAATTCTTTGCCACTACAAAAAGAGCTGCTATAAATATTTTTGTACATATGGGTCTTTTTCCCATTTGTATGATCTCTGTGGGATATAGCCCAAGAAGTGCTATTGCTGGGTCAAAAGGTATACACATTTTTATAGCCCTTTGGCCATAGTTCCAAATTGCCTCTCCAGAATGGTTGGATCAGTTCACAACTCTGCCAACAATGCATTAGTGTTCCAATTTCCCCACATCTTCTCCAACATTTATTATTTTCCTGTTTTATCATATTACCCAACCTTATAAGTGTGATATGGTACCTCATAGTCATCTTCATGTGCATTTCTCTAAACAATAGTGATTTAGACCATTTTTCTTTACATGACTACATATAGCTTTAATTTCTTCATTTGAAAACTGCCTGTTCATATCTTTGACCATTTGACACATTATTTTCTTTCATCTTCCTAACAACTCTGCAAAGTCAGGAATACAAAACATCTTATTCCCTCTATATTATTGATAAGGAATCTGAAGGTCAGAAAGCTTAAATTGTTTCCTAGCAGAGGATCACATTGCTATTAACATGGACAAAGATTTTAAAATATCTGGGGGTCATGGAAATTCCAGTAGAATATAAATTACTTGAGGACAAGGGCTATTTTGCCTCTTTTTTCTTTGTGTCCCCACCCTTTAGTAGTGTTCATCATGCATATTCAGAACTTAATAGATGCTTGTTGGATGAGGTGGTTGGAATGGAATAGGAACGAGTGTGTGCTATGAATCTTTTGGGAAGCAGTAGAAAGCCACCCACATAAACTCTAGTTTTAATATACAATATTCTTTATTTTTATTACAGTATATATAGACAATCTATAGTAAGGTCAACCCAATAATTTTCAACCCAATAATATAGTGAAATTTTATGTTTGCTTTACATAATCATAGATATTATTAAGAAAGAGGAATCAAAATAAGAGGATCTCCTTCCTTAACAAATAACTGGAGAATTTGAGTTTTTATTTTAATAGGAAGAGAACAGATCCTAAATCCTCTTCTTGATATTAGGAAATGCATTTTCTTTATAAAAAAAAGTGTTGTTGTTTCTTTTTGTTTTTATATTACATTAGCTTCTAAATATATACTTCTTGCATCCTCTACCCAGAAAGCTTATAACAAAGTTTTTTTTTAAAGTTCAATAAAGCTAATAAAAACATCAACAATGTTTTAAAGCTTATACAACATTCAATACCAATGGACCTCATCTGTTTAACAAAAGGGAGGAGGGGACATTTTTTATTTCTTCTCTAATGTCAAGCATTGACATTATAATTTCATATTTTTATGTTATTGTCCTTCCTGTTACATAGTTGTAGTAATTGTATGTTTTTCCCTTACTCTGCTTACTTAACTTTGCATAAAAATGCATTTTCCAATCATTTTTGTACCTGCCAAAAAAAAGAATATTTAATGTCTGAGTCCCTGTTAGATATTGATCAGGTGGATCTTCTAAGCAATCCAACAGGTGATTTATTTCCCTCCGTTAAAACCTGTAGTGAACAAATCCATCTGAGAATTCTAGTCAAGATGGCAGAATGACAAAAAGCAGCTTAGCTCTCTTAATATTCATCTCCAAGCAACTTTAAAATAATGCCTAAAATTGGATTCTGGAATTGCAGAACTAACAAAAGGTCAGGATAAGACTTTTTTTTTTCCAGCCCAAGACAACATAGGAGGCCAGGAAAAGTCTATGTTAATGGGGTGAAATTTAAAAAAATATATAAATGTAGCAAAAACGATCTCAGATAACACAAAAGCAAAAATAGACCTAATTAAAAGAAATAAGCAGTAAAACCACCTCTCACTAAAAGACACTGTAGGAAATCAATTAATATCAATGCTAATGTATATGCACCAAATGGCATCACATCTAAATTCGTAAAGGAAAAGTCAAATGAGTCATAGTAGGAAATAGACAGTAAAGCTATAGGGGACCTCAACTTTCCCCTCTCAGAGGCAGATGAACCAAATCACAAAATAAATAAGAAAGCAAAGGAGATACATAGAATTTTAGAAAAACCAGAGACAGTAAATTATGGATAAAATTAAATGGAAAGAAAAAAGGAGCATACCATTTTCTTATCTGTACATGGCACTTTCACAAAAATTGACTATATATTAGAACATTAAAACCTCACAACAAAATGCACAAAAGCAGAAACATTAAATGCAACCTTTACAGGCCATAATACAATAAAAAGAATATTCAATAAAGAGCTGTGTATATGTCATTTAAAATTATTTGGAAAGTAAATAATCTGATTCTAAAAAAAGTGTGAGTCACTTAAAAATCATAGAAACAGTCAATAATTTGATCAAAAATAAGGAGAACAATGAGACAACTTTCCAAACTTTGTGGGATTCAGCCAAAGCAATGTTTAGGGGATAATTTAAATCAGTAAAAGAGAAAAAGGCAGATGAATGAATTAGGCATGCAACTAAAAAACTAGAAAAAGAACAAATTAGAAATCCCAATTAAACACCAAAGTGAAAATCCTGAAAATCAAAGAAGAGATTAATAAAATTAAAAGTAAATAGATCTTTGAACTAATAAATAATACTAGGAGCTGGTTTTATGAAAATAGTAAAATAGCTAAACCATTGATTAATCTGATTTTAAAAAAAGGAGAAGAAAACCAAATTACCAATATCAAAAATGAAAAGCATAAATGCACCACTAATGACAATGCAATTGAAGTAATTATTAAGAGTTATTTTGTCCAATTATATGACAATAAAACAGACAATTAAGTGAAATAGATGAATATTTTTAAAATTGTAAATTTCCCAGATTAACAGAAGAAGAAATAGAATTCTCACATAACTCAAACTTTGAAAAAGAAATTTAACAAGCCATAAATGAGCACCCCAAGGAAAAAAAAAACAGGACCAAATTGATTTGCAAATGAATTTTACCAAACCTTATAAGGAGCAATTAATACCAATACTATATAAGCTATTTGGAGGAAAAAAAGATAAAGAAGGAGTTCTACTAATTTCCTTTTACAACACAAGTATGGTTTTGATAACTAAACCAAGAAAAGAAAAAAAAAAGAATGAAACCTGTAGGCCAATTTCTGATGAATATGGATGCAAAAAATTTAAGTAGAACGTTAGCAAGGAGATTATAGAAATATTTTACAAAGATCATACATTATGACCAAGTGGTATGCATGGTAATAAATGCAATCAGGAATGCAAGCCTGGTTCAATATTAAGATAACTGTCAGCATAATTGACCATATCAATAACAAAACCAACAAAAATCATATGATTATATCAATAGATTCAGAAAAAGCCTTTGACAAAATATAATACCCATTCCTATTAAAAACACTAGAAAGCATAGGGGTCAATGGAGTCTTTCTTAAATCGTAAGTAGCATCTCTCTAAAAACAAAAACAAGCATTATCTGTAATGGGGATAAACTTGAAAGTGTCCCAATAAGATCAGGGTTGAAGCAGTGATGTCCACTATCACTGCTATTGTTCAATATTGTACTAGAAATGTTAGCTATAGCAATAAGAAAAAGAAACTGAAAGAATAAAAGTAGGCAGTGAGAAAACAAAACTATCACTCTTTGCAAATGATAGGATGGTATAATTAAAGAAACCTAGAGAATCAATTAAAAAACTAGTTAAAAAAATATCAGAAAAGTTACAGAATTCAAAATAAACCAATATAAATTTACAGCAAATTTCTTTGATAAAGGCCTCATTTCTTAAACATACAGGAAACTCAGTCCAATAAAAAAAAAAGCCATTTGCCAGTTGATAAATGGTCAAAGGATATGAACAGGCAGTTCTCATAAAAAGAAATCAAGGCTTTTGGTAATCATATGGAAACTTCTCTAAATTATCACTATTTAGAGAAATGCAAATTAAAACAACTTTGAGGTATCACTTCACATGCATAGATTGGCTAACATAACTGAAAAGGAAAATGACAAATATTGGAAGAGATAACATATGGAAATTGTTTGAAAGAAATGAGATTGTTTAATTTAGAGAAGATAATATTTAGAGGTGATAAGACAAAAGCATTCACCTATTTGAAATGTATCATGTGGAAGAAAGATTAGTCTTCTACTGTTCTTTCCCAGAAGGCCCAACTAGAAACAATAGACGGCAACTGCAGAATGGTAGTTTTAGACCAGAATTACAGGATTGCTTATGAGAAATTATAAAGCCCAACTGGATTGTCTATGGCCTACTTTAATGACTCCAAGCATCTTCCTAAAATCAAAGTTCATCTTTTTTTAATACCAATATTATTTTAGTGTTGTCACATAGCTAAGAGCCACAGAACACTATAGGCTTTGTAGTGGAGTTTGAAGGCTTAAGGAAATCCTCTGGCAATGAGGGAATTTGACATTTTCCAAGCTCTGAACCAAATGGCTGCCACTCTTAATAAGACAGTTTATATTTGTGGTACTTAGCTTGCTTATATCTGAAAAAAAAATTCATTGCAATTCTAAGTTTCTGATTGGTTGATTGATTTCTGAGGCTTGTTCATGATAGCAAATATGATCATAACAATGATAGCCAGCATTTATATAGAGTTTTAAGGTTTGCAAAAAGTTTTACAAATATTACTTTATTTTATCCTAATTAAAAGCCCAGGGAAGGAGGTGCTATTGTTATCCCCATTTTATTCAGGAAGAAACTGAGGCGAACAGAAGTTTTGACTTGCCCAGGGCCACAAAAATAATTGGTGTCTGGAGCCACTTTTGAAATCAGGTCTTACTGACTCTAGTTTCACCATGCCACCTGGTTGCCTCAAAGATCTCCAAAGTGATGGGGAGAAAAAAAGCAAAGCAAATCCAGAGAAGTATTGTTGGCATAGTGACAAAAACCTCAATTCTGGTAATAGCTATGTGACCTTGGATAAACTGTACACCTCTTTGGACCTCAGTTTCCACATCTGTAAAACATTAGATGAACTTCTGGAAAAGCACTAGAAAATGCTCATTCTCTGGACTAATGTGGGGGATAAGGGAAGGAAACAAAGAATTAGGAAAATGGGAAAAGGAAAAAAGGAAAAGAATCTGCAGAAGCTCTCATTCCACCTACAATTTTCCAACAACACTTGGGATTCATTTGACTCAAATTACAACTCCAGATGGACTTTTCAAACCAAAAGATACAGTCAGAAAAGAGAATGTATGAGGAAAGCAATAAGTGATTTGTGAACCTCTCTTCTCATTCACAGTAAAAGGACAAAGAAACGGAGCTGAACACAGACAGGGATCTGGCCAGGGAAGTTGTATAGGAGAGCCATAAAGGAAAGGAAGAGAGGTCTGAGCATTAGAATGAATAGATGTACTTCTTGATTTAATTACTCTATTTGGTTTATGAGGCAGAGACATACTGTAGTGTTTACTCAGTGTTTATACTCAGCCCTACTGGGGCTCTGATGATTGGATGGGAAATAAAAAACTCCATCAAGCCAAAAGCATGTGGTGCTTGTTCTGATGTGTCTTTCCTCCTCACACTGCTTCTTTCTATTCCCTGAAACCCATAAGAAAACACTTAAGTGATGTCAATCTTGTGTGAAATTAAATTAAGGGACAGATGCAAAAGAAAGAAAGAAAGAAAAATAATAAGACGGAATGTTGGGGAAAGTGAGAAAAATACTAGTGGGGTAGGAGCTAGAAAGAATTGACAAAGCTATGCTCTTTACTATGCCTTCGTTATTTCCTGTGCATTATATTACTATGATTCTACTCCAAAATGCTTTTTCCCCTTCTTCTCTCCATTTTCTCAGCATATGGTATGGGAGCAGCAGTCTCCCTTCCTTCTTTATGTGGTGGAAAGCAGACCCAGGTATTTGAGCAACCTCGCCCAGTTGTCTCTAGGGAAAGTCTTGGGCACTTGAATGATGATTATGGAGAAATGTGGAAGCTTTATCAAATGCTTAGAGGGAGGATGCTTATTTGGGTAAGAAATTCATTGGCTTAGTACCTAAGATACACTGGGTTTTGGAGTCACTCTGTTTTAACCTAGGGCTTAAGAGGGAGATTCATGTTGACCACAACAAGGAAGGATTGGGTCCCAAGTCGCTGAGTGAACTTCTTTAAGATCAGAGATTGGCAGAAACTTTTCGTAAAAGTTGAAACTCCATACTGGTGAATCAGTTTACTCTCCAACACATTGGAGTTAAGGGATGTGGAATATAGGAGAGGCATGATTCTATGGCTTAGTTGTGGCAGAAAGGGTGAATGATCATTCTAGGCTAATTTATGTATAAAAATACCTAGTTAGTCTTAAGAAACCTTTAAAGAAATGGGAAAGATAGTCACCAAAGAGGGCTTAGGAAAAAGGTCAGAAGACCTCCATCTTTTCAGATTTCCCCAGCCACTATCAATGACAATTGCCTTAAGGTAGCTGATTGTCAGTGGAGATGTGCAGTGGTCTCCAGTTCTTGAAAGAAAGGGAGGGGGGCAGCTAGGTGGTACAGTGGATAGGGCACTGGCCCTGGAGTCAGGAGGACCTGAGTTCAAATCTGTCCACAGACCAAACACCTGACACTTATTAGCTGTGTGACCCTGGGCAAGTCACAACCCCAATTGCCTTAAAGGAAAAAAAAAGACCTGTTGGTGGAATTGACCACTGATTGGTTATAACTTCCATGGGGCAGCTAGGTGGCTCAGTGGATAGAGCACCGGCCCTGAAGTCAGGAGCACCTGAGTTCAAATGCAGTCTCAGACCAAACACTTGACACTTACTAGCTGTGTGACCCTGAGTAAGTCACTTAACCCCAACTGCCTTAAAAAAAAAGGCAGGAATAAGAAGAAATCTATTTTAAAAATCTATCAAATATGTATTTTTCAGCTTTTACTTTTCACATCTAAGGCAGTTATAATAAGGTGAGAGTTGGAGAACATGCTTTCAGCTATGATCATGTGGTATTTTTCCCATAAAATATGTGCTGGAGCAAGTTTTACCCACAGTCACTGATGGCAACAGAAACATCATTTTAAAATCATGGAATTACAGATGTGGTGGGTCCTCAAGAAATTCCTCTGGTCTGCAGGCAAATGAATGAATAAACATTTTTTGACAGATAATTATTGCTTATCCTATTTCTGGAAATTGGGAATCTATAGCCTTCTTCAATAACATATGTAATATTTTCATTTAATTATTCAGTTATTGATTCATTCATTTATTGATTAAATAGTTATTTATTAAGGACCAGTAAGAGACAATGTGCCATTGTTCTGTGATGTTTTATTTTGCTCTTGGTTCACCAAAAATACCTTCTTTATACCCAACAAATATTTCTGCTGCTCCAATTTAAGTTTTTATCCTGTTGCTGAGCTCATTGATAATAGAAAATCCATGAAATTCACAGGGGAAGGAGACTTTTTTAATTAACTTTTTAGATATGAAGGCAGAGTTGTTTAATACTTTGCCTGCAGAGAATTATTGAATGTTAGCATAGTCCCAAAGCTGAGGATTAATTTAATTGGAATAAGCCTTTATTGAGTTTCTTCTCCATGCAGAAGGGCACCTTCTGAGACATTCACAGGGGTACCAAGAAATCACAGCCCTTGGTTTTCTCACAGGGCACTTGGAGATTGACATGCATGCTTGAGAAATTTCTAACAGTACAAGACAGTATATGATATGAGTGAAATTTGTGGTGCGTAGAATAAATCTCATTGGAGCTCACTCAGTAGCTTTCTTATTTAGAACTCACAGCATTTCAAAATATCACATGATTAAGTTTTAGACAAATTGCTGAGTAAATAATGAGGGCCCAGCTCAGTTGATGCATTTAAAAAAAAAGTATAATGAGTAAAATCAAAGGTACCTAAGTGATGCAATTAAACAAGGACTGAATTTGGAGCCAGATGAATCTGAACTCTGCACCTTAGTACTTGCATTATCTTGGGCAATTTACCAACTTTTCTGTCTTGGTTTCCTTATCAGCAAAATAAGGGGATCAGACTAAGTCCTAACTCTAAGTCTAGGATTCTATGATCCCTGAATTCTTCTCTAAAAGGTCATGATTACCTGATTCTATAAATAGGACATGGGATCCCTTGAGACCGTAGTGTATTTACCAAGGTCTGGGGAGAAAATCCCATATTATAATGTAGTACAGTGAGGAAACTATCGAATTTAGTCAGAGGACCTAAGTTCAAATCCTGGTTCTGCCATGTACTGTGTTGCCTTGATCAAGTCACTTAACCTGTCTCAGTCATCATGTCCTCAAATTTAAGATGAAAGGCTTAGAAAAAAAGGTCCCTTCCATCTCTAAATCCATGAGCCTATGATTCTTGACTTTTCTGCCACATTAACATAGTTCACATGGAGCAACAATCAGTTGGAACTAATCTATAAATAACGGTATCAGAGACATATGTCATTCATCTTGGACAGTTCACACATTAAATAAAAGTGCCTTGAAATTTCTTTTCCTGCTCAAATTTTTGAGATCCAGGAATCAGTGTTTCCCCAAATGCCTTCTTCTACCCTCCATGACAAGGAACCATATAAGGCTTTGTAAGAAGACAGTAAGAAACTCTCAGGCAAGGTTTTCACTGGCATTTTTCTATGCAAATATCCTGCTGGGTATAAAACCTCTCTTAGCACTACAGAAGGTTGAGGTACTCAGAGTGACACAATTGTGTCTTGCCAGTGTTCTCTATTATACCCATAAGAATCTTCAACTTTTTAATTCCACACCTGCTCATTTTCAATGGGAATAGCCCATCATCTCATTTTTTAAAAATTTCTGTACCATGCTTATTGAGAATCACTATAGCAATCAAGATGAATGTTGCCTATTTTCCTTCTTTTGGTGGAGTACTTAAGCTGTCCCTGCTGCTTAATAACTGCATCCATCAACTGCCAATTCTGTATTTAATTATCTACAACACTCATTCAAAACACTTAAAAAAACTCTTCTCAGGTCTACCAACTTCATCTCATTACACACACACACACACACACACACACACACAGAGAGAGAGAGAGAGAGAGAGAGAGAGAGAGAGAGAGAGAGAGAGAGAGAGAGAGAGAGAGAGAGAGAGAGAGAGAGAGAGAGAGAGAGAGAGAGAGAGAGCGCAAATAAGTTCATCAATTTTATTTGGAATATCAAGTCCTCCTGATATGGATTGCATCAACTTCCTCTCTTCATACTTCAGACTATTCTGGTATATTATTCTATCCTCCCCTACCTTCTTTCTGAAAGGATAAGGTGCAAATATAAAAATATTCCTTGTTAAGGATGATCCATCAGCCTGCTTCCTTGATCCCATCTCTACCCGGTTCATTCAAGACTTTTCTCTATCAATTAGTTTTCCCTTATCACACATTCAAGATTTCCTTTCCTACTGACTCTTTTCTATTCATCCATAGACAAGCATAAGTCTTCCCAAAATAAAGAATCCTCTTCATCCAACATGGCTAGTTATTGTAGCATTTTTCTTTCCATCCTTTTTTTAATTCCTGAGGTTCTACAATCGAAATCAGGCTTTGGTTTTTATAAATACCCAGGTTATATAACTTTTATTTGAGGAAAAAATAGGGTTAGTCATAAAAGTGAATGTATGTTCTAAAGATGAATCAACCAACTGAATATTTATTTAGCATTATATGCTAGTTGATATAAAGACGAAATTGAAACATTCTCTTCACTCCATCAGCTTACAACCTAGCTAAGGGAAGCAATGTGTTAACGTATGTATATATGGATGTTGTTGTTGTTGTTCAGTCATTCAGTTATGTCTGACCCTTCTTGATCTTGTGGACCATAGCATGCCAATATTGTCTATGGAGTTTTCTTGGCAAAGAACTACAGTGGTTTGCCATTTCCTTCTCCACTGGATTAAGGCAAATAGAGGTAAAGTGGCTTGCCCAGGGTCACACAGCCTAGTGTCTGAGGGCAGATTTGAACTCAGGTCTTCCTGACTCCAGGCCCAGCACTGTACTCACTGAGCCACCTAGCTGACTCCATGGGTATGTAAATACACATATAAAGATAAATAAGTGCATATGCATATACACATATAATTATGTGTAATACACGCAAAGTTATTTTAAGAGGAGAGACTACCTTTTGGGAGGAACAAGAAAGTGTTCTGGTAGAAGGTGGTGGTTAAACTGAGCCTCAAGGGAAATTAGGGATTCTAAGAGGTAGAGTTGAGGAGGGAGAGAATTCCAGGCATGGTGAAAAGGTACAGAGACAGAAGACAGAATGAAAACATTTAGAAACAGTATGCTAAAAAAGTATGTTGTTAGCCATCACCAAATTAAATCTTTGTTTTTCTATCTCTTCCAACCTCTCCCACTTTCTGTTACATGGGTCTTTTTCTCTTTTACTTCTTCCTCCTCTTCAAGTCCAACTTCAATGCCTCATCGTGTTCTGGAGGTCATCCTAGCCTCTCAAAAGAAACCTGAGTTAAATATAAGCTTTGGCAGGCTCTACTAACCTGGAAAGTTCCCAAAACCAAATGCAGTCTTGGTGTTAGGCTGTATGTTTATTGGCTGAGTACTAGCCTAGGTAAGTACCTAAGAGTTCATCATTAGGTTGACCATAAGGTAATCAGTTTTAAGGACATAGCAACTTTCAAAGAATATCTAAAAGTCTCTAACCCATTTCAGTGGAAGATGTACTCATATCAACAAAGTGAAAGACCCCTGAATTATGAAGTATTTTTCCTTCTAAAAAGTGAATTTTATGTAACAAAATATTCATATTTTGATATGAATTTGACACAACCTCATTCCTTTAAAGAATTGGCATGAAGCCCATTTCAGTAGACTTGCTAGGTGGTGAGCATCAGTCTTGCCAAAGAGGGCAGCAGAAGCAATAGTAGTTTCATACTTTTTCTTGATGTGTATTACCAATCTTTCAGAAGCTAAAACTTCTTCTTAATTGTTGAATTTAATTTGTGTGTTTTGAAAATTCAGCATGGTTTTTTGTTGACTAACAAACAGCTGGAATGCATTAAGAATTAGATTTTGCTACTTGGCCTGTCTATATAAAGTCAAAACAACATCACAATGCAGTCAACTCAGTGAAAAAACACACTGGACATTTGGCACCATTTAGATAAAATAGTCTAGGGACTGATTCAGTGACTTAAGTTAACTCATGATTTTGGTATAATGTAACCTTCAGTCTTGATCTATATAAAATGTTGTTGATATAGATTGTTTCTTGAAAGGGTTTGTGAAATTGGAGGACATATTTTGTTGTTGACCTAAGGTAGTAATTTGGGAAATAATCAAATTTGTTGCTAATGATCAAATTCATATTAGATCAGGTTTCATTGCTTTTTCCACAGTAACTCAAAGGGAAATTCAAACTTCATAAGTAACCCAAGAAACTATTTAAACATATCTAATAAACTAATTAATTCAAAAATATTTGCTGAACACAGGGAGTAAACAAACCCCCTCATCTCTTGGTGAAAACATGTACATTGTTTTATGTTTTATTTTATTAATTTTTGTTATAAAATCATAGTGATGGATTCTAGATTATCCCCTCCCTGGGGATGCTGAGTGATGAGTCATCAATCAATCTGTCAATCAACAAGAATTTTTTTCTTCACTTACTATTTGCTTGGCACTCTACTAGGTGAAAAAAATAAAAGTACAAAGAATAAAGCTACATCTACTTGAAATAAGCTTACCTTCTAATAAGGGAGAGAACAAGTTCATATCTTAATATATAAAGCATAAATATAAAGTTAATAAATAAATAATAAACATCTAAATAGTTATATATGTGTATGCACATGTATGTCTAAATACATGTGTTTATACATCTATGCATGTATGCATATATGCATTATAATTATGAAACTGAGGGGGGGAAACATTGACCAATCATTCAGGTAGCTAAGGGCACAAAAGATGTTTTTTCTTTTCAAATGACCTGAGAACTTCAACTGTTTTTGAGGCAAGAAGCAGACATTTAGGGAATGGTCCCAAAAAGAGGGTATGCTTTTAAATTATATGAGATAGAGACTTTTTTTTTAACTTTTGGAAGAAGCTGATGTAATAATTCAGATAAAAATCTGAGAAAGATGATATATTTCATTAAGCAACATGACCACTTAGAAAGTAGGGTTAAATCATCGGCATGCATTAAGCATGGGCCAGGTGGCCATAACAGTTTGTAATAATCATTGTTCCTTCCTTTATCCTCAGGAGAACCCTTTGCCCAATTCACATTTATGTTTCAGATGCTAATTATAGGATGACAGACATACAGCTGGAAGGAACTATAGAGGCTATCAAATCAAATGCCATCGTATTACAGATGAGGAAACTGAGGCACAGAAAGGTTAAGTGACTTGCACAAGGGTCATATACCTAGTTAGTGTCTGAAGAGTGATTTGGATCCTGATTTTCCTTACTCCTATGCCCTAAACATTATGCTATGCTGCCTCACTAGTTTAGAACCAGAGATGAATAAATGAGCTTTTAAAAATTTTTTTATTAATTTATTTTGATTTATCAACAATCACTTCCATATGCTTTTGAGTCCAAAATTTTTCTCCACCTTCCTCCCCACCACCCTCCCCAAGACTGTGCACAATCTCATGTAGGCTATATATCTACATTCCTATTAAACATATTTTCACATTAGTGAAGTTGTAAGTAAAAATTAAAACCAATAAGAGGAACCGTCAGATAGAGGAAACAAAACTCAACAGAAGAGAAAAAAAATGATAGCAATTCAACTTCTATAGCTCTTTCTTTGGATGTGGATAGCATTTTACATCATGAGGCCTCTGGAGATGTCTTAGATCCTTGTAATGCTGAGATGGGTTCAGTTTATCAATATTAGTCATTGTACAACGTGGCTGTTATTGCGTACAAAGTTCTCTTGGTCCTGCTCACTTCACTCTGCATCAGACCATGCAAGTCTTTCCATGTTTTTCTGAAGTCAAGCTGTTCATCATTTCTTGTAGCACAACAGTATTCCATTCCATTCATATACTACAACTTGCTCAGCCATTCCCCAATTGATGGGCATTCTCTCAATTTCCAATTCTTTGCCACCACAAAAGAGCTGCTATGAATATTTTTGTACATGTGGGTCCTTTTCCCACTTGTATGATCTCTTTGGGATATAGCCCTAGAAATGCTATTGCTGGATCAAAGGGTATGCACATTTTTGTAGCCCTTTGGGCATAGTTCCAAATTGTTCTCCAAAGTGGTTAGATCATTTCACAACTCCACCAAAAACACATTAGTGTTCCGATTTTCCCACATCTTCTCCAACATTTATCATTTTTCTGTTTTGTCATGTTGGCCAATCTGATAGGTGTGATGTGGTACCTCAGAGTTGTTTTGATTTGCATTTCTCTAATCAATAATGATTTAGAGCATTTTTTTCATATGACTATAGATGGCTTTAATTTCTTCATCTGAGAACTGTCTGTTCATATCCTTTGGCCATTTATCTATTGGGGAATGGCTTGTTTTCTTATAAATGTGTCTTAATTCTCTATATATTTTAGAAATGAGGCCTTATCAGAGAGACTGGTTGTAAAAATTCTTTCCCAATTTTCTACCTTCCTTCTAATCTTAGTTGCATTGGCTTTGTTTGTGCAAAACCTTTTCAATTTAATGTAATCAAAATTATCCATTTTGCTTTTCATAATGTTTTCTATCTCCTGTTTGGTCATGAATTCTTCTGTTCTCCATAGATCTGATAGGTAAGCTATTCCTTGTTCTCCCAGTTTGCTTATAGTATCAGCCTTTATATCTAAGTCATGAAGCCATTTTGACTTTATTTTGGTATATGGTGTAAGATTTGGGTCTATGCCTAGTTTCTGCCATACTCTTTTCCAGTTTTCCCAGCAGTTTTTTTCAAAGAGTGGGTTCTTGTCCCAGAAGCTGGGGTCTTTGGGTTTATCAAATAATAGATTACTATAGTCATTGACTACTGTGTCTTGCATATTTAACCTATTCCACTGATCCACCACTGATCTATTTCTTAGCCAGTACCAAGCAGTTTTGATGATTGCTGCTTTATAATACAATTTAAGATCTGGAATTGCTAGGCCACCTTCCCCTGCATTTCTTTTCATTAGTTCCTTTGATATTCTGGACCTTTTGTTCTTCTAAATGAATCTTGTTATTATTTTCTCTAACTCTATAAAATAATTTTTTGGTATAAATGAACTTCTAAGAAATGCCCTTAATAACTAGCCAAGTTCCATAAAAAATTGATGTCAGAAAGAAATGGATCAGTCTTGAGTAATGGACACAGAATCATAATGTCCTAAACTCTTTGAATTGGAATAGATGTTAGAGACATCTAAGCCAACTCCTTCATTTTACATTTGAGGTTCAAAGAAAAGAATAGTGTTTCAGGTCACACAGTAACTGAACATCTAGAACACAATTTCTAGACTCCTGATTTTAGCTTGTGCTGTTTCCTGTGCTTTGTTTCCTTTCCCCACCTCTAAATTACCATGTGAAAAGGCACTGATAGGCTCTGTAAATACACAGATGAAATAACAAAACACAATTCAGGTGCTTCTTTTCCTGAAATAGCTTATATTATATAAAGAATTTATGATTAAATGAAAGTCAATGTACAAACAGCTATATTATGCTTTCAGAAGATGGAAGAGCCAGATAAAAACTTTTGTGGCAGTATAAGGTGTTAGTCTTACGAACACCAGTCCCACCAATTTTACATCTCCCTCCCTACAGTCAGTTGCAGGCTTGTATGGTTCTCATGGCTATTATTTGTGGCCACAATCATGCTGCTCCGCACCTCAACTCACCTATGCAAGTTTCCTTATAGCAGTAACAGTTAGGTAAGTAAAGACTGTATCTATTTGTGGCTACTAGATGGATATTTGTTATTTTCAATTGATGTACTGTCAATTCAATAAGAGATTAGTACATTTTCTTCACTGAAATCATTAGTTGTGTGGTTATATTTATGTAGCATTAAGAAGTAATGTCACTCCATGATTTGCAATTAAGTTAAATGGTAGCATCTAACGATTTTTTTTGGGGGGATCTCTAACACAAACACAGCATTAGAACTAATCTATTATAGCATTATTGGTGGCTTGGTCTCCAAGCCATCTTCATCAAGCAGCACAGAAAAACGAGCCATTCTGTAACAAAATAGAGTAAAATAATTGATAGACACTCAGAGCACATGTTCCAAAAAAAAAAAAGTATTTGGAGCATCAGTAGATATCACTTTACCAAGTAACAGAAAAAGCTGATATCAGGTACACAACAGTAGCTTTGTTTAATGCATTCATAAGTGGCTTACCTCTAGATAAAGTCTATGGAATGACTAACATCCTTGAGTGAAATTAAGACAATGGGTGAAATCTGCATGAACTCAACCACTAATATGTCACGAAGAAAAAGAAAATAAATATCTGTGTCATGTGAATTTATTTATGGAAATTGAGTGGTTTATAATGGTAATTCAGCACCAAGTCACTGCCACTAAAGCCACAGAAGTGTTATACGAGGAAACCAGATTTAGTCATCAATTTGGATTATGAAAGAGAATAATAGAGATAATACACTATGTATCACTGAAGGCTATACAATTTATATTTTACCTAATGCCTAGGAATGTATGGCCTGGTTTCAAAATTATACATTTTAAGCTCGATATCTTTCATGGCCTAACAGATAATAACTCTCCATAACAGAAACATAGACCTCCAAGGAACTTTCAAAACTAAACCAATATACTGTTTTAAAACTAGATCATTATCAGTTTGAACCATTGCCCACATTTTGCTATTATTACAAAAGTGCTTTATAAATATGTAATTGCTTTATAATATTTCTCTTTTTTGCATATAGTAGATTCTTTTAATTTTATTTATTTTACATGCATTTGGAATCTGTCTCTCCTCTTGCCTGTACAGAGAACACAGAAAATGAGAGAGAGAGAGAGAGAGAGAGAGAGAGAGAGAGAGAGAGAGAGAGATCAAACTTTCATCATAAATATGCATAGTTGAGCAAAAAAAAATCCATATTAGCCATGTTCCAAAATATATTTATCTCTGTAGTTTTAAATTCAGTACCACTCTGCCAAGAGGTGAGTGGAATTTTTCATCCTCAGTCTTTTGGGCTCAGGGTTTATCACTGCATTGAGTAGAATTTTCAAATCTTTCAAAGTTGATTCCCCTCACATCCCCCCCCCCCAACTAGGTTGTTATTCTATAAGCTATTCTTTCCATTCATTTTGCTCTGCATCAGTCCATAGAACTCTTCCAAGTTTCCTCTGAAAAGAAATATCTTATCATTTCTTCTACATAATAATTTTCTATTACATTCATATGCCATCATTTATTTAGTCATTACCCAATTAGAGGAGTTTCTTAGTTTCCATTTTTTGGCTGCTACAGATCTTTTTGTACACATATGCTCTTTGTCTCTTATTTTGATTTCTTTGGGGAAGAGGTCCATTAGCTGGATCAAAGGGTGTGTACAATTTGGGTGTATTTAAAAATTGCTTTCCATAATGGCAGAACCATTTCACAACTCTACCAACAGTTCATCATTGTGTCTATTTTCTCACAATCCTTCCAACATTTGAAATCTTCCTCTTTTTTTCTTCTTTGCCAGTGTGATGGCTATAAGGTAGAAGCTGAGAGCTGCTTTAATTTTCATTTTTCTAATTACTAGTGATTTTAAGCATTTTTTTCATATGATTAGTGATAGTTTGGATTTCTTCCTTTGAAAACTATTTGTTTATATCCTTCGACCATCTATCTACTGAACAATTGCTCTTAGTCATAAATTTGAGTCAGTTACTTGGATATGAGATCTTTATCAGAGAAACTTACTCTTTCCTTCTCCTTTCTCTAGGCCTCTGTCCCTCACATTTCTGTCTTCTCCTAAGATCATCAAACAGAACAAAACAACCCATAGCCACTATGTCATTTTTTTCATTTATTAACCTTAAAGACATAAGGGTTCTGAGAAGACAGTTGTTTTTGTTCTACTATAACAATCCCTACATATTCTTGTAATTAAACAAATATATGCATGTTTCTGTATTTCCTTTGGTGCTTTTATTTCAGTTTTAAAATGTCTATGTAGTTTTGGCTTTTTCATCAAGAATTTTTGAAAATCCTCTATTTCATTACAGATTTATTAAAATTATGATTATACTTAATTTTGATAGATTCTTGGTTGTAAACCATGTTTACTTTTTGAAATTTCATATTTGAAGTTCTCCTCTTCTAAAGTCTTATTTGATCCTTACTATGGCTTCTTGGCATCTGTTTCTTTTTGGCTGCTTGTATTATTTTTTTCTTTGACCTGGAAGATTTGATTATGACATTCCTCAGAATTTCATTCTGATGTATCCTTCAGGAGGTAAATGGTATGGTCTTTATATTATCACTGTTTTATTGTTATTGTTCTAAGAGTTCCCATCAGTTTTCACTTATAATTTCTTGAAATTTGTTTTGATTGGGTTTTTGATTGGTCATGTTTTTCAGATAGTTCAATAATTCTCAGATTATCTCTCCCTCACCTGTTTTCCAGTTTAATGGTTTTTCATACATTGTTTCTGATTTTTCAAGCTTTTGATTTTGTTTCATAGTTACTTTTGTGTTATTGAGTTATAGTTTTCATTCTGACCAGCTCTTATTTCATAATATTTATTTCTTGGATTAAATTTTCTACAATATGTTCAAAGGTATCACTTCTTCCAATTCTTTCTTCCTCGAGTATTCCATTTTGTATCCTGTTGCATTTCATCTAGGAAGCCCCGTAATTTTTCATTTCAGGACATTTATTTTTCTTTGAGGCTTTACATAAACTTATTATAGTATCCTTCTCAGGTTTGTCCTACATTCTCTCTCTCTCTCTCTCTCTCTCTCAAAAAAAAAAAAAGGTATTTACTTATGACATTAGAGTTTTCCTTAACTTGTTCATCTCAGCTCTTTTAGTATCTAAACCAGTCCCATGCTTGAGCCAGACTCCACATCTTAATGCAGTGATCTGGACCTGCCAGGTCCTGAGTATGGTGTAAAATAAGGGACTTTGGGGCTTTTCAAGTTCTAGGCTCAGTCTGATATCTCTTTTCCAAGGACTCCATGACTTCTTTCAATGATACACTCTGCCTGCTATCCTTTTTCCCCTGTTGATGGGCTCAGAGATTACTCTTACATACTGAGCTCCAGCCAAGGGCTTAGTAGACCAGGCAGAGCTTTGCCTAGGGATGTTCTCATGCCTCTGGTCTCAAGCCATTTGTGCCTCCCTGCCAAACCACATACTTCTGACTTTCGGGACACCAGGACAAGTCATTGTCTGCGGCCTTTCTCCAGCCTTGAAGAGCCTGGATTCTTCCCAAGATTCTCAAGACTTCACTGAAGTCTACTTTGGACCTACTTCTGGTTGTCATTCTCATGGTTTCATGAGGATTTCTGGGGTCCTTCTGTGGACCCCAGGTCAAGTTCTTGTTATTTCTTTTCAAGTTGGTGCTTCTCTAAGCACCAAAGGGTCATTTGCAGAGGATGAGGCTCTAGGAAATTACCATCTTACTCCCAGTGATATTCTTTTTATTGTTAACCTCCTTGAAGTGTAATTTCCGGGCCAATTGGTTTGGATATTATAATGATTTCTCTACATAATTCTGGAATGATTTCCATAATCTCAGGTTACAATATACTAACAAAGAATTGAATATAAATAGTTGAATCAAGAATTCAGATCTGTTTACAGAGATAAAGGGGCTCATGATTGCAATAGTCAAGTCGTTGTTAGGAGAAATTACAAAATGTTCAGTCTTAGAAAATCCGAACTTAAAGATTGTTGTAATATTTTCAAAGAAAACTGTAGAAATTATGCAACTTATTATTGCTGGTTGCAAAAATTTAGCACCTACTACATACTTACAAGGAGACAGTCAAGAAGATGACATTTTGCACTAAATGACTTATTTTCTTTATAGTCTAAAAGATGACAAATCTCTGTACTATATAAATCCCCAAATATCCTTGAGAATTCAATAAATATACTGTACTGGAGCCAGAGCATAATTAAAATATTATCATGTGCAATTATTTGAACATAACATTGACTTAGAAAAAATTAAGAACAATAATTTTAATAGATGTTTCCATCCTGAGAACTAATAACTTCCAAACTTTGGAACAAAAATAGACCAGTCAGAGGAAATGAAAACCATGTGGGAAAGTATACAACATATCTTACAGCCTATTTTCTATTGGAGGTATCCCAAAATTAAATTCAGTGAGTTTACAGACAAATTTGCATTCTAACAAAAATTCATTCAAAATTAATTATTTTAATTACCTGTTCAATTGTTCAGCAAATGCTAAATATGAATAGTAGGAGGAATGACTTATTTTGAACCATTTCTATTTAAACTCCATTGAATATAAAAATAAGAAAAATAAAATAATACAGATATCTTTCTTATCAGGTCCCTTTTAGCTCCTTGTAGATCGGTCTTTTCTGCACATTTCAAATTACATTTATCTCTTCCACATAGCAGGGATTAGGGGTACAGTGTCCCTAATCTGGAAAATCCACATAAAATTTTTCGGCCCTCCCTTCATACCAGAGAAGTATGAATTTTTTTCTTTTTCTTTTATGGGGTATTTACAGAGGCTTATTGTAAAATTTGGATTAAGTATTTGGTCATAGGATTTGTCATCTGCTCTTCTTTGTGTATCATCTGTGAATTCCACAAAACTCCCCCAAAATTCCCATGTAATTTTTTATGCTGACCTGTGATATATCAAAGCTGAGATGAGGAAAGTCATGATATGAAAAGGATAATTGTATTCTAATTTGAGTTATAGTTATTTGTTTATTTTGTTGGAGAGGCTTGGTATATTGGTAAGATGTCTGAGTCTGGAGTTAGAGAGCCTAGGTTCAATTTAGTATGACATTTACTCCTCAAGTGAAGTACTAAACACATTCACTAATCATTTACTAAGTGCCAAGCACTGAGTTTGGCAGTGAGGATACAAAGAAAGGCAAACAAAACAAAACAAACACAACAAAAGCCCTATAGCCCTTCATCTCAAGGAATGTACCTGCTAATGAAAGTAGCTGTCTTTGGACAAGTAACTTAACTTATCTGGTTTTCTACAAATCTAAAATGATAGGGTTGGATTGATTATATAAATCCCAAAGTCCCTTTCAGCTCTAAATCCTTTGGTTATGTCTCATACTACATTCTTATAAGTTCCTTAAAAGCAGGGTCTGTGTACCTAGTATTATCTTTTGCACATTGCACATAATAAATAATAGTTGAATTTAATTAAATTAAGTGAATACATTCCCATTTGTGGTCCTTATTCCAAAGAGCTATTTTGATTTGGAAAGAAAATTGTCAATATGTAGTTAATTAACCAGACTGTAATCAATGTTGATCACAACTCATTGATTCTATGACTCTTTAATGAATCCTGTGGAAATGCGCATTGATTATTAAGAACTCATTTCATAAGGACAAATTGTCAATTACTTGAAGTTACTAGATGAGCTTTCTGATTAAAAAAAGTTCAGCATGCTGCTTTACATGTGAAGTTAGTGACAAAATGAGATCAAATTTCCCCTCATATTATGTAATGTTTAATAAATTAATTAACTGCAAAGATAATCCCTATGGGATTAATCATTTTAATCACAGATAGCTGCTGGACAAAGGCAATTTTTTTTAAATGGAAGGGGATTAATTGTGATTAAAACTCAATTTGTCATTGATACATATACATAACCAGTACCTATCACTGCTCATATATCTTTCCCCAACTGTTGGAGACTCTGACAAAGACCTGTTGGAGCTGACAACTGTAGATTCTTTCCTTCTACAGACAGTACACAATTGCATCTATGTTCTTTCATAGGCAGCATGGAATTAGGAAAACAAATTGAAATCCAGCCTCAGGCATTTATTGGCTGTGTGACCATGGACAATTCACTTAACCTATCTGCCTTATTTCCCTCAACTGTAAAATGAAAATAATAATAGCACCTACCTCATAGCATTATTGTGAGAATCAAATGACATATTTTAAAGTACTTAACACAGTGGCTGACGTATAGTAGATACTATAAATGTTATCTTCTGTAAAGTTGTCCTTCTGAAATTGTTGAAATTGTCCCTGTAGACACCACTTCATATCATTTCTGTTATGACATCTGAGTTAATAAGTGACCAAGATTTATTTATCTTCATCTACTCTCCCCCCATCCAGTATGCTGTCTGGTAGAGTGGAAAAATTCACTGGATCTGGAATTAATACAGATCTGGATTGGAATCCTAATTCTAACCCTATGTGACCACTGGCAGGTCACAATCTCCTTGGGATTCAATTTTCTCATCTATAAAATGCAATCTGTGGTACCTAACTTATAGAAGTGATAGAAGGATCAAATTAGTTAATGAATATGAAATACCTTGTAAAACTGAAAATGCTGCATAAAGGTCAGCTATTTCTATCTTTGCACATTGTATGTGCTCAATCAATATTTTTTAAATGATGGGAGAAAAGAACATTTTTTCCATCCATTGGCTGGAGTGAGGATTACAGAAGGGCAGTCCAGGTTGCTAGGGTAGGAAAAAATGCATTCCTGACATACAGAATAAAAACTTGGAAAGCATGACCCCATAGAAATAATATTATAAATGATGGTTAGGCTCTCCATAGTAACCATAAATTCAACTACATTTTGGGTTAAAAAAAATTTGTGGTCTACCCTAAGAACCTAACCACCATTTGTAACATGATTTCTGTGGGAAAATGCATTCTGAGATCCATAAAATGAGTAGCAAATTATTTCTGTAACAGTGTGTTCATAAATAGGACTGTGCCATGGTGGCCGATGGTTCTCTCTTGTGTACCAAGAAAATTGATTTCCTCATTTGCAAAGAGGAAGAAATCTTTCTTTTTTTACTTCCTGACTTTTCAAGCATTCTTCCCTGGTCTACCTATGATCTAATATGGTCTGAGATCCAAGATCTCCCATGATAAAAGTTTAGAAGTCTTGAGCCAAGTAGAAAAAATATACACCTGAAGGGGCCCTCTAGTACCTGGTGGTTTTTTCATATGAAAGGAACAATCAGCAGAAGCAAGAGTTGCTTAACAGAAGGGCCATGAAAATGACTTATTTTAGATCAAATAGTGAGAATCACCAGTTTCAAAAGAAAAGTGGCTCAGTTTCAGGCAAAAGATTAGGATATTGGGATAATAGTTTATCTAAAGTGTTTTACCAACATAAACCTTAAAAAGCTATATAAAATCTGGCCATCATTATTTTCATAATTGTTGATATTTCTATGCTTTTTAAAGTTTTAAAAACAGTGTCCATATAACAGCTCATGTGAATTTTTGAATTACTTGGTGAGTTAGGTACTGCAGGTATGATTATCTCCATTTAATGGATGAGGAAATGAGTTGAGAGAGATTAAGTGATTTTTTCATTTGTCATTGTCTTCATTCAGTCATGTCCAACTCTTTGCAACCCCATTTAGGGTTTTCTTGGTAAGATATTGGAGTGGTTTTGCCATTTCCTTCTCCAGCTCATTGTACAGATGAGGAAAAAAAGGCAAACAGGGTTAAGTGACTTGCCCAAGGTCACATAGCTAGTAAGTGTCTGACGCTGGATTTGAACTTAGGAAGATGAGCCTTCATGACTTCATGCCCAGCACTCTATCCACTGCCCCTCTGAGTTCCCCAAAGTGATTTGTCCATTTCAACTATTAGAAGCAGGATTTGAACCTAAGTCTTCCTGACTGTAAGTTCGGCATGGCATCTACTACAGAGGTGTCAAATTTCATAGACAAATGACTTGTAGTCCTCAGTGTCTCATGGGCACATGGGTATTTTAATGCCTTGGAGTGGAGGTCCTCTACGAAACCCCAAATGAATTTTGGATAGCTCCCTGCCAAGGTTAGTAATTAACCACAAAAGAAATGGCCATCTATAAAGAACAGCAGCAAAGATTTCTTCCCACAGCCTCATCAAACTATCACATAGAAGGCACTGAAACATTTCTATTTGTGTAAGCTCCATGAGGTCAGGGTTCATGTTACCTCCACACATTACATCAGTCTTGCCAAACTCAAAGAGCAATAGGAAACACAAAACCATACATAAAGATCTCTGTAAAGCACCTATTGACTTAGGAAACAACATATTAACATTATGGTCTATTGTATTTTTATTTATTTTGTCAAATATTTCCCAATTACATTTTAATCCAGGTCAGTCCTCACCGGAGAATGTTTGGTCAGCAACGCAGTAGTGGCCAGTGTTTGGCACTATGTTCTCTGAAATTAATTTAAACTCCATGAGAGGAGGAGGGTCCATGTTCACTCTGCATTCTGTATCATCAGTATAAGCTCCAAGAGGGTAAGGTCCATGTCTTCTTTACACTTTATACCTTGAATATTCTGCACATAGGAAGCTCTTACTACATATTTGCTATTGTAATTTTTAAACATAATTTTTTTAGAATTTCAAGATGATTGTGGAAGTGTGAAAGCATGTATACAAAGATGCAGAAATCATAGTGATTTCAGGGGAATATCTAGGAATAATAATAATAATAAATTTTATATAGTACTTTGAGGGTTACAAACCACTTTACATGTATTAACTCATTCCATTTCATTTCAGATTAATGAACTTGACAGAATGCTGTTGGCAAGTGATATGGCTATGGTCTGTACTCTAAGCCTATGACCATTGGCCATAAGCCCCTTTCCCTACATTTACCCATAAGCCTCTAGTTTTGGTGAGTCACCCCCAGAGATAAAAGGAAGAGGCTGGCTGTTAAATATTTGCTATGAAAATAAATTTGGTGAAAATCAGTCAAGGCCTTTAAGAAATATCTTAGCATAGACAAAAAAAATCAGATGTTACCTCTCAGATAAAAAGAATATCCTTTTGCTCAGTGATTAACTTACCGTGTTTTATGATTAATTTACATAGAGTATATCATCCTCATTTAAAAAATATCTTTTGATGAATTACCTGGACAGATCTTTGATGAAAAACAACAGCTGCATTTGATATTGAATGAGTTTAAAGTGTGTTATATGTTTACATATGGGGGTACAAATATCATTTATGCATACACATGTGTGTGTGCATTATCTATGTACTTGATTAACAAAATCTCAATCCAAACACATACTTGACTAGCTTCTTTTTATCCTACTAGGATTTAGATGTGTTGCAATTCTTCTCTGCAGGCCCCATTCACATCTTTCCTTCAAACCTGGCCAAATCTTTCCAAAAACCCAGTGAATGGTTTAGTAAGGTAATCTCAGATGAACAGATTGTTGCTTTCAGAGCCAGTTTCAAGACTCATAAGTCCTCCTCAAGATTTCTTGAGGAGTGGCGCAGGTAATAGAACATGCCCCAAGACTCTCATTTCTCAGCTGGAGGTCAGTAAGTTTTTCCACAGGAGGCTCATGATGTCCGACTGCCAAAAATGATCTCATAGTGTAAGCCTTTCTTCCTTGAAAGGATATTTCTATCTCCACTATTTCATAAGTCAAATACCACTTAGTTACTTGAATATTTGAGGGGAAGAGGAGGAGGAGGGTTAAGGAATGTGGCTAAACCTTAAGTATAATCAATCTTTTTCAGTTTCAAGTGTTCCCCCTGCTCTTGAGCCAACAAATTAACGTGTAAAGTCTCCTCTTGATAACCAAGCTCCTCTGACATCACTTTGAATTGAAAAAAAAACAACAACAAAGCAACTCAAACCCTATACATTAAACGCTCAATGTAAATCAACAATTCAACCAAATCTCCTTCACTAATTATCCAAAATCCACCTCTCTCTCTCACCATATATTTTTTCCTTCTACAGACTAAAGCCTATTAGCCATTTAATAGTTATCCCAGGAGAGAATGTTTAAGTGCAAGAATGGAGAGGAAACATGCTGTTTTATAGTTTAGAGTATAAATCTTGTATGTTTTCTTTTTCTTACTCTTTCATTGTAGACTGTTTTGAAACAGTAAGTTGAAAAATAGCGTACTGCGTGAGAAAATCTGTTGCTCCTCTCATTTTACAAGGCTGAGTACTTCTGTTCCCTGTCTTGCTTGTTATTTCAGCCACCCAAGAAAGCATTCTCTTTCAATGCTCAAAACTCTTGAGAAAATGTAACTATATCTGGTTCAGTAATATTCATACATGTGCTTTATCCAAATAATGATTTATTTTGGAAGAAAATCATGTATTTACCTTAGGAATCATTCGATAAGTATTTCACATCATCTATAGTCTGGGCCTTTTCCAATTAGGTTTCTTTTCAAATTACTTTGTGTTCTCCAGGGAAGGCAAGAGTTTCAAATGATTCTGTCTCAGGATGTGAGCCAAAGCTTAATACAGGCTATTGACTTGCTTTCAGAAGTTCTACTAACAAAAGACAACAATGGTTGTCCCACTCTTATCCCCCCACCATAGTGGATGTAATCACTGTGAAATCCGTTCTGAGTCTGACACCAAAGCCCTTAGATTAATATGTATGTATGTATGTATGTATGTATGCATGCATGCATGTGTGTGTATTATGCATATACACACATATGTGTGTATACATGCATACATATATATTATATGCATATAAAATGAAAAAAACAAGGTAATTGATAATAAAGTGCAATCAAACACAGCCAATGAGTGTTTGATAATCCATAAGATACATAAGATACAAACTAATGGGAGTAAGAGTTTTCTGTTCAACTGTTCAACAAATGCCTCTGAGAAAATTGTAACAGATGTTTTTATAATGAGATTTAGATCACCACATTAAATCACATAGTGCAATAAACTCCAAATGGATATGTGATTCTAAATATAAAAAGATCATCAAAAAAAAAAAAGAAAAACTTAGAGTAGAATGGAAGGAGGTACCTTGTTAATCAGTCAGAGTTGATTGTCCTCACTCTTCCAAGGCCTTATAATCCATGAGGTGTCTTTGGCATTTGAGAGGTCCATTGATTCCTTTTATTAATTATCTGCTAGCATGATTAATAAAATACTTAATTATGCAAAAACTATGTCTCTTGAACTTTGTGTACATCACCCATTTCATATCTTAAGACAGTCACAAGGTATGTTCTGATATTTTCTGATAAATTACTAAAATTGCAATGTCTACTGCATTAATTATCAGTTGTCTGAATTCCCACATCAATTAGAGTGCTAGGCCTGGAGTCAGGAAGGCTCATCTTCCTAAATTCAAATCTGGCCTCAGACACTAGCTATGTGACCATGGGCAAGTCACTTAACCCTATTTGCATCAGTTTCCTCATCTGTAAAATAAACTGGAGAAGGAAATGGCAAAACCATTTTAATGCATCTTCACCAAAGAAACCCAAATGGGGTAACAAAGAGTGGATACAACTAAAATGACTAAACAACAGCAACGACTTAATAATATATAATCTTTTCATAAATTTATGTGATTATTTTAATGATATAATAATGTTTTTTAATAATATTATTTTTATATGTCAAGCCTCCTAACCTCCTAGATGTAAATAAACTTAAGATTATTGTTTTATGCAATTTAATACCAGTGTAAAACAATAAATCAAGGACATAAATAATCATCAATAATGTAAAATGTGTGAGAAAGTTCACAGCCAAAGTCACCTCTAACCATCAACACTACATCACTTGATCAGCTAAGTATCTAAATTTTATATAAGCCATAATATATGTACACATTACAAAACTATACAATAAAGGAAAAATCTATGCAACACCATAAATAATAAAAAGAAATCAATATAACATAAATAACATATAACACTGCATATTTAAATAAATATAATTCAACAGTAAACTATATCTCCAAAAATAGCAAATTGTCCTCTTTGTAAATTCCATCTGTTACTCCTGTTTGTGCCATCTGGGGCTGAACAGAACAAAAGAGGTCTTTCGGTATTGTTTTCCTTTACATTAATGTGGTTTTCAAATAAATTGTCTACTGGTTCTGTTCATATCACACTCCAACATTTCATACAACCTTTCCTAAGTTTCGTATTATTCCTTGATAATATTCCATCATATTCACATATCACAATTTGTTCAATTATTCTTCAATTTAGAAGCAACTGCTTTAGATTTTTTATATTTAAAAATATAAAAATTTTTATTTAAAAAATTTTATATTTTTAAAATTTTTATGTTTAAAAATATAAAAATTAAATTTTTAAAATTTAAATGAATGTTTTAAAGGTTTAATATTATATTTAAAATATTTTTAAAAATCTTCCAAATACTTATATATCCATGAGTCATTTCTCAGTGTCTGTGACATTCATCAGACATATGCCTAGTAGTGATCATTGGAACAAAGGCCTTAGTGATTTTTAAAGTATAATTTTAAATTATTTTACAGAACAGTTAGACCAAGTCACACTTCCACTAAGACTCATTAGTTTCCTGTCTTCTCACAGTCCCTCCAACTTTCACCATTTGTGTCTTTTGTAATCTTTGCCCTTTTGAATGATAGGTGAAACCTCAAATGTGTAATAATTTGTATATCTTTTCTTAGTCATTTGGGGCATTCTTCCGTATTGTTGTTGACAGCTTGCATTTATTTTTTTGAAAACTATTCAATGTTCTTCAGACACATTTATTTGCAAATTGCATTTATATTTATATAGTTGTAGCAATTCCTTTTCTATCTTGGAAATCAGAACTTTATCAGAGACATTTAAAAAACTTTTTTTTTTCTCAATGAATTGTTTCTCCCCTAATTCTAATTGTACTTTTGTTTCATTTCCTTAAGAATAATCTTTCTTCCATGATTGTGCAAGTATGATAAGTATTTCACATAATCTACAGTCTGGGCCTTTCCCAATTCGGTTTCCTTTGAAATTACTTTGTATTCTTCAGGGAAAGCAGCAGTTTCAAGTGATTGTTTCAGAATGTGAACCAAAGCTTAAGGAAAGTCTGTTGACCTGCTTTCAGAAGTTGTGCTAACCTCTGAAGTTTCCATAGCTCAATGATTACAGGTACAATGGAGATTCTGTCTCTTGTTCTTGGAACTGAAATGGACAAGTGAAACAGAAAAGAAACATTCCAAGTTTGTTTCTTAGGGCCATGAGGCAAATAAGACAAAGGTCAGTTCATGCGCTGCACTACAGGTGAACTTGACCTTTATCTCCTCTGGGCAACCTGGAAAGAGTGCCCAGGAAAGAGCAAATTCTCCACTTGCAGTTTTAAAATTCACAACCTGTTCTGACTAGGCAGACAATCAAATAAAGCTATTGCCACCCACATGATAGGGAAAACAGAATGTCTTCTTCCAGAAGTAGGGTCTCTCCATGTTAGGTGATTTGGGTATGTTCCAACACCCTGTTAATGTATGTATACACAAATATGTGTATATACAAATAAAACATGTACTATATCTGCATATATGTATAAATATGTATATGATCCATATAATATATGTGTACTGTGTGCATTTATATATGTATATATAAAGGCATACAGAGACATTTGTATCTCTTTCTCTCTAAATATGTGTGTGTGTGTGTGTATTTCCCCTTAAATATTAGAATTATAAGCACTTCGGGGGATCTGCTTTATGTCTCATGTCCCAAATCATCTAAGCATAAGCACATTATCCTCATCTCCTTATTTCCTCACTGTATTCTGGCGGAAGAAGAGAGGGTACATAGGAATGGAGATTATGTTGACAAGGGACAATAGGTAAGATACAAAGCAGTATAGGGTATTGTGAATGTTTGGGGCCTTAGCCCAAATGAGGAATAAACCTCATCCAGATAATTTTTGAAGCCAGTTCAGAAATAAAATGACTTTCAGGGCATAAAAGTGTTCAAGAAAGTGATGACAGCAAAATGTTTTTGAATTATAGACTGTTTTGGATTATTTCTTCTATTGATGATAAAAGTTTGACAATATAAAAATAAAGTGCCCATATATGAGTAATTGAATTTAAATAAAGGAGGATTTTAAAAGGGGAAATATTAGTAAGCCTGACCCTCTTCTTTGTAGTCGGCCAGATGCTTTTCTGACAAAAAAAGAGAATATCTCCTGTAAGGATTCTGTAGATCAAGTAAGCTTTTCAAAGTAAGCTATATCAGAATCTTATAGGTTCATTGTTTAACTTCTCAGTGGGATAGAGGAGGGTCTGGAAGGAGGGAGATAATTTCAAACTAATCTTTTTTCTAAAAAAGGATGTTAAAAGAAAGCATAATTATTTTTTTTAAATCTTCAATGATTTATGAAGACAAAGAAATAGAATACCATTTCAATTAAATAAAGAAAAAAAATCTTTTCAGTCTTCCCCTGACACTGGTATTTTCTCTGTGTTTGTACTTACTGAGAAGAGAGCCTCAAGAGTTAGAATTACTTGATTCTTGGTCACCCTCAGAACCGAAGAACAGAAATATCACCGAACAAACACAGAAACAGTCCAACATTTCTTGGAGAAGAGTGAAAGAGTTTGAACACACAATGAGTCAATTTTTGTTTTTTCTCCAAAATTTTGTTTATCTAAATGGAAAAAAATGGCATTTATTATCTTCAATTGGTTAAAATCTCTGAGTCTAAGCCAAAAAAGATGAAGCTTTAGAATTTACCCGAACAAAGACCTTTGCTTACTTGAAAGAAAAAAAAAACTATTTCATAAAATGCAAATTGAGATATGAGAAGATACAATCACAAAAAGTGATTGCAAAATTCCAGTAATTCCTTTGAAATGGCATTCTGACATTATTTAAACCAGAAAATACTCAAATTTGACATAATTTGGTCCAAAAGAGCTCCATCTGATTTTTCTTTTTGTACTGATCAGTTTAACCAGTTAATTACCTAATTTCATTTTTTAAACAAACTATAAAGTGGTATAAGATTATAATTTGGAGCTGAAAAACAATGTGGATTGAGCTCTGGAATTAGATGATATAGATTAAAATCTTACTTCTAACACATACTGTCTATGTGACCTGGTCACTGTCTGGGCCTCAATTTTTTCATTAAGTTTAAAGGGTTAGACGAGATGGCCTTTAAGTTTTTTTATGGCACTAAATCTGTAATCTTATGTGATCACCTCCTCCAACTCCTTTGTGTTACAGATGAAGAAACTAAATTCAGGCATATCTTGACCAAGTTTCTTGGGTAGAGTTTGGCAGGCCTGGCATTCAATCTCAGTTCTTCTGACTCAAGATGTGTTACAACTTCTTCTGCACCAGAATTTACCTAGAGACATACAAAGCTCTACCATTATTATCTAATCCTATTGTTGCAGATCAGAAAAAGCCTAAGGCCATGAGTGTAGTCCTTCTGGGCAAGCCAAGAGTGCTAAGGATGAAATTCTTCACTTGGAAAAAGCTGGGAAGCCTGCTTCTGGGGGCAGCTAGAATCAGGAAAACTTAGTTTCAAATCCTACTTCTAACAGTTGCTATGGACAAATCACTTGGGGCAGCTAGGTGGTGCAGTGAATAGAGTGCTGGGCTTGAAGTCAGAAAGAAAATCTGACCTCAGATACTTACTAGCTGAGTGACCCTGGACAAGTCACTTAACCCTGTTCGCCCCTGTTCTTCATCTGTAAAATGAGTTGGAGTAGGAAATGACAAACCACTCCAGTATCTTTGCCAAGGAAATCCCAAGTGGGGTGATGAAGAGTCAGATATGACTGAAACAACTGAACAACAATGACTCCTTCTGGGAAAAGGGGGAATTATATCAGAAGCATTCAGCACATGTTTTTAATGACTGGACTTATTGGCTAGTCCTCCATTGCATTTGTTGTATTCAAAAGCTGTGGCTTATCTCTTTATTCATACTACATGCTCATATTGATCTAAAACTTCCACCCAGAGTAAAACTTCTACAAAACTCAATGTTTGATTCAATACAGTTTGTATGTATGCATGCCTGCATGTGTGTGTGTGTGTGTGTGCGTGTGCATGTGTAGACATAAGTATTGTAGCAGCCTCAGGGAATTTGGCAGTCTGGGTCTGATTTCACCTTCTAACTGTACATAGTTTAGCAATCCCGCTCTTGAAATATTTGAAGAACCAGTCACAGAACAGGTATTTCAGACTTGTTTTGCTTGACCCTGAACGAACTCTGGATGGAGGTTGCCAAGAAGCAGAATTTTCCTGACTATAACAGGGGAAAGTCAGTCTAACAATTATAGCTGTCCAAAAGTAAGATGGATGGGCTATCTCAGGTGGTAATGAGTTGACGAAGACCATTGAAGTTTTCAAGAATAAGCTGAATGATTCTTTCTCATGAGTTCATGCTTAGGTCTGGCTTGAGTAAATGAACTATATTTCTTTGATTCAAACTGCCACAGGATGAAAACTCTTCCATAACATCTCTCTAACTTTTCCACATGGATTGCCATGAGATTTAGGCAAGTTATGTGAAAAAGGGCTGGTGAGAATTCTTGTTGCCATTACTCAGCTGGGAAAATGTCTGGTAGATTGAATGGACAGATCTGTTTCACCCCTATCCTAAACAAGATCCTGAAAAGTCATTATGATGTAAGAGTGAAGAGACTGTGTAAAGACACAGAAATAGCTACTTCTTTCTCGTCTAAACCTACAGAGCAGCAGAGCCACCAAGTTAAACTTAAAGTTCCCAAGTATCAACATGCACTCTGAAATTGTCTACTTTGGTGGCCCCTAAAGGAGAGTCTATACACTGAGGAATGACTTCTGCAATTGTCCATTCTCCTCATCTGCTACCCTTAGTCATTGAATAGGACTCAATAGGATGCTATCTAGTTTAACAAAAATGTACTTCCTTACTCATACAAGGCGGGATCAGATTGGACATATCATGCAAAATCTGGTTTTGTATATTTTAAAACTTGCTTATCAGGGAACATGAATGATGGAAAACTAATTTAAAATTAATGACATCATAATGATGATGGTGATGATGATGATGTTAATAGCTAACATTTATATAGCAAGTGACCCCATGATACAGTGCATAAAGAAATGTCCTTGGAGCCAGGAAGACATAGATTAAAGTTCTTTTTCTAACACTGGATAAATCATTTAATCTCTTGAGTGTTCTAGGTAACTCTATAAGATGATAAGATAAAGATAAGAAGAGATAATGAGTTGATTTGCATTGGTGGAGACCATTCTTCACCTGAGGCTCCCCCTACACCAATGAAATATTATGTCCAGATATATATATATATATATATATATATATGCATATATATTATTTAACATATCCAAACATAGTATGGTTTATAACTCTCTTGGTATTTCTCTGTTTGTGTGTGTGTGTGTGTGTGTGTGTGTGTGTGTGTGTGTGTATCCCACATACCCACATACACATACACAAATATGTGCATATAAATATGTAAATATATACATATATACAAATATAAACATATATGTTCATGCACAGTGTATGTATATACACATTTAACTTTCATGTTTTCTAAAAGTTTTACAAAAGTAATTCATAGCCCAAGCCCCTCAAAAGTTCTAGGCTCACATAACCTGATTCCAATCTCAGAGTCAGCCCTAAATGATCACTTTCTCTTTTTGATCATTTACCTCCCCTCCTGACATTTACTCAAAGAAATTTCAAAATGGAGCTTGTTTCTAGGTTTCCAAATACGTGGATAACAGGATCCACAGTTCTTATATAGTCACTAACCCCTAAGTTCCTATCAGAAGGAAACTGAACTTGAGTTCGGCAGCACTCTTATATTTGAGTGATATGACTCTTTCACTGTGTGTTATAACAGTCTCTCTCACATTCTTACTGCCACCTGTGGTCTGAATTTCCTCTAGAAGGCAAAAACTCTTTGGAGTTGCTAGAGAAGCAACCTCTTTCCAATTACACCTAAACTATATAAATAGCTCATTGTCCTAGCAGGTAGTTGCAACATACCAACGTGGCTCTGCAAACTCCCTTTCTCTTTCCAGGTTTCCAGGTTCCTGAACTGTTAAAGTTGCTATTACATATGAGAGAAACCCAAAAAGCTGCAATTGCCCCCAAAATCTGTTCTCTGCTCAGAAGGTTGGATTTTAGGTTTGTGCTACCAAGGACATTAAGCTTCTCTCTTTTAATGAAGAGCTTAGAGTTAACGAACATTGTACATGTAGATCTCTCAGACCATATGGGTTAGTACGTAGGATCAGAAATTTAAATTTGGAGCACACTTTAGTCAACTAGTTCAACCTTCTAATTTTATAGATGAGGAAACTGAGAGCATAAAGAGGTGAAAAAGGTATCATAAAGTGGAGATAAGAAGACCTATTCAGACACATTAGCTGTGTGATCCTGGTCAAGTCACTTAACCTGTCTGACTCAGTTTGTTTTTCCACAATATGAGAGGTTTGAATTTGATGACTTTTAAGGTTTCTTCCAGCTCTAAAGCTACAATCCTGTGATTTATAACCTGATAAGGGATTTGCCCAATGTCATGCAATTAATTGGGACAGAGGCTAAATGTCTGTCTCTGCAATTTATTTCCTGCAAGGACTCTTAATACTCCACCTCTCTCCAACTGTTGCTGGCTATTGAGAGTATCACAGAAAGTCCACTTTCACCTCTTTGTTCTCTGACTATACCAGAAATCTGTGGGCAAGCATATGCTTCTCTAATGTGTTTCTGCCCCAATGCCTCAATTCACGGCTCCTGGGGCTTAGGGGATGGTGATCACATTCTGAAAAGGAACCTCTTCCCTCCTTGCTTTCAAATGCCAGATCTCTTTACTGGTTAAAAGTGAAAAGTGGAATGAGAACAGTTTCTTAGCTCCTATAGGCCAACACAAAGACATCTCTCCTCTTACAACAATCTGTTCCCTATAGAGCCCTGCCTGACCGATGAAGTAATTTTGAGGGTAGCCTCCCCACTTTATTTTGAAATCTATGCCTTCAGAAGCAGCAAGGGGCACCTTCAAACCAACCAATTAATCTTGGGGCTACTTCACTAACCAGGAACTAATCAGGACTTGTTTTGGTCCTCTCAACAAAGTGCCAAGGAATACGCTCCTTTTGGAAGAGGTGCTTTCCAAAATCGAAGGTACATACCATTCTATAAGATCATCAGTTTTACTGGGTAACTAATCTGAATTACAACCTCAACACACCCACACACACTCCATCCTCTTCACACACAATATCTCATTTGAACCTCACAATAGCCCTATGAGATAGTTGTTATAGGTATTGCTATTCCTACTTTTAAAATGAGAAATGAGGTGGAGCCAAGATGGCAAAGTAAAAGCAGTGACTTACTTTAAGCTCTCCCCCAAACCTCTCCAAATACCTGTAAAAAATGGCTCTAAACAAATTCTAGAGCAGCAGAACCCACAAAAAGGCAGAGTGAAACAAATTTCCAGCCCAAGACAATCCAGATAGTTGATTGGAAAGATCTATTGAGCCAGGCTGGGAGAGGAGCACAGTTCAGTGTGGGCACACAGGCAAAGACCAGGCCTCAGCAAGTCTGGAGCAGGCCCCAGGGGACTTAATCACAGGCAGCTATGGTAGTTTCCAAACTTTTCAACCCACAAACACCAAAGACAACTTAGAAGATCAGTAGAAAAGGTCGATGACCATGGTGAGAGAGAGGCTTGGTCCTAGCCCCAGTCCCGATGCAGTCCCAGGGCTGCAGCTGCCTCTGGAGCTCTCAGCCCACAGATGGAAGGGAAATTGAGTGGATGATCTGAGGGAGATTGCAGAGGTCACTTTGCTGATGCTGAGGCAGGATTCTCTTGCATTGCCCATGGATCTGGGGCACAGTTCTGGCAAAGAGGACACCTGGCATGGTGGAGAAGACAACAAAGTCAAAGCTCATCCAAAGCCTCCAAGAAAAATATGAATCAGTCCCAGAACATGGAAGAGCTCAAAAAGGATTTTGAGAAGCAAGTAAGAGAAGTAGAGGAAAAACTGGGAAGAAAAATGAGAGTGATGCAAGAAAATCATGAAAAACAAGTCAACAGCTTGCTAAAGGAGACCCCAGAAATACTGAAGAAAATGACACCTTAAAAAATAGCCTGACCCAAATGGCAAAAGAGGTCCAAAAAGCTAATGAGGAGAAGAATGCCTTAAAAAGCAGATTGGCCAGATGGAAAAGGAAGTCCAAAAGCTAACTGAAGAAAATACTTCCTTAAAAATTAGAATGGAGCAAGTGGAAGCTAATGACTTTATGAGAAATCAAGACATTATAAAACAAAACCAAAAGAATGAAAAAAATAGAAGAGAATGTGAAATATCTCCTTGGAAAAACAACTGACCTAGAAAATAGATCCAGGAGAGATAATTTAAAAATTGTTGTACTACCTGAAAGCCACAATGAAAAAAAGAGCCTAGACATCATCTTTCAAGAAATTATCAAGGAAAACTGATATTCTAGAACCAGAGGGCAAAATAGAAATTGAAAGAATCCAACAATCACCTCCTGAAAGAGATCCCCAAAAGAAAACTCCTAGGGATATTGTAGCCAAATTAAAGAGTTCCCAAGTCAAGGAGAAAATATTGCAAGCAGCCAGAAAGAAATAATTCAGGTATTGTGGAAACACAATCAGGATAACACAAGACTTAGCAGCTCCTACCTTAAGGGACCAGAGGGATTGGAATATTATAATCCAGTCAAAGGAGATAGGATTACAGTCAAGAGTCACCTACCCAACAAAATTGAGTATAATCCTTCAGGGGAAAAACATGGATATTCAGTGAAATAGAGCATTCTTGATGAAAGGATCAGAGCTGAATAGAAAATTCGACTTTCAAATACAAGAGAAGCATGAAGAGATAAACAGGAAAGAGAAATCATAAGGGACTTATTAAGGTTGAACTGTTTACATTACTGCATGGAAAGATGATATTTGTAACTCATGAGACCTTTGTCAGTATTAGGGTAGTTTGAGGGAAAAATACATATGTGTAAATAGATGGATGGATGGATAGATAGATAGATAGATAGATAGATAGATAGATAGATAGAGGGCACAAAGTGAGTTAAAGATGAAGGGATGACATCTAAAAATAAAATTAAGGAATAAGAGAGGATTATGGGAGAAGGAGAAAGGGAGAGGCAGAATGGGGTAAATTATCTCACATAAAACAGACAAGAGAAGGCTTTTACAGTGGAGGGGAAGTGGGGGAAGGTGAGAGGGATCTTATTTTTATCAGATTTGGCTTAAGGAGGGAGTACCATAGACACTCAATTGGATATGGAAATCTATCTTACCCTACAGCAAAATAAGAGGGAAGAGGACAAGTGAGCAGGGGGATGACAGAGGGGAGGGCAGATTGGGGGAGGGGGTAATCAGACTCAAACACTTCTGAGGAGGAACAGCATGAAAAGAGAGAATAGAATAAAAGGGAGGGTGGGATAGGATGAAGGAAAATATAGTTAGTTTTTCAAAACACGACTACTATGGAAGTGTTTTGCGTGACTACCCATGCATGACCTGTACTGATTTGCTTGCCTTCTCAATGAGAGTACGTGTGGAGGGAGGAAGGGAGAAAATTTGGAACCCAAAGTTTTAAAAACAAATGTAAAAAATTGTTTTCACATGCAACTGGGAAATAAGATATACAGGCAATGGGGTATAAAAACCTATCCTGCCCTACAAGAAAATAGAAAGGGAAGGGAGTAAGAGAAGGGAGGGGAGACAGAAGGGAGGGCAGATTAGGGGAAGGAGTATTAAGAATGCACATGGTCTTGGGGTAGGAAGAGGAGCAAGATGGGGAGAAAATTTGGAACTCAAAATCTTGTAGAAGTGAATGATGAAAGGTAAAAATAAATAAATTTATAATAAAACACTAAAAAATGAAAATAATAAAATGAGTGAAGAAGTTTAGATAGTTTCAGTGGCTTGTTCACTAATATCAGTTTTTGATGGGATTCAAAGCCCAACTCTTAACTCCTAATGCAACACATTTTCCACTATACTAAACTTGGCTTAAATAGTTATTTTTTTCTTTGAAAACTTACATTATTTATAAGAAACTAAATCAAAATCTATAATGCTATAATATTTTGTATTTGTGTTAGCCATTGCTGGAGGATCTGAATAAATTTATGATGTCCTGCATTAATATTATGTAGCAGAGCACTTTCTCTATGCTGATTTCTCTAACAGCTCAGAGGCACATTCCCTGTGGTGAGCAGGAAGACAAAAATAGGGCTTAATAGCCCTTGAAATCTTGGAACGGTACTGTGGGATGGGCAAAGAGGGTTATTATTTACACATGGGAAAAAGTTATACACACTAAGATTGCACAGAGCAAAGGACATAAATTATATAGGAGCTGTGAGGGGGAGAAAGCAGTTTGGCATTTCTATTTCCAAGGGAGGATGATTTTTTCAAGTTAATGAAGATCATAAAAATCAAATTCAGCATATGAATAGAAGATAATCTATTTTAAAGCATTAGCTAGTGCCATGCAATTTTAAGCAGCTCACTTTTGCAAAATCTCTTCACTTTTAGATTTCTTTGGACATTTTCATGATTAGTCAACCCTTATATCTACTTGGATTCACTAAATACTTATTATGGACTTAACACCACAGTAAGAATTGTGTAGAATTCAAAAAGAATTATAGAAAAAGGATCACTGCCTTCTAAGAGATTTCTAATGAGTTGGTGAGACAACAGTAACACCCCAGAAATAACTTTAAAAAAGAACTACATGTTAAACATTATAGTGCTAATAATAAGCAAATGGAGCTCTAGAAAGAGGAGAAATCACTGTGGCCACATTCGTCAAAGAAGACTTCCTGGATAGAATAGAATTTCAGGTAGGCCTTTAAGGTAAGATTTGATTAGATAGGAAATAAGTCACATTTCTTTAAAAGAAAAATATTGCCATTATAGCTCTCTACTTTTTTGGTTTGTAACCAAAAATATGCTTTATAAATTTAAAGGTACTATATAGGGTAGCCTAAAAGTCTTTAATAGCTTAGAGCAGGGGTGGGCAACCTCGAGGCCACATGTGGCCTTGTAGGTCCTCAAGTGAGGCTCTTTGACTGAATCCAAACTTTACAGAAAAAATCCCCTTAATGAAAGGATTTGTTCTGTAAAACTTGGATTCAGTCAAAAGGCCACACCCAAGCTCTAAGCCTTAGAGCTTCATTAAGACTTTGGGGACACTCTCAAAGTGAGCTATTATATCATTATCTGCACAAATAGACCTAATTTATGAACAGCAAATAGTCTTCAAGGAAATTTCATTTCTCTTAAACAGCTCCATGGGACTTTCTAAGGTGAAACATTTTATTGATCCATCTTTGACCCAAACTGATTCCAAGAATAGATTTTACTTATGTGAAGACAGCTCTGGTGAAATCCAGTGTGCTTGTCCAATAAATTCAACAAATAGCTCCTTTGTCTCGTTATGTTTCAACATAACCCAAGAAAATCTGTCCATCTGTAGTGAAAGGGGGGGAAATCTTGATGAACAAGCCCTATAACTTCCCCTGTGATTTATTTTTAATAATATAATGCTCTGTTTTGACTAGAAACAAAACTCTCTCAATATGCAAGTGGCCTTTAGCCTAGAATCTTAGGGTGAAAAGAACAGAGTTTGTTTCTGATTTAATTTGTTTGTGTAGTCAGGATGGCATCGTTGATTGAGACCTCAAATTCCATCCAAAACTCAGTTCAATAAAGTGTAGAAACAGTGTTAATATTCTTCTTGATTCTGGGGCACATAAACTGGTTCTATAAGGTTGGTTCACAGAAATGGCTTTAGTAGTATAATTGGCTGATTGGTAAGTATAAGGGCTTTGAGTTCAGTTATTTGCTGGATAAATTATTAACTGTGACTTTGGTTAAGTCAGTTAGCCAATTTCCCTGCTGCCTCCCTTGTAAAAGAGAGACAGCTCTCTGACTCTTGGCTGCTGTAAAGAATAATTCATAAAAATGATTACAAAGCAGGGTCCAATTAGAAATGTTATGTGAGGGGTTATATTTTGCAATAGAGAGGAAACTCTGACTGAAGCTAGACAACTTAACTAAAAGGTAAGACCGTTGTTTGGGACTTCGATTAAACGTTTTGACAGGAATACATTTTACCTCTTATTGGCATTGGCAATGAGTTGACTGGGTCATGACTATTCTAGGTCTGAGCCATGTAGGCCTTTGAAAGGACATAAAAAGATCTGCCAGAGTCAGGGAAGATCTAGACAAGGTTGAGATAGTCCAGACACATAACATATGTTCTGATGATTCCCCAGGGAAATTCTGAGCAGCAGAAAAATGATACAAAGTGATGTGATTTTTGAAATTTCTCTTAAGTTCGACACCATTATGTTTAATAAGCCCAGAACTTGAGATGCTGGGGTATAGGTATGATTGTCTTGTAATTATTGTGTTACAGTATTATTATCTTGGAACTGGTGATCAAGTTCCTTTATTACTCAAAGGCTGGGTACTATTCGTATTTAGTCTCTATATTTACAGATTTCACAGGTATTAAAAACTAGCAAGTATGTACAGGATCTCCCCTGAAAAATCTAATACTCCATAGATATCAATGGCCTAGTATCTCAAGGATCACAGAGGAAGAGCTGGGAGGTATCTCAGAAGTCATATACCCCAACTCTCTCACTCTGTAGATAAGATAACTGAAGTCCAGAGAACTTAAATGTGCCTTGAGCGTGCCTAAGTGTGTGCCAGAGAGTAAGTAGCAGATCCGCGATGCGAAATCACAGAGAGGGCACTCTTTCTATCTTATGTAATACTGATGAAACATTCGCTCCCTGTAGAAAGCAAACATCCCTCCAACCTTACTTCAGGTCAAAGGATAATTCTTAGAATGTTATGGTACAACACGGGTTGAATAATGGCAAAATGCGTTGTGTTATAGGATTGAAGATTTAGAGTGAAATGGAACTTTAGAGGTAATAAGAACATAAATAAATTTTGACCTTGAATATGCTTCAGAGCAGGGGTTCTTAGCATGGGGGTCTATAAACTTGAAAGAGAAACAGAGAAAAAGACAAAGAGACACACACAGAGACAGAGATAGAGAGACAGAGACAAAGAGACAAAGGGACATAGAGACAGACAGAGACAAAGACAGAGATAGACATTTCAATATAATGATTTCCTTTGCAATAACATGTATTTTGTTTTATGCACTTAAAAGCATTATTTCAAGAAAGGATCCAGAGGTTTCACCAGACTGGTAAAGGAATCCATCACACACACACACAAAAGTTAATAAATCCTTCTTTAGAGGCTATCTAATGCAACCCTCTCATTTTACAACTGAAGAAACTGAGGCCAAGAAGGGTGAAATGATTTAATCAAAGACAAATCAGGGCTAGGATTGAAGTCCAAATCCTGTAAGTCCAAACCAACATACCTTCCACCATACTATAATGTCTCTCAATAATTCTAACTGTGACTTCCCTCTTGAATTTCTGTGAAATATCTTTTTAAAATTAAGGATCAATAAAATCCAATTTTTCCTAAAGAGTTGTTAGAAAATCCTGGTTTGGTCCTTCTACCCATCTAATTTCCCCCCTCTCAGGAGTGCCTAGAGACCAATCATCTCCAGTCATAATAACATAGGTCAAGGATTACATGTGGTTAATGTGCCCTAGGTGAAAGACCAGGTGATTTACAACTTAGAAAGAAAACTGTTTTTATTTTTGCTCACATGTAGAATTCACTCCCGTAAAAATTTATAGTACTAATAAAAAGACCACACTGCATTCACACAGCAATATTACCTGAATTTCAACACTCTACAATATACCAGCACCCCAAGAAAAGGGCAAGAAATTTACTACAAGATTGGGGAGTGGTGGAGAGGAAAGATGAATAGAACCATGCTTGCACAAAAAAATTCCTTTCACTAGGGATCATTTGTGTTCCTTTTCACTGTATAAGGAAAAACGAGAAGGGAAAAGTCTGCAAAAAATTCAATGGCGTGTATAATTTATATAGTCTGCTAGTCAACATCTATTTTAATCTTACATTCTTTGATTTATGCTTTCCTATAGTTAGTAAGTTTTTATATTTTTGGCTAGGAATTTTTCACCTGCTTAACTGCCTGCAAAGAACAATAATATAATCTATACCTTTTCTCCTTGCTATCATCTTTCTAAACACTTGAAATTTGTGTAAGTCAGTTGATCAATCAACCAGCATTTAAGTACTTACTGTGTCCCAGGAACTGTACTAGGGCCTGGAGATACAAAAAAAGGAAAATAACGAGTCCTTGCTCTCAAGGAGTTCACAATCTAATGGAAGAGATGATATTCAGACACCTATCTACAAAAAGACATGTAAAGGATAAATTGGAGATAGTCTCAGAAGGAAGATGCTAAGATTAAGGAAAAATGTGAAAGCCTTTTTGAATAAAGGTGAGAATTCAACTGAAACCTGAAGGAAACTAGGGAAGCTAGGAGGAAGAGATGAAGAAGGAAAGTCTTTTGGACATGGAAGACAACCAGAAAAAATGCTCAGAACTAGAAGATGAAGGATCATGTCTGAAAAGCAACAACTAGGCTGGTGTCACAGGACAGCAGAATACAAAGAGTGGAGTGAGGTGTAAAAAAATTGGAAAGATAGAAAGAGGCCCAGTTATAAAGAGCTTTGAAGGCAAAATGAGATTTCTATTTGAACTTGGAGGCAAAAGGTATTCATTGATTCGTGAGGAGGTAAAATAGTCATACTTACATTTTCGGAAGTTTAGTTTGACAATGAAGTGGAAGATGTATTGGAGTGGGAAAGACTTGAAGATGATCCTGCCACCACTCTGGGGCAGGCCCTCATCACCTAATGACTAGACAATTGCAATAATCCTGCTGATTAGTCTCCCTGCTTCAAGTTTCAACTTGAACTTCAACTGGGCTCCTTTTTACCTTTCCAATCTTTTTATACCTTACTTCACTCTGTGTATTCTGTTATTCTGTGACACCAGTCTCTTTGTTGCTTTTCAGACATAATACTTCATCTTCTAGCTCTGAGCATTTTTTTCTGGTTGCCTGCCATCATGTCCAGAGGACTTTCCTTCCTTATATCTTCCTCCTGGCTCCCCTGGCTTGAGAGAGAGAGAGAGCAAGAGAAAGAGAGAGAGAGAGAGAGAGAGAGAGAGAGAGAGAGAGAGAGAGAGAGAGAGAGAGAGAATGGTGTAAACCTGTGTGACAACTGAGAAAGCAACAAAGAAAAATGCCAAACACTGTAATATAAAACAGATAGGTCTAGATTGACTATTTCACATTAGCTTGGAAGAAAAAAACCTTTCGAACAAAGAGGATTCGTGTTTGATATAAGAATGGGATTAGATGACATCAAATTTAAAGACCATCACAACTATAAGATTTTATGATTCCAAGGTGTGTGTATGTGTGTGTGTGTGTGTGTTTGTATGTGTGCATGAGCATAAGAGACAGAAACATATGGATATATAGAGACAAAGAGGAGAGAGAGAGAGAGAGAGAGACAGAGAGAGAGAGAGAGAGAGAGAGAGAGAGAGAGAGAGAGAGAGAGAGAGAGAGAGAGAGAGAGAGAGAGATGGGGCAGGGATGGGGGGCAGAAGTAAAAAAGAAGTGCCATACTCAAAATGCTCAAGTCTTGTCCCAACCTCCACTCAGTACTGGTGATTGGTAGATTTATTAACTGGTGATGAATGGTTTCATCAACATTAATGTATTAATTCAACAAGAATTTATTAAATCCCAAATATGTGGAGAAACTTCCCTAGATACCAATGTTACAACAAATGAAATATTGCTTCCTTCGAAGACATTGTATCACACCAGGGGAAAATAATATCTTCAATTTAGCTCCAACCTACTTTTTTTTTATCTTACTGTATTATTATTTTAGTTCACATTATCTATAGCTCAGACAAACTAACTTTCTTTTGGTCCCTATATATGACTTTCCTTCTCCTGCCTCTGTATCTTTGCACAAGATAGATTGTTCTCCCACATTTCACTTCTGACTCAGATGCTCCATTACTTCCTTCAAAGCTCAGGTCAAGGGCCACCTCCTACAGAAAGCCTATATCTACTGGCTATCCCTCCTCTTGCTATTGCCTCATTGTTGAAACTGACTTTATATTTATTTTGTAATTGAATTTCTATGTACATGTTATTTTCCCTAAATAGAAAGTAAGCTTCTTGAGGGCAATGGCTCCTTTGCTTTCATCTTTGGTGCTTGGCACATAGCAAATGTTTGTTGAATTGAGTTGCATAAAGCAGGGGTATGCTTAAGCCATCTCAAACCTGCTGCCTGTTAAATTTTTAATGTGAGCATTAACATCTTGATAATTTCCACATATGGCAAATTAGACCTTGATTTGTTGTTTTGTTGATTATCTAGAATTAAGAAAGTGATGAGAAAATATTAATAATGAAAATTAAACTTGAAAGTTTGTTGTGTATGTTATTGTTGTTTTCTGAAGAGCTAATTGTTAAACATTTAGAAGTACACCTCTGGATGTAATATATTATTAGACAAAATTATACACACACACATGTATACATACATACAAAGAAAAGACATGTTTATGTGTGGATACACACGTGCACACACACACACACATACAACATGACCTTAGATTCATTTTTCTACCTTGTTTCCTTAGGGATTTGTGGTTGGGAAATATTAAGGTTGTTCTAGGCATATAACACCATATTTATGACTGATAGAGAGACCGTATTATCCTTTTTTAACAGTATTTACCTAATTAGTCTAGACAAATTATAAGCACGTTGTGAAAATGCTTCAAATTATAATTGCAAAAAAGATATCTCATTATTTTTTCAGAGAAAGACATTTTTCATTATACCATAATGGAGAGGATCAGAGAAGTGAAAGATCTTAAAATGTAAATATGATGATTTTAAAGAAAAACTAAAAATTCCAAAAAGGAAAGTTATTTCCCAAGCAATTGACAGTCTCATTAAAAAAAAAAAAAGCTGTCAGCAGGAGGGGATGTATCTGAAGTAACCTGGGAAGGCTGATTCCTTCCACATAATTTGCATTTATTTAAAGCATTAAGAGAAAAGGAAATTGCCAAGACAGAGACATTCATACTTGGATTTTGAGGCTAGAGAACAAGATATCATCAATGAATTTCTGTGCCTCAGGACTAACTTTAACAGAAAAGATTAACAGTACTTAGAAGCTATGCATTGCTTCAGTGAAGGAACAGGTTTTCATGTGAAAAAACTAGATATGTAAATGAGGATTCCAAAATGCATATTAGATTTTCCATATTGATTGCACTCCAATCTAAGTACCACCTATATTCTGGTGGATTCATAAAGTTAACTTATTCATTTTTCTTTTGGATCAAAACATTTTTTTCTTTTGTTGGTGATACAATTTGGGTACAACTTTCTCCTAACCTTATAAACAGAACATCAAAGTAATGATGAATACTTTTATGTGGATCAAACTGGAGAGAAAGCTGAAATTTTGGAAATTCATAATATGTTTTTTATATTTTTAGATTATTTGAAATGAGCAGTAAAAAGAGAACATATTCACTGTGGGACGTCTGTTTATTTCAGAAGGGACTAAATTCATCCCTCTCATTCAGTTGAATAGGGTGGATATTTGCCAAAGTGAATAAATGATATGGTAATTTCAAAAGGGATTAGGCCATCATAACTTTTAATTAAAGGAAACAATAGGAATATGCAATGAAGTTAATTGGCACAGGAATGTAATGGCAGGAAAAATACAATCATCAGTAATGAATGATAAGATTAATATGGGTTAGGAAAAATTTCAATTTATAATATTGGGATGTTTAAATATGAAGTATGGTGATTGTTTTTGTGCTTGGTATAGTTCTGATCCTGTCACTCTCCTGATCATTAACCTCCCTGAGCTTTCAACTAGCCTTGGAGCAAAGTTCAAACTTTGTTGGCTGACATTTATAATGATATTTAAACCTAATGTAACACTTGCAAACATTTTATATATATTATCTCATTTGACCTCACACCAAACCTGTGAAGCTGGTAAAACCAGCCTTAAATAGCATTATTCCCATTTTTCAGTGGATAAAAGAAACTCAATAGGATTAAGTTATGTCCACTTTCATACAATTAGTAAGTATCAAAGGCAAGATTCAAACCCAGGTGTCTGTTAACTCCTGATCCAATATGCTTGCCAGCACTATTGAGCTGACCTGAAAATTATTTTTGTTTAAAGTATGACACCATCTGGTCTTTCTCCTCTCTTTCAAGCACTGTACCATTCAATAGCCATCTATGGTCTCTGCATAATGGCAAATTTTAAGTCTTACCTGAAATTAACCCTACTACTTCCAACTTCTTTGCCCTTGAGTAATTTCTTTCCCACTCCTAGAGTGGCTTTCCTCCCTCTCTTTGCCCATTGACTTCCAACTGATCCCTTAAAGAGCAACTGAAATTCAAGTCTCTCTATGAAATATTCCTTCATTCTCCCATTCTCTCCCCCCAACCCTGATCAGTAACAACCATGAACTATGGATCTTGCATAAGTATTTTGTTTTGCATCTCCCTAAATGCATTATTGTGTAAGATAATCTGTAGATGGTTCTATTCTCCTTCCAGATTAATAAATCACCATTGGGACAGGAGTTGTGTCTTACATAAATTTTTATTTCTCTCAGATCCTAGCACAGTGCTCTATACATACTTAATACATACTTTTAAAAATTGAATTAATTTTAATTCTACCTTTATTTATTTATTTATCTTGCAAAGGTGGATTTTAAGTACTAAAAATTTTAGATACAACATAAATTTCAGAAAGAAACCAAATAGAAAAAAAAATTGTTCCTTCCACTATTCCAAGTCTCCTAAGCTTCCTGGGCCTCTGTTTCCTCATCTGTTTATAGTACTCCCTCTTGAATACTCTACAAAGTTGCCCCAATACTCTTGGGTAGAGTCCTAGAGGATGGCTGTTACCTCATGATCTAGGGGTAAGTTGTATCTGTACTCCCAACACTATGGTTCATTAGTATTCACTGGTTTGCTTTCCATTACAACCAATCATTAGATGCAATTACCTCTTACCAAGACATTTTCTAAAATGGCATAATAATAACAACAGGAGCTATAAAATATCCCAAGCCCCCATAAACACAAGATGCACTGTCCCATGATGACACAGAGCATCTGTGGAAAGAGTGGGCAGAAACTTGGTAGTGAGGCACATACCTAGGGAACAAATGTGGTCAAAATTGTCAGTTATGCTCCTACTACAGGATCTAGAAGTCTTTTCTCTTTGAATGTCATGAGTTCCACCCTTGATGGAGTGTCTACTAATACAGTGCTCAGCTGATCTCTGAGGGTCAGCTCCTCTCCATAACTCTACTCTCAATTGCCAGAACTAGCTCTCTTTTATGTTGCTGAGAAGCCTGGCTCCTGAAAGCTGCTTCTGATCTAGAGTGACTGCCTCTTGTGTCTGTTCAGAATGTGCTTCTGCAATCTGAGATGTATCTTGAATTCTCTTGAACTTTCCAATCGTTAGATAAGACTGTTCTTTCTGAGCAAATTGTTCTATAGCCAGATGCCATGGCTAATCAGTAGGGAAGAGGAGGCTTCTCCTGCAATGATCCCCTCCAAAGGCAGCTCCTGCTTACTCTCAAAACTGCCAAATTTCCTGTAGGGGTTAGCTACTTAAAACTGTCAGCTGCATTTACTCATACAGTCCAGCCAATAATGTTGCCCCTTCTGATTCACTAAGAGGAAACTGTTCATACTATGTAAAGGGTACATTGGATGCTCTCTGTACCTTTGCAATGGATATCGCTCATACTAGATTGCTCTCCTACTTTTCATCTCAAACTCAGATAATCCATTGCTTCCTAACACTCTGTTACTTCTATTTTCTATACTTTGTTTTCTATGAATATATCAACTAGGATTGGGGGTGGTGACAAATAATCTATCTTTTAATTCCAAAAAAAAAAAAAGAGATTGAACTAGAATGGTCTTTAAGGTCTCTTTAAACTGTAGGTATGCAACTCTATTAAATGCATAAAGCTTTACAGTTTAGAGAAGAGATGTTGGGCAAATTGATGGAAAGGAAGCACAAAAGAAAAAAGAATGAAGAAAGGAAATGAAATGAATTATTGGTTTTGTGACGAGAGCTGTTTTTATTTTCTGTAAAGGGTGGATCTGTGTACTATTTGTGAGGGGAGAAGGTCAAAGGGAGGGCCCATTAAATGAAAGATTTCTCATGAGAATCCAGTCCACAGGCAACATTAACAGATGTCCAGCAGAGAGCTGTGTTGTGGGAAACCTCATTAAATAGTCAATTAGGGTGAATCCAAGGGACATAGATTCATTAATTCAGATCCCAAGGAATATTTAATTGGACATAAGTTTAATATTAGCTACTAAGTTGAATTATACTTAAGGGGAAAAAAAGGCATTTGGTGGATTTTTGCAATAGTTTCACTAAGTCATTACTTAAAGCAGGGTGTTTTTACCTGAGGTCCATAGATAGATTTCAGAGGATCCATGAACTTGAATGGGAAAAAAATAAATGTCCTTATTTTCTCTAACTTCTAATGAAAATTTAGCAGTTTTTTTTTCTTCTTACATTTGAGGTTTTATTAAAGCAGCTTGGAATGCCTGGCCTGGAGAAGAGAGGATTTAGGGGATTTGTGACAGTTGTTTTTGAACATTAGAAAAGTATTCAAATGAAACAGTGATTCTGTGGGTCAAGATTGGCTCCAGTGGTCAGGCCTCTGTGAGATGAGAGTTGAAGGTAGGTAGATTTCTTGTCAGAAAAGGTCTCAGTGAGCAAATATTTAATCTCCTTATATAGAAAAGAGGTAGAATGGTCAGAAAAATCACTGGTTTAGATGAGAAACTAATTTGTGAAATTTTATAGAGGACCTCCAAGGAAGATAATGAGCCGGGCCCTGAACCAGTGTCATGTGAGGTACAGGTCACATGAGGTACAGATGAGATTGAAGGTACTCAGAATGTTTCACCTTTTTAAGTCCTTCTTGAGTCCTGTACTTGAAGATCAAATTTTTTGTTGAGCTCTGGTCTTTTTACCAGGAAAGTTTGGAAGTCTCCTATTTTGATGAATATCCACCTCCTCCTTTGAAAAATGATGCTCATTTTTGCTGGGTAATTGATCCTTGGCTGCATTCCAAGCTCCTTTGCCTTATGGAATATCATGTTCCACATGCCCTGCAGTCTTTTAATGTAGAAGCTGCAAGGTCCTGTGTAATCCTGAATGTGGTTCCATGATATTTAAATGGTTTCTTTCTGGCTGCTTGCAGCACCTTCTCTTTCATCTGGTAATTTTGGAATTTTGCTATTATATTTCTTGGCATTGTCAATTTGGGATCTCTTTCAGGTGGTGATGGGTGACTTCTTTCTATGGTTATTTTCCCTTCTGGTTCTAGGACTTCTGGGCAGTTTTCCTTTACGATTTCCTGAAAGATACTGTCCAGGCTCTTTTTATCATCATGATTTTCAGGTAGTCCAATAATTTTTAAATTGTCTCTCCTGAGTCCATTTTCCAGGTCGGTTGTTTTACCGATGAGGTATTTTACATTTTCATCGATTTTTTCATTTTTTTGTTTCTGTTTGACTGAGTCTTGCTCTCTCATAGAGACATTAGTTTCCATTTGTCCAATTCTAGTTTTTAACAGATTGTTTTCTTCTGTTAGTTTTTGTACTTCCTTCTTCAACTGGCCAATTGTGTTTTTTAGGGACTTGTTTTCTTCAGTGTATTTTTTTTCCAATTGGCCAATTGTATTTTTGAAGGACTCTTCTACCTCCCTCATTTGACTATTAAAATCCTTCTTGAGCTCTTCTAAGAAGGCTTTTTGGGCTTCAGACCAGTTCATATTCCCTTTTATTGTTGCAGATGTGGGTTTGTTGACAATGTTGTCCTCTTCAGAATTTCTGTCTTGATCTTCACTCTTCTCATAATATGAATCCATGGTATGTTTCTTTTTACTCATGGTGTTTCTTTATTCCCTGGCCTTTAAAGAGATTGAGCTCTCCTGATGGGGCACAGAGGGTACTGACCTAAGCTTCTTGTGTTGGGAGCCTAGGTCTTGGTCACTGGCTTTGCATGCTGGGACCTCTTATGTTGGCAATTGGAGGCTGTAGGTTTCTGGCAGCTTACCTGGTGTTGGGCTGGAATCAGCAAGGCTGGAACTTTCAAGCAATTCTAGGTTGCCTGCTTTTCCTTTCCTTTAGCTTTCTTCTGCTCCTTTTAGATGGGTGCTGCAGGGTGTTTATCTGCCTGGGGCCCCCTGCAGTGTTGTCTCCCTCGTTTCTGCTAATGCACTGGGAGATTCCTTTGCTGTTGAGTGCCGAGACTCCTGGTGGTTTTCTGAGCTGGTTTCCACCGGTCCCGCCCCCCGCCCCCCACTGAGGCACTCAGAGGTCCAGGTGTTGCTGCTTGCCTGCTTCAGGATTTCTTCACAATTGGAGGCTGCAGGACTCCAACAGCTCACCTGGTGTTAGGTTGTTTTCTTCACCTCCTTTCAGATGAATGCTGCAGGGTACTTATCTGCCTGGGGCCCCTTGTAGTTCTGCCTCCCTTATTGTTGCTGAGACACTGGGAAACCCATTTGCTGGGCTGCTGCACTGCTGCTCCCCGTCTTTCTTCTAGTTCAGGTGTTCCAGCGTTATTTTTTCTGGGGTGACATTTTCTGGGTTTTCAGAGGTTGATAGGGGAGAGTGAGAGCGACTACCTTTTCACTCCACCATCTTGGCTCCCGGAAGCGGACCTGTTCAGCAGCTTTTTTTTCAAATCATTAAAAACTTTATTCTGAAAAGGAGTCCATCAGCTTCACCAGGATGCCAAAAAGGTCTATAACACAAAAAAAAAAGTTTAAGAATCTATTCCTTAAATGAATGAAACAGTGGAGAAAGGAGATATTGTATTATGATATAGCTAAAGAGATTGTCTTGATCCTGCTGATCATGGCCAATTATATAGAGGACCAACTGGGAAGTATTATTATGGAATTGAACTGGAGAGGATGGGACTAGTCACTTGACATTTTCTTAGGAGCAGAGACGGATTAAAATTAATATGGAGCCCAGCCTCAGTTCTACTATTTATAGCATTACTTGGCAATAATGCACAGTGTCTCAGGTATGGAAAGCAATGACATAACTATACCTTTTTTTTTAAAAAAAAAAAAAGGAAGCTTCATATAGAAGAAAGAATACCTGATAAGGTATTCTGGAAAACTTACAATACCTATGTAAGCCCTGCTTATGGCCTCTAAGACAGACTCAGAAGACACATGAGGCAAAGAAAATGAAACCATTTTCTTAGTCTCTAACCTCTGTGTATTTTTGCTATTTTAAGGTCCAATCAGTCAATAGACATTTATTAAGTGTCTACTATACGTCAGGAACAGTGCTAAACAATGAAGATATAAAGAAAGACAGAAGACAGTCCCTGATCTCAGGGAGCTCACAATCTAATGGGGGAGAAAACTTGCAAATAACTATATACAAACAAGAGATACACAGGATAAAAGAGAGATTATCAACAGAGGGAAGGTGCTAACATTAAGAGGCTCTCATAAGCAGCCAGCCTTAAAAGTTGACACTTGGCAGCAAGTTTCATTGATGCAATACCCTTCCCTAAGAACTATCTGGTTATTCTCTTTAAGAATTGACAGGCTTCCTGTATTCTTGACCTTTCCAATTCCCTTTCCAATGATCAATTGACTTATGTGGCCATCTTGATTTCTGGTCGACTTCAGTAGACCTATCTACAATGTACCTAAGCTGGTCTACCAGCTCCAATGTAAATTTGAAGAGTGTTTTCCCACAGTCATGCCTCCATTCCAACCTACTTGGCATCCCTGAGAATCCTTAACCATCTCCTTTGCTTCAATGACTCCCAACCCAGCCTGTTATTCTCATAAGCTGACCTGTAAACCTGCTTACTTCACCAACTCCTATTCCCAGCCAAGCCCGGATTACTGGGGATTAATTTTTAACAAGTGCCTGCCTGATCAAGCATAACCCTATTCCCACACAGGAATTTCTTGGCTCATCCTGAAACATCTTACTGGATTTATCTCTATCACATTACAGCCCACATATAATAACATCAGTCCAGTTCAACCTTATAATAATTGTAGATATAACATTTTTGAGAGGAAAATAATCATAAATGTTTCTCTGTTCTATAGCTTGCTTTCTTTCAGCATAATCTAGACCCTGTTAGTACAATTTATTATTGTACACAACATATTTTATGAGGAAGTTCCAACATAATAAAAAAAGAAAATCCAGCACAGTTATGGAGATGTCATGTCCCAAGATATTTCTTTCCTCTAATTATAATTGGTAAGAAGTTATATTGATGTGTAAAATGTACTCTAAATTGTGGCAAGTCTGCTAAAAATATCTAGATATGTTTTTAAGACTACTCACCAATGATACTGAGCTTATAGTATTTAAATAAATGAAAAATATACTTTTGTATCTACATTTTATATACATCTATATCTGCTAATTTATCCATATATGTCTATGTGTCTGTTTATCTATCTGTCTGCCTGCCTATCTCTACTGGGCAGTTAAATGGCATAGTAGATGGACGCTGGACTTAAAAGTCAGAAAAAACTGTAGTTTAAATCCCCCACTTGTGAGTTCTATGGCCCTTAGTAAGTTACTTAATGTGACTTCCCTTATCTGTAAAATGGGTATGATTATAGGACTTACCTCGCAAGGCTATTGTGAGGATAAAATGAAACAGTATTTGTAAAATACTTTGCAAACCTTAAAGTGTTATATAAATGTGCAATATGCTATTACATTAGGATTTTTAGAATCTTTTGAGCACATTATTTGCTATAAATGGGATTCTAAGGGCAATGTGGTCTGTCTTTATGCAAAGGAGTTTAGTCCCTGAGGACCTCAAATGACCTCATTATAAAGCAGACTCCCTAGGAAAGTAGTTTTCTTGCATGGACCCTGAAACTGTTTGAACCTAGGGACATGAAAGGGAGGAGGTAAATCAAACTGTGTGGGGCAGGTTGGTGGTGCAGTGGATAGGGTGCTGGACCTGAAGTCAAAAAGACTCATCTTCTGAAGTTCAAATCTGGCCTTAGATACTTAGTAGCTGTGTAACCATGGGCAAGTTACTTAGCCATCTTTGCCTCAGTTTCTCCATCTGTAAAATGACCTGGAGAAAGAAATGGCAAGTCACTCCAGGATCTCTGTCAAGAAAACATCAAATGGGGTCACAAAGAATTGGACACAACAGAAATGAATCAATGACAAAAAAAAATCAAACTGTATCTGGTTCATCTCCCACTTTATTACTTCATTACATTCATTATACACTTCATTACCACTTTAATGCAGAGAAAAATCTGGTTAAAACAAACATCAAGGAAAATCTTGATAAATAGAGGCTACATCATAAGAGGGTTCAGGGATAGGCACCAAGCAGGCTAGGGGAGTTGCCCAGGAAGCTGTGGGTTGTTTGCTTCTAATAATTGTATTGTACATGCATTCTGTAATTGTAGCTAGCTGCTTCCTCCTGAAATTGCTTCTGGACCTCAGAGAAGGGAAGGGCCTAGATTATTGTCCCTATTTGCCAAACAACAAGGAGTGGCAGGATGCCCAGGATGGGGTTCTGGTGAGACTCCAGCATAATTATGACTTAACCTGTACCTTATTATTAGTAATGACAGTACTTCTTGGGATTATGAGGTTCTAAATTTTTAATCCTAAGGCCAAAATAGTCAGTATTTTTATTTTAAAGTTATTGAATTCCATTGTATCATCTCATAAGAAAAGAGGTGCATTAATAGATCATGTGTTCAAGAGAGATTGATGTTCTCCCTTAGCCTTGTATATGTATATATTCCTTCTTGTATTGGAATTAAAAAAAGGAAAATTGGTAGCTTCATGCAGCTAGATAGGGCAGTCCTTTAAACCTGGCATTTTCTGTTGTTTTAGTAACAATGGAGAACTATCAAGAGGTGGAGGTGGCAGCAAACTTTGATTTGATCTGTGTCCCTTACCTATTCGCTTTAAATTTCCTTTAAATTTTTTTTCATTTTATTTTGTACTTTTTGAGGCTTCATGGTTTAATGGAAAAAGTACTGGACTGAGGGTGATAAGGTGCCCTTCTTTAATTCCTCATCTGCAGAAATGATGGAGTTGTGATGGTAGAATTATGATAAAAGGGAAGAAATAAGGCATGGTTTGAACAAACCCTAGCTTTTGAAAGAGGAAAAAAAAAGTGGGATTCCATGAACTTACACTCTATAGGAGAAGTTGGACCAAAGGGGATGGGATGCCCTCAGCAATAAGAGTATGATAACAAGAAGGGAAACACAAATGATTCCCCAAACAGGAAAGAAAACGAAAAACTTTAGACAGTTTAAAGTATCAGATGATGTGGGTACACATTGATTAGAAGCAGTTTGCTGTAGTAGATAGGGAAGCAGAAATATAATCAGGGAGGCCAGGGTTCAGATGACACCTCAGACACTTACTAGTTGAGTAACCCTTGACAAGGCACTTTATTTCTGTGTCTCAGTTTTCTCATTCGCAAAATGAGAGGGTTGTGTTAGAAGGTTTCTAAAGTCCCTTCCAGATCAAAATCTGGGATCCTATGGTAAGTGGTTTAAAAAAAAAAACATATACAAATACAGACAAAAGGGCAAGTAACAAGATGAAGAATGGTGCAGCCATATAATGATAGGGACACGAGCAGAGCACTAAGACTCTCAGGAAGAGCCACAGTTGGAATTGAATGGTTTGTTAGGGACAACAAAATAGTCTGAGTTAGATTGAAGAGCAAAAGGAAAATCTTTAAAGACAGGATAGACCCACCACATGATACAAGTGTGGAGGAATGAGGAAGGAAATAAGCATTTATATAGCAGGTGCTAAGTACCAGCACTGGCTAAATACTTTACAAATGATCTCATTTGATCTTCACAATAACCCTGCAAGATAGGTGCTGGTAAAGTGCTATTGGATTTCAAAAGAGGGGGGAAAAAAGATAGGATTCCCTAGCCTTAAGTTCTATAGGAGGAGTCAGACCAAGAGGGACAGGATGCTCTTAAGGATGAAAGCATGAAAATGCAAGAGGAAATACAAATGATTCCTCTAATAAATAAGCAAATAAGAAGCTTCAGAGAGTCTTAAAAATCAAACTCTGTAGGCATCCCATTTTACAGTCGACAAAACTGAGGCAAACAGAAGGTAATGATTTGCCTAAGGTCAAATAGCTGTTAAGTGTTTGAGGCTGAATTTGATTCCTGGCCCTGTACTCTGTCCACTATGCCACCAGTGATGACTGACAGATAATAGAGGGCAGAACTATTCAACAACATTTGCTTTTTTTTGTTTGTTTTCAATACTTGTTTGTTGTTTCCATATTAAAAAGAACTGTCTTCTGACCGAAAGTGATAGAACCAAAATTGGAAATGGGATATTGAAACTCCAAATAAGTAAAGACTTGTAAGACAGCTACTAACTGTTCTCAATGAGCTGAAAGCAGACCATGGTGAACTACATAGAAAGTTCCTGGAGGTGGGGTAGGAATTGTGGATCTGCTTACAGAACAGTCTGTTGGGTATTTTCAAAAAATAATAGAGAATGGGAGAGATATCACAACACTGCTGATAAACAAGTGTTCTCATTTTTTTTCTTTTAAAAGAGGATTGATTCTGTGAACGTGACTTAGTACTTAGACAACATGTAGGTCATATTATTAAAGGAATATAAGGATTTCAATTAAGGATAAAAATTTGTAGGGATGGAAGTGAGAGAAATGTTCATTACTAAGAACTAACCTGACTTCTTCAAGAACAGGTCATGTAAGACATAACTCATTTTGTTTTTTTGACAAGTCTCCTCAAACAAGGTAGTACTTGACATGATGCCTAGATTTTAGAAATGCTTTTGAGAAATTCTCTCATATTATCCTTAGGTACAAGATGGAAAAATATGGACAAGCTTGAGAGAATTGACTGCATTCAGAAGCTGTTCAACAATTGGACCAAAAAGTTAGCATAAATGGATCAATGACTACTTGGAAGTAGGTCTCCAATGGAGAGTTCCAGGAATATATCTTTGACATTATTCTCTTTAAATACAGAACACAGTAAGATCAAGGTCACTATATGTTTATCAGTTTCTTGAATAAAAACATGGTTTTTCAAATTTTCAAAGGCACAAAGGGACATCCAGCTATTGGATGACAGAATCAAGAAAATAAAAAAATTCAAACAGGCTAAATGATGGTCCAAATCTAATAAGATAAAAGAAAAGTAAATAGAAAACTTATGCTTGTTTAGGGAAAAACAAAAACAAAAAACTAGCACAAGAATAAGATGTGTGGGAAGCTTAGCTAGACAAGAGTTTGTGGAAGTAATATCTAGGGATTTTTATAAACTGCAAATTCAATATGTTTCTATGAGTCAACAAAGTAACATGGGAGCCAAAAAGAGTTGACGCCACTTTTTTGTTTGTTTGTATGTGGTGGGAATGGGAGTAGTGATGGTGGTAGTGGTGGATGTTGGCATGGACCAGTGAATTCTTCAGGGTGGAGAACTCCTGATATGAAAACTTTCTTCACAAATTCTCAATGTGTCTGTATTTTACAATCTTAGAGAGCTTCTTGAGATCTTGAGAGGTTAAGTGGCATGTTCATGGTCACATAGCCAGCATGCCTCAGAAGTATGTCTTGAAACATGAGATACTTTGTGGGGATTATGGTAAGATATTTATCATTTAAGAGTCAACGTGGCTTCATTAAGAATAGGTCATACAACACAAAAACTCATTTTGTTTTTTGACAGGATATCAGACTATATTTCAAAAATGGCCAGCTATCTACTATGTCATACTGCCTACCCCCTACCCCTTATGAATTTAAGACACATTGATAAAGGCATCATATCCAAAAAAAAAAAAAGAAGGGATTGTCTTATTATTTTATACATTGGTTAGACCACAACTGAAGTATTGTTAAGTTCTAGGTGACAGAAGACAGATAAATTAGAGGATATACAGAGATGGATGAAGGAAGAAACATTTAGGGCATACTTCTTAGGAAAAGTGAGATAGGACCTACCCTGAAGACACTTATACTCTAACTGAAGTAGACAACACATAAAAGAAAGTTGACATGCAGTGGATGGAAGGTTTGGGAAATCCTGATTGGAGGACAGTAAGGCCAAGCAGGAATCCTTGGATTATATCAGTAGGTCAGGTAACAGTGCCAGGTGTCTGGAGGGCATAGAGGTCAGACAAATGGTAAGACCTGCTGGTTCTCCACCTAAGTGGAAGGAATAGCATTGGTAACTCCATCTCATCCAACCCATGTGAGCGGTCAAACTGCCTAAATGTGTTTCTGTGATTCTATGACCCTTAACTCACCTTCTACCTCGAAAATTTTCTGATTCCTGTATATGTACATTATGTAAGGTAAGGGTCACATCTAGGATACACTTGAGTATTACATAAGCTCTTTCCCCTGGTAATTTTTTTTGATAGTTTTACAGAAATATACAGTTGTCTTTTTTTTTTAACATTGGGAAGAATTACTTCTAACAACACAGGTAATTTATGATTCTTCAATACTTCAAAATATTTGTAATTTCATTGGTATGGAAACTACTACCAACAACACAGATTGCAATCTTCCCGTACCTTACGAGTCATTCTTCACCAACTACAGTGACCAAAGAAAGCTCAGATTACACCTATTCCCAACTCTATGAGGGAGAGCAGGGACAAGTACCTGCACCTCTCTTTACCCTCACAAATAAAGCAGCTTTACCAAAAAATCACTGTGCTTGAGCAGGGAGACCGCAGGACTTATTTTCTTTACTAATCCTCAATAATCTTCTTGCTTCCCCACCCCAGGGGGGTCAGCCCTACTTTGGAATACATAGGATTAGAGCAGGAGGAAAGGGTTGGGTATAGGGTGGGGAAAAGTCTTGGATTTAGTTTATGACTGGGCTCATTCATTTTGCTGAGCTCTTGGGCCTAACTCTGGCCAGCTATATTTCAAATGCTGTTGTTCATCATAAGAAAGAATGGGAAAACAAATGAGGTTGGATTAGAGTGACGCTTCCTTGAAGACAGCTCAAATCCTACCATCTATTAAAAGCCCACCCCTACTAGTCACACTAGTGTCTTCCCTCTGAGACAATTTTCCATTTCCACTCCTTATGTAGATGTAGATGTAGATGTGTATTTATGCATATGTTCATTTAAATACAGGGGAATAATGAGTACTTTCCCCAAATAGCATAGAGCTGTTCTCTGGTGATATTCCACCCCAGGGGACCAGGGGACACACCTAACTGCTATCTGCAGGTCAAGAACAAACATGCTTGATCCTTCCTCAAGCTTTCAAATGGAACTTCATCAAGGTAACCAAGACAGTGTGGTGTGTGTGTGTTGGGGGGGAGGTTGTCCTCTCCTCATGAGGCCTGATAAAAAACATTGCTGCCTCTCTCTCTCTCTCCCTCCCTCCCCCTGGCAGCCACCAGGCCTCAGCCTTGGCCCTTCTGTATCGCCCTTTCTCATTCTTATGACCAAGTGCTGTGTTAACAGTGTTTGTTTGCACCATAGTCAGCCCTGGGGGCCTCAAGTTCATTTGACGTTTTTTGTAGCTCTACTAAACTTGTTCTAAGTAAAAGAATATTGGGTAGCTAGGTGGTGCAGTGGATAGAGTGCTGAACCTGAAGGCAAGAAGACCTGAGTTCAAATTTGGCCTCAGACGCTTATTAGCTGACCCTGGGCAAGTCACTTAACTCTGCTTGCCTTAGTTGCCTCATCTGTAAAATGAACTAGAGAAGGAAATGGCAAACTGTTCCAGTGTCTTTGCCAAGAAAACCAAAAATGTCAGACATGACTGAAATAATTGAACTAGATGGAGAGATAAATATGTATATTAACACTCACATATGTTTGTATGTATGCATGCATGCATACATGTATGTATACATGCATGTACATATGCCTACGTGCAAGTATATGTGTATATATGTTGATGAGAGTCAGAGAGCTTTAGTTTCTTCAGTTTTTCTTTGAACCTTCTTCAAATATTCAGTTACTGTGGGCTCTGGTGCTTCTGGCTTCTAGCTTCTAGAGACAAGATGAGAGATGACAACCTTACTTCATGTTGCTGAAGGAAAATTATCTGGAAAGAAGACAACATGAGAGGGTCTGGCAGTTTCTATCATATCCTATCCTCAGCTTGCTAAGCTAGAGACTTCAGGGAATTTCCCCTTGGGTGAGATCTAAGACACACATACTCTCTCTCTGTCTCTGTCTCTGTCTCTGTCTCTGTCTCTTTCTCTCTCTCCCTCTGTCTCTCTCTCTCTTGACTTGAGATACTTTACTCCAGAGAGCTCCTTCACTCTATATTGTCTGATAAATATTCTTCTGCATCTACTTCCTCTAATATCTGTTTGCTACAATTTAGATAAATGGGTTTCTTTGCTATTTACCATGAGTATTCATTGTGAAACTGGTATTTGGTGGGAGAAGGGTCAAGCCTTGGATATTAAGCTTAGAGTTCTGTTTTACCTAATAATGAAACAATGATCAGAAGTTAGATTGAACCTGAAAATTACGTCCACTAGACTAACATTTAAAGGAACAGAAAGATCTAATTCTAGTCCGGAACCTTTTCTCTCTGAAGAGAACAGAGTGACCCAATTTTTGTTAGCCCTAATCTCTGCTTGTGAGTCTAGATATGTCTATTCTGCCTCCCTTTGAGCCAGACAAACACACATGCTGCATGTGAAGGACAGCTCTCGCTACATAGCTATATAAATATGAATGTGTGTATGAGTGTGTGTGTGTGTATGTATTTGAGTGAGAGAGAGTGAGAGAGAGGCAGACGGACAGACAGATAGAACACATTTGCTTGTCTTCCTCATTAGAATGTGAACTCACTGAGGGCAGAGACCTGTCTTTTTGCTTTCTCTATATCATTACTTCCCAGAATAGTGTCTTGTTGATTAATGTTCCTGGAAAAAAAAATACTCAAAGTGCATGACCTAACAATGTTAAGCTAGTAGCATCACTTTCATATATCAAGAACTTACAGAGTAACTCCATAAATAACAAATTTTAAAAAATATGCTAACATTAAAAAAAATAATAAATGTCTCTGAAAATCAGGATTCTTGTTTACCTGATATTCAAACAAACTTTTGAATACATAATAGTGGGTCAGTAAATGGCAAATAACAGAAAATTTCATAGGAGTTAGAGCTAAAAAGGACTTTGGAAATATTCTAGTCCAATCTCATTCTTTTTTATAGGTGAAGAAATTGAGACCTAGGGAGGTGAATTGATGGATGCATGGTCAAAAGATAGTAAATGGAAGGATTAGTTATTTGATTTCTAATATTCTGTCTCTTCTTCACATAAACTTTTGATCCAGCCAAAATAGCTTTCTCGATCTTTCTCATGTACAACATTTCACTTCTCTGCTTTTGTACAGACTGTCATTACCTGGGATGCATTCCCTCCTCACCAAAATCTTTAAATTCCATCTACTAGGGTCTCTCTCTCTCTCTCTCTCTCTCTCTCTCTCTCTCTCTCTCTCTCTCTCTGTCTCTCTCTCTCTCTCTGTCTCTCTCTCTCTCTCTCTCTCTCTCAATTACTGTGTATTTATTTTGTATGTATTTTCATATTTAATTATTTCAATATAGTTTTATGGGTATATGTTTGTTACCCACATAGAATGGAAGGTCCTTTATGTCAGGTACTATTTTATTCATGTTTTCACATGGAGATACAAAGACATAAATGGAATAGTGCCTAGCACAGTGCCTGGCAAGAAATAGATACTTAATAAATTTTCTTATTGATTAATTGATTGTTTTATTGGCTCTAAATCCAACATTCTTTCTCCTAATTCACAGAGGAATTAATATACTGGAAGCACAGTACAGTTCAGAGGAACCAAAGGAAAAATGAACACAGTAGAATAAGGCTTAGCAACTGATTGGATATATGGGATGAGTGTGAGAAGTTGAGCATGACTTTGGGGCTGTGAACTTGGGTAACTAGAAGGATGGTGGTTCCTTCTGTGGAAGTAGAGAAGTTGGGAAGAGAGGTGGGTTCTGGGAGAAAAACAAGGATTTCTCTTTGGACACGCTGCGTTTTAGATGTTTCTGGTTATATCCATTTAGCATTCAAAATCATGAATGTGATTTTCTTTGGTCAATACAAGTTATGTGATTCACATTCTCTCATTACACCAACTTTAACAACAAATTAGTTTACTAAAAACAGATTTAAAATGAACAAACCAGTGATTGTTTTGTGTAGATCATCTTTGGTAAACTTGTTCTCTTCACTAACCTGACTTTGTTAGTTATATTAATTGAAATAATTAAGCACTTTGATCCTAGAATTAAACTCTTATGTGCTACAGAGCTGGTGCTATCTTGAGGCTATAAACATAAGATGGCCTTTTTAAAGAGCTATCTTACCACTGAGAGTGAGGGCTATCATTCTTATTGAACTTTAACAACGACTCTGTATTTGGGCAACGTACTTTAAAGCTTTTTTTAACATGTATCAAATTATATGATATTGCTCTATATACCTTATCTATTTATCATTCTCCACATTATGTTTTCAACATCTTAAGCAATTTCATTTTTCACTTTTGCTTCTGTCCTGAGCCAAGGACATTGGGCAAATGAAATAGGTTTCAGAGGATTGCACAATGTAACCCCATTGACTCACACAAACATAAGAAAGTATACTTCACTTATGAAATATTTTAGCTTACTTGTTCCTACATGCTAAAGACTATATACAAGTTCCAATACCAGAAATTGCTTACTTAATGAAGATATTTACTAAAGCTCAATGGTATGTTTTAATTGCACAAAATCTTCAAATTTCATCATTTTGACTGAAGTTTGAGTATGAAGTTTATGAAAAAGAAAAGTCCAGATGGAAATAATCTTGGAGGTAAATAATAAAAATAATAATTATCTCTTGCCAATGTGATCTGCTAACAGAATTATGAAATTATGAAACCCAATTTGGGGGACATAGCCCTCCTCATGCTGACTCAAGCATGTATACTTAACTTTTAGTGACCATTCAAGTTTTGAAGCTGTATTGAGATTTTAAAAGCATGACCTTTTTATGATTGCTTCGTATTTTATTTTTTAAAAAAATATTTATTGTTTATTTATTTTTAACATCTAAAAAATTGAGTTTCAAATTCTCTCCCTTCCAGTCTTCCCTCACCCACTGAAAAGACAAGCAATATGATATCAGTTGTACACATGAAATTATGCAAAAACATTCCTGTATTAGCCAAATATCACCCTCCCCCCAAAAAAAGCAAAAAAAAAAAAATTAAGTGAGAAAACTATGATTTGCACTCAGAGTTCATCAATCCTTTCTCTGGAAGTGGATAGCATTTTTCAACATGACTCCTTTGGAATTTTCTTGGATCATTATATTGGTCACAGTATCTAAGCCTTTCATCAGTTGATCTTTCTTACAATACTCCTGCAAAGGACAGTAACCAACCAACCAAGACTAACAGATGTACAATGATCTCCGGGTTCTACTCACTTCACTTTACATCAGTTTACATAGATATTGCAATATTTTTTTTTTCTTGAAACCATCTGCCTTATTTTTTATAGCACAATGGTAACTCACCACAATCCTATGCCACAACTTGTTTAGGCATTCTCTAATTGATGGACATCCCCTAAATTCCCAGTTCTTTGCCATCACATAAAAGAACTACCACCAATACTTTTGTATACATGCTTTTTCCTTGACCTCCTTGGGGTACAGACATAGTAGTGGCATTGCTGAGTCAAACAGTATACACAGTTTTATAGCCCTTTGGGCATAATTTCAAATGGTTCTCTGGAATGATTGGACCAGTTCACAACTCCACCAACATTAGTATACCCATTTTCCTTCATCTCATTAAGCATTTTTCATTTCTAGAAGATGTGAGGTGGTACCTCAGAGTTGTTTTAATTTGCATTTCTCCAACTAATAGTTATTTAGAGCATTCTTTTTTCATTTGTCTATAGATAGGTTTGATGTCTTCTTCTGAAAACTGCTTATTCATATCCCTTGACAATTCACCAATTGGGGAATAGCTCTTATTTTTATAAATTTGACCCAGTTCTCCATATATTTGAGAAACAAGGCATTTATGAGAGAAAATTGCTGTAGAAAATTTTGATATTACTTCATTATCTAGGGTACTTTTTATCAAAATGCAGTTTCCCTGATTATCTCATTTAATTAGTTCAATTTTGTTTTTGCTTTATCTGATATCATGATTGCTACCTCTGCTTGTTTTCACTTCCTCTGAAGCATAATAGATTCTACTCCATCTCCTTACTTTAACTCTATTTGTATGTCTTTTTGTTTCAAATGCATCTCTTGCAAACAACATATTGTTGGATTCTGATTTCTAATCCATTCTGCTATGCATTTCCATTTTATGGGTGAGCCCATTCCATTAACATTCATTTATGATTACTTATTGTGTATTTCCCTTCTTCCTATTTTCTTCTCTCTCTCTCTCTCTCTCTCTCTCTCTCTCTCTCTCTCTCTCTCTCTCTCTCTCTCCTTCCCCCCTTCCATCCCTATGTCTCCTCAAAAGACTGTTTTGCTTCTGAGCACTGCCTCCCTTAATCTGTCCTCCTATTTATCATCCTCTCTTTCTTTATCCCCTTTTCATCCTTTTCCAATTGTTTCTCTAGCACTCTTATCTCTTTCTTTAACTCTTCCAGGAATTCTTGTTGGCCTTGTGACCAATCAGCATTTTTCTTTGAGGCTTTGGGTGCAGTTATTTCATATTGTTGTTGTCTTCTGAGTTTGTTTCTTGGTGTTTCCTGTCACCATAGTAATTTTTTTATGGTCAGGTTCTTTTTTCTTGTTTGTTCATTTTCCCAGAATTTTTCTTCACTTTGAACTTTGTGTTAAAGTTATACTTTGTTCACCTGGGGCTGGGAAGGCACCATTCCAAGCTCCAGGCTTTATTGTGCTGCTGTTTCCAGCACTAGTTCTGGGGATTTGCCAGTTTTCGGTGCTTCTTATATGGTGTGATTCAGGGAGAGGTGTGGTTACTGCTCTCCTGGTCTGTGTTCTGGCCTTTATACAGGGAAGGGCCCCTGGTCTTCTGCAGCTGCAAGCCCTAGTGTTTTTCTCGAACCTGGAACTGTTATCAGGTCCCCTGCTTTCCTGTAGCCACAAGTGCTAGCACTCCTCTCTGCCTTGGAACTGTGACCAAGGCCCCTGATTTCTTGTGACTGACTACAAGTGCTCCTTTCCACCCTGGAGTAAGAGCTCCTGAAACTGCTGCTATTAGCACTGTGCCTGCTATAGGTGTCACAGCTGCCTCCTAGATGCCAAGTATGCTCTGAGCTGGCTCCCACTCTGGTGTCACAGACCTTTCCTGCAAAAAAGTATGACCTTTAAATATGTGTTACATTTGGGTATTTTCCCACAGAATCAATCCTTTTGGCAGAATCTGAATTATTTTAAGAATTGTGTCGCTATGTGTTTGTACTTTTAGATTTGCTGATGTCTACCTCTAACACATAAAAGACAGATGAAATGCACAAGTGTTTTTTAAATACTCTTATTTTCAACAAATCTTTGCTGACCTTTAAAATAAATCTCCATCTGTCTTTAGCCCAGAGTTATTGTATGCCATTTTTTTTTCTCCTAGAAATATGGCAGTGTTTTCTGTATTAGTTAAATAATATCTCCCTCCTCATGTTGACCATTTCAAATTCTTAGCGTCCTTCAAGACTCAGCTTAGGTGTCATGAAATCACTCTTTATCCACTAAACTGCATGTCTATTCTCCTAACAAATTACTTTTATTTATTTTGTATATAGTTATACAAAGGCATGTACATCTCCTTCTTCTCCCCCCAAAAATGTAAGCCTCTTGAAAGTGAGGAGTATTTGTTAATCATTTTTGCATTTCCAGTGAACAGAACATAATTCGATAGGAAGAGGCACTAGAACTATAATTTCAGTAATTAATATCCCAGGTGAGGAAATTCTCTCTACCAATGCAAGTCAGCACTTGCTCTACAGCTTATGGTCTTAGAGAATTGCTTAGAAGAATAAGAGAGTAAATGATTTGCCCAGCATTATATGTCTGAAGCTGATCTGGCACCCAGATCTTCCTGGTATTCAAGCAACCTCCACTATATGACACCGTTGCTGTTCAGTCGTTTTTCAGTTGTGTCTGATAATTCATGACTGCATTTGTGGTATTCTCGCCAAAAATACTAAAGTGGTTGCCACATACTTTTCCAGCTCATTTTACAGATATGGAAACTGAGGCAAATGGTGTTAAATTACTTGTCCAGTGTCCCACAGCTAGTAAGTGTCTGAGGCTGGATTTGAACTGAGGTGCTTCTGACTGTAGGCCTGGTGCTCTATCCACTGTGCCACCTAGCTGCCCCCACAAATATCTGGAGTCAAAGTAAATTAAAAGAACATGACCAAGTCATTTCTTATTTTGAGTATGTAGTGATAGAGTGAGCAAGTGGTACTTCATATATGTAGTGAGGGTTCCACATGTAAGGCAAGGACTGTCCTTCTTGTGAACATAGACATGTCTAGTCTCTTCTTCCCTCACTCTTTTCCAAGGAAGACTTTCATTCCTGGCAGGAGGGGAAGTAGGAGGTTGGGGCAGAGCATACCATGTGGTACTCCTTGGAGAGAGAGGGAACTAGGCTGGAAGGAGATCTATCTGCCCCCTCAAATATTGTTCATCTAGGGGAAATGATCAGTTTTAATCTAACTTTTGATTACTTACATCAATTTGGGAGGAAGATAGACCCCAAGATATATATCCAAGTCTTGACCTCTTTCCCACAAAATACCTGTTCCACACATACAGTGAATAGTAAAGAAACCCATTTATCTAAGTCATAGCAAAACAGAAATCAGAGAAGGTATACATAGGGGAATACATACTAGACAATACAAAATGAAAGAGCTCTCCAATTGGAAGTGAGATAGCTCAACAGAGAGAGAGAGACAGAGAGATAGACAGAGAAAGAGACAGAGAGAAACAGAGAGAGAGAAAGACAGACAGACAGAGACAGAGAGACAGAGTCAGAGAGAGAGAAAGAGACAGAGAGACACAGAGAGAGACACAGAGACACAGAGACAGAGAGACAAAGACAGAGACAAACAGAGACAGAAAGACAGAGAGTCCTGGGTCTCACCAAAGGGGAAACTCCTTGAAGACTCCAGAGTAGCAAGCTGGGGATAAGGACATGATAGAGACTACCTATTCCTCTCCTCTCATGTCTTCTTAGAGTCTTTTCCTTCAGCAACCTGAAGTGGGGATGGCCTCTTCCAACTTCCAACTCTTGAAGTTGGAAGCCAACTTGACATTATGTTCAGAGTAGATTGTCTCTTAGAGAGTCCTGAAGGGGGAACTCATGCTTAAAAGTCTCTACAGTGGATGCTGGCTGAGAATTGAAGCTCTTGCCACCAATTCCACCCTAAACCTCACATAGGACAGGATCTTCAACTTCATCAATAAGGAGAGAGTCCCATACCAATGGGCTTTGGGATACATACATTCACAACATTAAATATATAAAAGACATTATATAGTACTGAAGCAGTAGAAAGAGTGCTGGACTTGGAGTCAGAAGACGGGAATTTAGTTCCTGAGTTTCTTACTTACTAGCTGTGTGATGGGAGGTAAGGCACATTAAAGGCATTTCATATAGGCTTGTTTAGCGGTTGATTAATTATACAAGAGAGGGCTTGCAAATTGAAATACATTTTATCAGTCCCAAAAGGATTATCAATCTATAGTCTCTGGGGGGAAAACAGTAGATATCTAAGGAGATAAATATAATAAGTATTCTTTATTGAGTTGGAAGACCCTAAAAATTTGTCCTAAACAGGTAGACAGATGAATGTTTTCAAGCATCTTTGAGAATAATGTAAGACATATTTTTTGAAAAAAGAACTTATTTCTTCTATCTTCTAAAACATAATCATAAATCATTTGTAAATGTAAGTCATTACTCCTTGACTAATTTCAAGAAAAACAGGATGTTTCCTAGTGAAATTAGCCAATAGGCCCTTGTTAGCCTTGTTGTGGTCCCAAAAAAGTTAATAAATGGGCCATTATAAAATTTCATTGCATACTATTCATAACTCTGAAAAACAAAACACTATAAATAGCTTTGTATAATAGGAGGTTTGTTTACTTCTTTTTTGAAGTGATTTCTTTTCCAGTTATGTGTGTAAAAGTGTGCCAAAAAGAGTTCAGAGAGGAATAAAAAAAGTGAAATCAGAAAATTCTCTTGACCAAAATGGTGAGTTGTATTTATATTCCAAAATTAATTGTAGAGTATCACCTGGGGCAGTAGGAACTCCCTTATTTACTCAGAACCTGTTTTGTTTGGCAAAAGACTCAAAGTTGATGTGAAGGTTGTCCTGAAACAAAATGGTGAAGTAGGTAAAGTATGTCTTTAGTGAGCCTCTTTCTTCCCTCCCTTTTTAACTTGCTTTTCAACCCTTTCTAATTAGTTGCCCATATTTTCTTCATTTTTGGATTTCCAACTTTGACTTATCCCACAATCTTACCTGGCTGAGATATCCTCCATGTTTAGAAACATCCTTCCTCCTTCCATCCTTCCATCTTTCCCATCCATCCTTCCTCAAAATTTACCTAACTTTTTAACCTGTTCTGAGAACCCTTCCAATGGACTAATGTTAATGGCATAAATTGACCTACTGCATTCAAATTTAAAAAAATAAATAGGAGCTTTTAGTAGCTGATTATATCTTAACATTTGGTATCTTTAGAGGCACTGTCATTTAGTCAGGACTTTGTGATATTACAGAGGGCAGAGGGTATGAGACATCCAATATTCTTCAGAACTTTATGGTATCTTCAGACTTCTAATTTCTGTGGGCTTTAGATGGGGAATAGAGCTGGGGAAAGTTATATCCATTAAAATAAACAAAAAACTGTTTTCTTTCTCTAAAACTATTTTGCTGGTAACTATAAATATAAATTTGCCAACCTCTTTGTTCTTTAAATTTATGTGATTGTGATAAAAATATTAATTAATTGAACCCGGGTTTGGGAACCTGAGGCCTTGAGGCCGCATGTGGCCTCCTAGATCCTTGGGTACCGCCTTTTGACTGAATCCAAGTTTTAAAGAACAAATCCTTTTATTAAGGGGATTTGTTCTGTGAAGTTTGGATACAGTCAAAGGGCCATATTTGAGGACCGAGGGGGCTACATGTGGCCTTGAGGCTGCAGGTGCCCCACCCCTGAAACCTAGTGTCAGTCTTATGTATGAGTTTCTGCACTGTTTAATCTGAAATATATTTGAGCACAAACATAAAGCACCTTACTAGACGGGAATATCAATTGGTCTGTATATACAATATAGGCCACCAGAAGTGGCAAGGCTACACAGGGCACCGGGCCCATGACCACATATCTTACTATTTATATTGCATAGATAGGTCAATAAAAAAATTGAAATTTTAAGAAGAATTCCTTATATTTTCTAACAATACGTAATGTTTCATAATTTATTCTGCCTGCATAATGTTTCATCATATATGTTAATCAACAGGGCAGTGTTTTAGTGCTGTATAAGAATTGTTATCTTCAACTAGCTATATTTAAAATGTTGTATGTGATTATATGAAGAGATGAAGAATAAACGTTTGGGAAAGTATAACACTAATTTGTATTAAAAACAATGTAAAGAAAAAAAAAAGAAGGACCTTTCCCAAACATTATAAAAAACATGTGTCTAAAACAAACAAACAAACAGAAACAACAAAGCCCCCTTCTATGCCATGGAGAAATAAAGGAAGCTTCCCCAATAAGTGCATATGTAAAGTAATGATGTTCCACTTCACTGCTGTTGTTTTTAATCTTTTGATCACTTTTCAATTGATAGAAATAAAACAAATGAAAGAAATCAATTGGAAACTATAGACAAAGAAGAGACAAAATTATCTTTATTTCCTGATGACACAATAATTTTGTCTTGAGTAAATTCATTAAAGATGAACTAAGTACATGCTCTGATCGAAATCAGTTTAGTAACAATGACACACTTAACTGTTAATAGGCCAGACTGGCCACCTCAGTAAGGCCAGTGACCTAAATGTGAAGAGGAGGACCCTTTTTATTGAAAGGGAGGAAAGAAACCACTCTCGGTAGTCATGGAACTCTATAGTTGCCTATATTAAGAAAAGTGAGCTGGCAGTCAGATGAGGCTAATCACACCCCTCTGTGATAATTAAGGCACATTAGTTGTTTTATTGGGCTAATCTGCCTCTTGTGCTCTTTGTTAGGGGATTAGTACTATCCCCTTGCAGGAGGTCAAATCTCCCCTAATTGCACAAGGATAGGCAAGAATAGGTGACATATTTTGGGGGGTGCAGGACACCAGGTTAAACTTGTTGGGACTTAAAAAACAATCAAGTATCACAGAGGCTAACAGTATGGTATGAGAGATAATAACTTCTTCTTTCAGTCATACCTTTAAACTAACTTGTAGGGGGAGCTGGACTCCTGAGCTTAACTCAAAGACAGAAATGTAGCTTGAACAGTCATACAAAATGGGACAGTGATATGGAATAATACAGAATAAATTTAATTTCCTCAATTTACTCAGTAAATCCTAGAGAACCATAAAAGAAACTAATTGAGACAACTGAAAGCTTCAGTAATATAGGAGGGTACAAAATAATTACAAAAAAATAAAATAACCCAGCATTTCTATTTACAACAGCAAAATTCTGGAGAAAGTAATAAAAAGTGAAATTTTATTCAAAATTACTAAAAGATACATAAAATATACTGGAGTTAGTCCACCAAAACACTGAAGAGCTATATAGATATAACTACAAAACACTTTTTTTTTCTTCTTTAGTGAAGCACTCAGGATTAAGTGACTTGTCCAGGGTCACACAGCCAATACAAGTATTGAGTGTCTGAGGCTACATTTGAACTCAGGTTCTCCTGACTCCAAGACCAGAGCTCTATCCACTGTGTCACCTAGCTGCCCCCTTTTTCTCTTTCTTCTTTTGTCAAGGCAATTGAGGTTAAGTGACTTGCCCAGAGTCACACAGCTAGTAAGTGTCAAGTGCCTGAGGTCAGATTTGAACTCAGGTCCTCCTGACTCCAGGGCCAGTGCTCTAGCCACTGCTCTACTTAGCTGCCCCAAAAGCACTCTTTAGAAAAGTAAAGAAAGTTATTTAATTAAAGAGATATGTGGTGCTCATGGCTATAAGTATTCCTCATTCATTTTTTCCCCATATGGATTATTGTACATAACTGAATGCATATGTGAAGATAGTATGTGATTTCTTGAAAGATATAGTAGTAGAAATAACTTTACTGGATGGTCTACTTGTTCATACAAAGTAATGAATAAGGCAAGAAGATATTTTTATCATTATAGAAAAATGCAAAACTTTGTGTTTGCCATCATCATGCAGTATGTCTATTGTCCAAATGGAAGAGGTATTCCCTAGAGATGGAGGGGTCCTCCATGTGCTTCTATTTGTAAATGATATTGTGCTGATTGCATCAAATCACAGAACATTGCAAAGCCTCATTAAATCTATCACGTATGTATGAAATGTGGACTCATGAGTAGGAAAAGAGAGAAGGTTATAAATCAAACTGGTTTCAATTTTTTATGAGTTTAAAAATGTGAATTTGTATCAAAGGCAATTACAAACACATTACCCGGAAGGATTCAGTGTTGTGTAATCAGAATTCAATAATTCAATCTGTTTAGAGAGCTGCTTTCCAATAGAGTTCCAATAGAATCCCATATGTGTGTCTTTTCCACCAAAGATCATTATTATTGTTTTGATCAGTGTTTTCCAACCCAAACTATGGTAGGAACTGCTAAGATTTTAAAGTCTCTAATATTGAAGATTCTATCTTCCTGCTTCAGTGTACAAAGATTGTCCTCAAATCAGATATGGGGACTGGAAAGAGTAAGGAAGAGAGAAGAGAAGACAATGAGGCCTCAGGAGGAAATTTTGTTTGTTTAAACTTGATAATTTTTATTAAATAAGGTGGTAAGGTAGTAAACATTTTGTATGAGGGGAAATATATTTTTTTCAAGGGACCCTTGAAAAAGAAAATTGACTTAGAAGAGCTAACAATCAATTGACAGGCTGGATGAGAATGATAGTTTAGCTCATAAGATTAAAAAAAAACTCTTAAAATATTATCAAAGTAGTTTTCCACTGAAGTTTCCCTTATTTAAAGAATCATGATTTATAGAATTTGAGATTTATGAAATTAATAAAGTTAGATATTGAATTAATTTATAGAATTATACTTTAGAAGGAACATTAGAGGACTTCTAGGTCAATAGCTTTATATTACAGATGGGAAAACTGAGTCTGAGAAGTAATGGATGATTTGCCCCCAGGATATACAAGTAATAAATAGCAAAACCAGACTTCAAACCCAAGAACTTCATTTCTATATCTAGTTCACTTTCCATAATACCTTGATACCTGAAAGAATACTGGACTGGGAGTAAGGATGGTTGGATTCATTCCTGTCTCTGACACTGGGTGACATTGGGCAAGTTTTTGGGAGTGATCAGTGAATAGAGTAGATGCCAGCATCTTCATCAGTCTTAGCCACGTTGTAAAAGAGAATACAGAGGGGGGAAAAAGAATGTTTAAAAAGTATGTTTTGATTTGTAGTTAGATTCCCTCAGTTCTTTCTCTGAATGTGGATAGCATTTCTCATCATGGAATTGTCTTTGATTGTTGTATTGCTGAAAATAGCTAAGTCATTCACAGCTGATTATTGTACAATATTGCTCTTACTATATACAACAATCTCCTGGCTCTGCTCACTTCACTTTGCATCAGTTCATATCAGTTCTTCCTAGGTTTTTCTGAAAGCAACCTGTTCGCTATTTTTTATACCACAATAATATTGTATCCCAACCATACAGCACAACTTGTTCGGCCATATCCTCATTGATGGGCATCCCTTGGATTTCCAATTCATTGCCACAACAAAAAGTACTGCTATAAATATTTTTGTACATATAAGATCTTTTCCTTTTTTCTCTGATCTCTTTGGGATATGACCTGGTAATGGGTATTACTGGGTCAAAAGGTATGCACAATATTATAGCCCTTTGGGCATAGGAACTTCTCTCTAACACTCTTAAAATGGCTTGTGCTTGTTCCTGAACAAAAGTCACCTCTGGGACCACTTAAATTTGCTTTATTTTGAGCTCTTGTCTGCATGCAAATAAGACTACAACTTAGCATTTAAAAAGAGATAGGTGATGAGAACTGGACTTGTGGTTTCATTGTTGTAGGAAGCTACTGGTAAAGAATTTCCTGTATTAATGTAGGTCAGTGACTTCTCTGCAACTTACAATCTTAAAGAATTGCCTAGAACACTGAGAGGTTAAGTGACTTAGAACCTAAGGTCACACAGTCAATATATATCATCAACAGAACTTGAATCCAAGTCTTCTTGTTGTTTTCAAGGTCAGGTCTCTCTACATTTTTCCAGGTTCCCTCTCAATGCGCACGTGCGCTCGCTCTCACACACACACACACACACACACACACACACACACACACACACACGCTATTTTTATTATAAATATATAAAGACAGAAATTAGACTTAACTTTGAACCTACTTAGCAAAGAAGTATGTCCATTTCATTCATCCTTTTCCCGAAGGCAGTACCTCAGTCTCTGATAAACAAATATACAACCTTAGATGGGAAACCTGAGTAGCTTGGGGTGGAGTTGTAAAATTTGGTGTAGGTAATATCCGTATTTCCCTCAGGCTCACTTCTCCCAAATATTCTGCTTACTCACTTGCTCTGGAATCCATATATATCTGATCTATATCATCATAGGTACTTGGCATGTCACAGAAATTATCACAGCTCCTATATTTGGTTTGGCTTCAATATACTTTGCCACATGACAGGGAGTTTGCATACCTTGCCCAAAAGGCTTTCAGATACCCCTGAACATGGCTTGCCTGTTTCCTCCCAGTAGTCCACAGGATTTATGGGAAAGTGTGTTTTTTCCTGCTGGCCACACCTGCTTCACTGGCATACATCATGCCATAAACCTAACATTTATCACACCTGTCTTACTAAAAAATGTTCAAGTACAAACAAGATTCTAGTTTTAAAATAGAAATTAATAGGAAAATATGATCCCTTTGACAGCTCTCTTTTTCCGACTGTAAATTTGCTTTTTAGTTACCATTTTTGTACCACTTTAAAAACTTGGATTCACAAGGCTATTTTGGTTGTGTGGAGCAACATGCTAGACTCTAGCTATGTTAATTAATTTTGTACACAGTCTAGTGGATCATGAGTTGCTGAACAGAATCTTTAAAATAAAAATAAAAGTATTAATCAAGTTATCTTTAATTATCACACAAATATTAGATATTAACCTAGTTAAAGAACATAGTGCCATTACTTCTAAGTCTCCTTGAGTTTTTTGTTTTGTTTTTGGTAGAGAACATTACTGTATGTTAGTGCTCCTCCCACCTCTTTAGCTGTTCTTTCCTAATCTCCTTTGTTAGATCCTATCCTTTCACCATAGGTGTCCCAAGGCTCTGTCATGAGACTTATTTCCTCTATACCCTCTCAGTAATCACATAATTTCCTATGGATTCCATTCACTTCCGCTCTAATCTGGGCAGGTAGGTGACACAGTGTATCAAGTGCTGGGCCTGGAGTCAGGAAGACCTGAGTTCGAATCTGGCCTTAAGCACTAGTCAACTCACTTAACCCTGTTTGCCTCCCCTGTAAAACAAACCAGAGAAGGAAATGGCAAACCACTTCAGAATCTTTGCCAAGAAAGAGGGATCATGAAGAACTGAACATGACTGAAAAAATGACTAAAAAACAATAACAGAGCCCTTGTGTCTTTTCTGAGCTCTAGATCTACATTAACAATTGCTCTTTGAATATACCCATATGGATACACCATAGGCATCTAAAATTCAACATGTCTAAAACAGAACTCATTCATTAACTTCTTCTTTAAACTCACTCCTTCTTCCACACTTTCCTATTTCTGTTGACAGGACCACTGTCATTCTAATCTCCCAGGTTTATAACCTCAGGAACATTCCAGGTCAGCCCCCACTTCTATATCCAACAGCAAACTGACCATATGTTAAGTACTATGCTAGATGCTGAGTATTCCTAAACAATACTAGAAAGCATTTTAAAATTAAACAAATGCATGTGATATGTTAAAATAATATAAATACCTCTAAAAACTATAGAAATTGTTATAACACCCATGACTAGCTTTTGAGCTGTGCTGTGGAATTTCTTCATCTCTTTTATGAATTCATCACGAATGCTTCAACAGTTCTGTTCCCAAATAGATAACCATATTTTTTTCCCCAAATGGCACAAAGAAGCAAAGCAATTGAAATTGTTACAGAGGTAAGAGAAGCTGTGATCTCTAAGAATCGTTTTTAAATAAGCTGGGATTAATGTTAGAAAAATAATTAGGTGTGTGTGGTTAGTAGCTGAATTATTTGTATTAAAGAAGAAAAGTCACATAATTAAATATAAATTGAATATGAATTAGACACCTTAGAGTTTTTCAAAGTTGTAGAACCCCAGGATCACAGCTTCAGAGCTAGAAGGGATTTTAAACTTTACCTAGTCCCCCTTCATTTTGGAAATGAGGAAACTGAGGCCCAGACTGGGTGTGACTTGCCAAACTATGAGTAGGTGGTAAGAGGAAGAGCCAGGATTCAAATCCAAGTTCTCAGTTTCCAAATCTAATATTTCCACCAAATCGTGAAATCATTATGATTTAAGTCTCCAAATTTCAATTTCTCAATATGCCAACTGGCCATTATATTTTCCTAGCAATGGAATACTTCTAACTTCAGTGCTGGGGTATGTTTAATCAAAGCAACATGTTTGGATTTGCTATCCTTGCACACCCTCAAGTGATGCCAGAACAGAAGTGCAGTTAAGAACTGCCTGTTTGTCTTCCTGTATCATTATTTTGCTCTTCTTCCTGGGAGAGGACTTCTCCTAAGAAGGAAGTACTTTAGGATGCTCCATAGTGATGAAAAGGAGCAGCCCCACACTCACCCATGACTGATGTCTCTCCTTTCCCTCTCCAGTCTCATAAAAAGGGGAAGACTTTATTTTTCTTGGTATTCTTCATAATCATATTCTATTCTTTAATCTTCTGCCATCCTAGTTGATGTATTTATCTCTTCTCATCTGAACTATTCTAAAAATAATCTTTTAATAGAGCTCCCTGATTCTAGTACCTCCCGGCTACAGTTAAAATTCTGCTCATCTGCCAAAATGCTCTTCTTGAAGCATATGCCTGACTATAACATTCCTTAGCTTTAAAATCAGGTTTTTTTTTCTTTAAACATTCATTCATTTATTTTCATGAGCACTTATTATCTCTCCTTCCCTCTACTTCCCTCAGTTGAACAACAACTACAAAGAAAAAACCTCATACCAAAATGAATAATCCAGCAAAACAAAAATGTACATGGGCTGTGTCCAAAAATGTCTGTCTTATTCTTCATTTTTAAATGTATCATCTCCCTGGAAAGAAGTGGGTAGTGTGTTTCATCTTTAGGCTAGTGGTATATCATTCCATTGAATCAGGAGTTCTTACAATGGAGTCTGTGAACTTTTTTTTTAAAAAACTATATTTCAATATAAATATCTTCTTTTGTAATCCTATGTATTTTATTTTATGTATTTAAAAATGTTATTCTGAAAGAGGGCCCATAGGGTTAATCCAACTGCCAAAAGGGTCTGTCTGTCTGTCTGTCTGTCTCTCTCTGTCTCTCTCTGTCTCTCTCTGTCTCTCTCTCTCACACACACACACACACACATGATTCAAAAATCCCTTCCTAAATGTTCCAGTGACTCCCAATTACCTATAGGAAAAGACATAAAATCTTTATCTTGGCAATCCAGCTCCACCTACTTTTACAAAGTTATTTCACAGTATTCTCATTATTCATTCTATGTTCCAGCCAATGTGAACAACTTAGTATTACATCTTTCACCTCTGTATTTTTTTGCATCTATTTTATGTGCTTTCAATGCAAGCTCTTGTCACCTCTTCCAGTTAGAATCCATAGCTTCTTAGAAGGCTCAATTTGGGCTCAGCTTACATGATATCTTCTATGTGAAACCCTAATCAGTCCATTCTCACATTTCCATATATTTATGATACATATTTGTGGTACATCTGTATACATACTGTACATTTCAGTAGGATGAAGACTGGTTTCATTGGTTTTCCCACACTATATTCCCAGAGCTTAGCCTATACATTTTTGTAGAATTGAATTGAACTAATTGATGAGCTTGGTATCAATCCTTTTCAAAATTTTGCAATAGTTTATGAAATGGGTGGCTTATGAGCAATTAAAAAGGACACAGTGATGGTTAAAAATCAGCATGATTTTACTAAGAACAAGTCATACCAAACCAATCTCATTCTGTCTTGTGACAGGGTTGCTAAACTCTGAGAGGAGAGAAATTATATACATGCAGTGTATTTAATTTCAGTGAAAAATTTTCACTTAAAACAACTGTTTTAAAGAATTATCTAAGTTTTTAAACTCAGGAATTTTTGTGGCAAGTGGTAATAGTACATTTTGATAGACTACAACCTCAATAAATAACACACACACACAGACTTTATACCAAGAAGTTTACTTATTAAACATACATGTGACTAAAATAGATGTTGACTATTGTGGGGAAATTTTTGTCTCAAAAAACTACTTAATTTTGGGATTTGATTCTAAAACTGATAACCTTAAAATCAAGCATCCAAAGGAAAAAGGAATTGAATTTTGTGTGTGTGTATGTATATGAAAGAGAGAGAGAGAGACAGACAGACAGACAGACAGTGAGAGACAGAGAGAGAGAGAGAGAGAGAGAGAGAGAGAGAGAGAGAGAGAGAGAGAGAGAGAGAGAGAGAGAGAGAGAGAGAGATTATTAGGCCAGGTAATATCTTCATTTAACCAAGATCATGGGCCACACAGCTGCCTACATGCCTCCAGAGATAATGCGTAACTTCATCTGTAGAAGAGAAAAGAGAAATACTTTATGAGACAGCAATGATGGAAATGCCTCCAAAAAAAGAGAGTAAAATGCTGATTTGTTCTGCTCTCAAAAAATTGAAAGGTCCTAAAGGTGCACCCATATTACCACTGTCAGTGCATGAACGGCAATCTGCAATTACAGGATAAGGCTTATAATGATCAGCATTTTGGAATGCTTCCTCAGTATCCATGATACTAGAGAATAGAGAGCCCCTGCTCTGATTTATAAAATGGCAGCTTCTCAATCCATTCACATTGCATTAAATGCCCCCTTTCTGGGACTTCTGATCCATCTTATTCTGTCCTCATGAGCACAGGTAGGGTAGGTACAAAGTTTCATTTAGATATACCAGATATTTATGAATCATAACATTTTAAATCTTGAAGAGAAATTAGAGAATATTTTATCCAACCCTCTCATTTTAAAAATAAGGAAACTGAGTCACAAAGAAGTAGTTTTTCTAAGATTGCCTAATTATGCCATAGACAGGATTCTTTTAGCATGCTATGCTATTAGAGACATAAGAGACAACGTCTCTTATGAGATCCTTATGGCCAAGACGGATAAATGTTGATTGAATTAATGGTTAGATGGGTTCATAATAGATGGGAGTCACCTTATCTGAAGAGTGTTGATTAATGCATTAATATTAATGTAGAAGAGCAACTATAATGTATTGCCACAGGGAATGCTTTTGGGCCCTGGCATGTTCAAGACTTATCGATGGCTCAGATGAGGATACTGAGAGAACACTTAACTAGTCTGTGAATAACATAAAGCTGGGAAGGAAAGCAAATATGTTGAGATGATAGAATCAGAGTCCAAAAATATTTCAGCAAGCTGGGACGATGGGCTGAACCTGACAAGATACAATTGAACAGGAATTAATGTACATTCCTGTAATAGGGTTCAAAAAGTCAACTGAATGACTACAGATTGGTGGGGGTGGGGGGGGGGTGGGGAGTGGGGAGACTGCCTTAACAGCAGTTTATATGAAAAAGTCTCAGGAGATCTAGTTGACTAAAAGCTCAACATGAGTCACAGTACATCAGATTGGAAAGGACTTCAGAGACTGCCTTGTCCAACTCCATCTGATAGATGAGGGAACTGAGAAACTTGGTCTCCTGGCTCCAGGCTTACTTGTCTTACCTATGAGATTTAAAAGCAGCAGTGAATAAAGCTCACAGAGTGACAGAATATTATCAAGCGAAACCCTTTCTCTTTTTCCCCAATCCTTTGTTGACATTTTAGTGATCAAGAATTGGGCTTCAACGAGAGCCTCTCTTCAAGTTAAATGGCTACTCTGTAATTTCAAGATACAACTGTTTTTTCCTCTCTTTTTCTCAATACAATTGAGAAAAGAATTCTGTCCAAGATTTCTAATAAATGGAGATAGGCTTAATTTAATTAAAATCACTGCCAGATATTCAAACCAATCTGTGGAACAAAAGATATCAAGGATACATGAGTTCTTTGATCCCAGAGTCACCTTGGGGCCAAGATATCTGATTCAGGTCCTGGGAAACAGGACAGCACAAATTCCAAGTGCAACCAATCTTGCCAGATTGTAGACACTGTGAAAGTAAGAGTTACTATTGTTTTGGCCAAACAGTGAAATAAAGAAAAGGGGAAAGTGAGTTTGATGCCAAAAGGCATTAATTACATTACACACAGGGCAGGGCAGGAGAAAAGACACATTCGAATTGGGACATAGTCTTTGGAATCCTGGTTTCATCAGAAAAATTAGCCAGTCAGTGAATCAATTAATGAATAAAACATTTATTAAACCCCATCTATGTGTCAGGCACTGTGTTAGGCCATGGAGAATAAAATCAAATAAAACAACCAAAAGTAGTGCCTACACTCAGGGAACTTACATAATATCAGGGAAACCAAAATGTATACATACAAATAAATAAAAACGATATATGAATATAATGGGGAGGGGTACCAACAGCTGGTAACAATATTTCACAAGATTTTCCTAAAGCCACTCCAGTGGCTCCCTATTGCCATAAGGATGATGTACAAATTTTATTTGGCATTCAAAGCTCTTCATAACCCAGCCCCTTCCTATCTTTCAAGTTCTCTTACACCTTACTCCTTGACATGTACTTTTTGATCTCGTAACACTAATTTCCTAGCTGTTCCACAAAGTAGACACTCCATCTCTAAGCTCTGGGTATTTTTCTCTGGCTGTCTCCCATTCCTGGAATGCTCTTGCTCTTCCAATTTAACTACTAGTCTCTCTGGCTTCCCTTAAGTCCTTAATAAAATCTCACCTTCTACAGGAAGCCTTTTCCAAGCCCTCTTAATTTCAGTTCTTCCTCTTTGTTAATTATTTCTTTTTTATCCTATATATAGTTTATTTTGTACATATTTGCATGTGTCTCCTGCATTAGATTGTAAGCTCCTTGAAGGAACAGACTTTTGCCTCTTTTTCTATCCCCAACACTTATTATGGTGCACGACACAGAGGAGATGCTTAATAAATGCTTATTGATTGATTGATCGATGTGGCACTTGAGCTTAGCTTTGAGGCATTTAGGTAGCATAAGATAACGTTAGAGTACTGGTACTCCAAGGAGTGAGGAAGATTTCAGTTCAGATACACCTCAGACATTTACTCCTGTGACCCTGGGTGATTTAATTTTCATCTGCCTCAACTTCCTCAAGCATAAGATGAAAATAAAATAATGCACACCTTGTAGGGGTGTTATGAAGATCAAATGAGATCACATATGTAAAGTGCTGAGCTTAGCGTCTGGCACATATTAGGCACTTAATAAATACATATTCACTCTCCTCCCTCCTTTGAAGGAAGTTAGATTAGACTCACTTCTCATGCTCTTGAAATGCCAAAAAATAAGAGAGCATTTGATCTTATAGTAAATGGTGATGTAATAGAGTTTTTTGAGAATTGTAGTAATTTTAGGAGTACAACATTTTGTCAGTTGTTTATAGGATGATTTAGAGAAAGGAGAATCCTGAGAAGGGGAGACTAATTAGAAGCAAGTGAGAGGTGATGTGAACCTAACCTACAGTGGTAGCTGTGTGAGTGGAGAGAAGGGGACGGTCACCTTTGGCTGGTATTTCTGACTGTCCCTTTTCTCTCCAATGTTTCCAAGCAGGGGAGAGAGGGAGGAAACAAGCCTTTTTTGGCTTCATAGGTAATTCAGCAAAAAACAATTAACACATTATATACAATATTCCATACCCATGGACCACACTCCTCCTGCACACTTTTGCAAGAGAGTGGGGGTACTCATAGCTCTCCTTTGGAGTCAACTTGCCCTTTCTAATTTTGCAATATTCATTTTTGATTACATTGTAGTTGTAGTTCCTTCCATTTATATTGTTGTAGTCATTTTGTATATTGTTTTTTCTGGCTTTGCTTATTTCACTTTGCATAAGTTCATGTAAGTTTTGCCATGTTTCCCTGAATTGGTTATATTCTTGATTTCTTACTGCACAGTAATATTCTACTATATTCTTATCCCACAATTTGTTTAATTATTCCCGAATTGTTGGACATATACTTTGTTTCCAGTTCTTTGCTATCACAAAAATGTTTTCCATATATTTTGGATCATATGGAGTTTTTCCTTTGGTCAAAGACCTCCTTGGTGGTACATACCAAACAGTATTGATTAATGAAAAGCTTCCTCAAAATTAGAGCTAGCCCAAGATGGAAAAGGATGCCTTGGGAAGTAGCAGGTTACATCTTATGGAATTCTTCAAGCAAAGGCTGGATGACCTCTTTTTGGGTGTGTGAACAATGTGGCCAGCCCATCAGAGTTTGCACTCTCTGAAGCAGAGTTTGAATATTTGGAAGTTTAGTTCAAGAAACAACCTCAGTGTCTGGTATCTTGTCCTGCCAGGTGATCTTCAGAATCTTCCTAAGACAATTCAAATGGAAGCAATTCAGTTTCCATGGCCCCAGCATATTGTCTAGGTTTCACAGGCATACAACAATGAAGTTAGCACAATGACTCTGTAGAACTTCAGTTTAATAATCAATCTAATACCTCTTCTCTCCCACACTTTCCTTTGGATCCTCCCAAAACTCTGAGCTATCTTTGGCAATACGTGCGTCAACCTCCTTATCAATGTTTACATCCTTGGAAAGTATACTACCAAGGGAAGTGAACTTATCCACAGCATTCAAAACTTCTCCATATGTTGTAACCAATGATTCCACATATGTATGGTGTGGTGGTGGCTGATGGAACACCTGTGTTTTCTTGGTATTAAATGTTAGCCCAAGCAGCAGAGAATCAATCCATACTTTGTTGCATCTCAGCTTCAGGGGTTGCATTGAGTGCACAATCGTCTGCAAATGAAAGATCATGTACCAACACTCCCTCCACTTTGGTGTTGGCTTGTAGTTTTCAAATTAAAGAATTTACTATCAGTATGGTAGCTGACTTTGATGCCATACTCATCCTTATTGAAAGCATTTGACAATATGGCTGAAAACATCATGCTAAATAGTATGGGAGCAAACATATAGCCTTGTTTCACTCCACTGGTGACCAGAAAAGCCCAAGAACATTGTCCATTATCCAGAAACCAGGTAAGCATGCCTTTATGAAATTAATGTACAATGCTGATGAACTTCTCTAGGCAACCAGATTTTGGCATAATTGTCTATACACCCTCATGACTGACAGTATCAAAGGCCTTGGTCAGATCTACAAACATTGTATACAGAATTCTGTTCTGCTTCTGGTATTTCTCCTGGAGTTGGTGGGCAGCAAACACCACATTGGCTATTCCTTGGCCCTTTCTGAAGCCACACTGGCTCTCAGGTAGATGACCATCTTCCAGGTGAAGGATCAACCTATTACGAAGGACTCTGTCAAGAGTCTTGCCAGTGATGACTAAGAGAGAGACCCTTCTGTGATTGTCACAGGATAATCTATTTCCTTTAACTTTATAGAGATGGACAATGGAGGCATCCTTGAACTCCTGGGGGATAACCTCCTCTTGCCATATAACCCCAGAATATTTCAGTCAGCTTTTGTATAAGCAATGGACTCCACACCTTCTAAATCTCAGTTAGAATAGAATCAGCACCAGGTGCTTTGCCACATGAAAGGATCCTAATGGCATACAAAACCTCTTCTTCAGTTGGAACTTCAGCTAGGGAGGGATTGACTTCAACCTGAGATAAATGGCTTCGACACTGATTGATGATGATCTTTTCAGAACACTATGGAAATGTTCATACTATCTCTCCAGGATCATATCCTTACCACTAATCAATGTGACTCCATCAGCACTGAGTAGTTGAGATGGGTCTTTGGCCCATAAATAGCCTTCAGGGAATCATGAAAGCATTTAGAATTGTTACTATCAGCATAAAATTTAATTTCATCTGCCTTCTTACTGAGCTAAGAATCCTGCATCTCTCTAAGCTTTGCTTGTACTTTACTGTAGATGGAATTAAATGCTGCCTTCTTGGAGATGGATGAACTATCCTGCTGCTAAACCCTGTGGAGTTCTCATTTTTTATTTAGCAGCTTCTGAATTTCCCCATCATTTTCATCAAACTAGTCTTGATGTTTTTGAGTGTTCTGACCCAGAAGAGCAAATGCAGTGCTATACACCAAATCTCTGAAAGCTGCCCACTCCTTTTCTGCTCCACTGTTGCCAACTGTGTGTTGGCTCAATTTTCCCTCCAAGTTAGCAAAAAACTGTTCCCTCTCAGACAAGAGCTCTAATCTGTTGACATTAATTCTTCTGGTAGTCATTTTTTCCTCTGGGACTCTGCTTTTCTAGAATGCAAATATTTAGCTTGGAGAGGATAAGTCTATCATCAGACCAGCATGCCAAGCCACACATTGTCTTCCTTACCTTCACATTCTGTTTCTTCTCCTTATAATCACATAGTCTATTAAATGCGAACGTTTGCCTCAAGGTTCATGCATGAAATTTTATTGTGTTTAGGTAAATGGAAGACAGCGCTGGTGACGAAGTCATGAGATGTACATCTTCAGCAGTGTGACTACTGCTGTTGCTATTTCCAACTCCATTTTTCCCTAGGACTCCCTGTCAAATCTGGTAGTCTGAGCCTACTTTAGCATTAAAGTCACCCAGAATTAAAAGCTTGTCCTCTTTTGGCACATTGCTGATAAGGATCCCTGGGTCTACATAAAATTCTTCTTTGACCTCATGAGGGTTCATCATGGTGGGAGCATAGGCACTGATGATGGTAGCCTGATGATTTTCTAAAAGTGGCAATCACCTTGTCATGAGCCTGTCATTCACTCCTTTTGGTAGGCATACAACCTTGTTGATTAGATTAGTTTTGATTGCAAAACATACACCAGTTTCATGGTGCTCCCCCTTCACTGCAGGCACTTCAGAAAAATGTGTATCCAGCTCCAACTTCAGTAAGCTGGCCTTCATTGGCCAGCCTTGCTTCACTCAGAGCTGCTATTTTTTTTTAAATTTCTTTTTTTAAAATTTTTTTCCCATATGCTTTTGAGTCAAAAATATTTCTCCCTTTTTCTCCCCCCCACCCTCCCCAAGACAGTGCACAATCTGACACAGGCTTTACATTTACATACCCATTAAACATATTTTCACATTAGTGAAGTTGTAAGTAAACATTAAAACCAATAGGAGGAACCATCAGAAAGATGAAACAAAACTCAACAGAAGGTAAAAATAAGTGAGAGTGATTCGACTTCCATAGTTCTTTCTTTGGATGTGGACAGCATTTTCCTTCCTGAGGCCTCTGGAGATATCTTAGATCCTCGTAATGATGAGAAGGGTTCAGTTTAACATTCTTAGTCACTGCATAATGTGGCAGCTATTGTATACAAAGTCCTCTTGGTTCTGCTCACTTCACTCAGCATCAGACCATATAAGTCTTCCAGGTTTTTCTGAAGTCAGCCTGTTCATCATTTCTTATAGCACAATAGTATTCCATTACATTCATATACCACAACTTGCTCAGCCATTCCCCAATTGATGGGCATTCTCTCAATTTCCAATTCTTTGCCACCACAAAAAGAGCTGCCATGTATATTTTTGTACATGTGGGTCCTTTTCCCATTTGTTTGATCTCTTTGGGATATAGCCCGAGAAGTGCTATTGCTGGATCAAAGGGTATGCACATTTTTGTACCCTTTGGGCATAGTTCAAATTGTTCTCCAAAATGGTTGGATCATTTCACAACTCCACCAACAATGTATTAGTTCCAATTTTCCCACATCCTCTCCAACATTTATCATTTTCCTGTTTTGTCATGTTGGCCAATCTGATAGGTGTGATGTGGTACCTCAGAGTTGTTTTGATTTGCATTTCTCTAATCAATAACGATTTAGAGCATTTTTTCATATGACTATAAGATGGCTTTAATTTCTTCATCTGAGAACTGTCTGTTCATATCCTTTGACCATTTATCAATTGGGGAATGGCTTGTGTTCTTATAAATTTGTCTTAATTCTCTATATATTTTAGAAATGAGGCCTTTATCAGAAAGACTGGTTGTAAAAATTCTTTCCCAATTTTCTACCTTCCTTCTAATCTTAGTTGCATTGGCTTTGTTTGTGCAAAAACTTTTCAATTTAATGTAATATTATTTCATTGTCTATGGTGCCTTTTAGCAGGATGTAGTTTCCTTCCTTATCTCTTTTGATTAGATCTATTTTTGCTTTTGCTTTATCTGAGATCAGGATTGCTACCCCTGCTTTTTTTACTTCAGCTGACGCATAATATATTCTGCTCCAGCCTTTTACCTTTACCCTGTATGTGTCACTCTTTTTCAAATGTGTTTCCTGTAAACAACATATTGTAGGATTATGGTTTTTAATCCATTCTGCAATCCATTTTGTTTTTGGGAGAGTTCATCCCATTCACATTCACAGTTATGATTACTATCTGTGTCTTTTTCTCCATCCTTCCCCCCCATTTATGCTTTTCTTTCTCCTTTTTCCTTTCCCCCTTCACTAGTGTTTTGCTTTTGACCACCGCCTCCTTCAGTCCCTTCCCCCTTTTATTATCCCTTTCCCTTTTCTTCCCCTTTAGTCTTACTGCTGCTTCCCTCCCTTCTTTCCCCCTCCCTTTTCTTTCCCCCTCCCTTTTCTTTCCCCTTTTCCCTCCTACTGCCTATAGGGCAAGTTAGATTTCTATACCTAACTGATTATATTATGCCCTTCTTGAGCCAAATCTGATGAGAGTAAGGTTCAAACAATGCTCCCCCCCCTTCTTTCCCTCTGCTGTAATAGGATTTTGTGTCTTTTCCTGTAATGTAATTTACCCTTGTCTGCCTCCTCCTTTCTCAGTACATTTTCTAAGATCAGATTGATCCACTTATTTGGATCCATTTAACCCACTTGATTAGATTTTTTTTTATCATTACATCAAAGTCAACTAATATCCACCCTCTTTATGTATACTCCTTTAACAAGGTGTAATAACAATACAGTTCTCAAGGGTTGCAAGTCTCATATTCCCTTGTAGGGGTTTAAACAGCCCCCCCCTTATTAACAACATATTGTATCTTCTGTCCCATTTACCTTTTTAAGTCCTTCTTGAGTCCTGTACTTGAAGATCAAATTTTTTGTTGAGCTCTGGTCTTTTTATCAGGAAAGTTTGGAAGTCTCCTATTTCGTTGAATATCCACGTCCTCCCTTGAAAAATGATGCTCATTTTTGCTGGGTAATTGATCCTTGGCTGCATTCCAAGCTCCTTTGCCTTACAGAATATCATGTTCCATGCCCTGTGGTCTTTTAATGTAGAAGCTGCAAGGTCCTGTGTAATCCTGACTGTGGTTCCATGATATTTAAATTTTCTTTCTGGCTGCTTGCAGCACCTTCTCTTTCATCTGGTAATTTTGGAATTTTGCTATTATATTTCTTGGCTTGTCAATTTGGGATCTCTTTCAGGTGGTGATCGGTGGATTCTTTCTATGGTTATTTTCCCTTCTGGTTCTAGGACTTCTGGGCAGTTTTCCTTTATGATTTCCTGAAAGATACTGTCCAGGCTCTTTTTTTCATCATGATTTTCAGGTAGTCCAATAATTTTTAAATTGTCTCTCCTGAGTCGATTTTCCAGGTCGGTTGTTTTACTGATGAGGTATTTTACATTTTCATCTATTTTTTCATTTTTTTGTTTCTGTTTGACTGATTCTTGCTCTCTCATAGAGACATTAGTTTCCATTTGTCCAATTCTAGTTTTTAACAGATTGTTTTCTTCTGTTAGTTTTTGTACTTCCTTCTTCAATGGCCAATTGTGTTTTTTAGGGACTTGTTTTCTTCAGTGTATTTTTTTTTCCAATTGGCCAATTGTATTTTTGAAGGACTCTTTACCTCTCTCATTTGACTATTAAAATCCTTCTTGAGCTCTTCTAAGAAGGCTTTTTGGGCTTCAGACCAGTTCATATTCCCTTTTGTTGTTGCAGATGTGGGTTTGTTGACAATGTTGTCCTCTTCAGAATTTCTGTCTTGATCTTCACTCTTCTCATAATATGAATCTATGGTACGTTTCTTTTTACTCATGGTGTTTCTTTATTCCCTGGCCTTTAAAGAGATTGAGCTCTCCTGCTGGGGACAGAGGGTACTGACCCAAGCTTCTTGTGTTGGGAGCCTAGGTCTTGGTCACTGGCTTTGTGTGCTGGGGCCTCTTATGCTGGCAATTGGAGGCTGTAGGTTTCTGGCAGCTTACCTGTGTTGGGCTGGAATCAGCAAGGCTGGAACTTTCAGGCAATTCTAGGTTGCCTGCTTTTCCTTTCCTTTAGCTTTCTTCAGCTCCTTTTAGATGGGTACTGCAGGATGTTTATCTGCCTGGGGCCCCCTGCAGTGTTGTCTCCCTCGTTTCTGCTAATGCACTGGGAGATTCCTTTGCTGTTGAGTGCCGAGACTCCTGGTGGTTTTCTGAGCTGGTTTCCACCGGTTTCCACCGGTTCCCCCCGCTCACTGAGGCACTCAGAGATCCAGGTGTTGGTGTTTGCCTGCTGTACCACCTGGGCTTCAGGATCTCTTCACAATTGGGGGCTTCAGGGCTCCTGCAGCTCACCTGGTGTTGGGTTGGAATCAGCAAGGTCGAGTCTTTAGGAAGAGTTTAGGTTGTTTTCTTCACCTCCTTTCAGGGTACTTATCTGCCTGGGGCCCCTTGTTTTTGCTGAGGCACTGGGAGACCTTTGCTGGGCTCTGCACTGCTGCTCCTTGTCTTTCTTCTAGTTCAGGTGTTCCAGGGTTTTTTTTTTTTCTGGGGTAATATTTTCTGGGTTTTCAGAGGTTGATAGGGGAGAGTGAGAGTGACTACTTTTTCACTCCGCCATCTTGGCTCCCCCAGAGCTGCTATTTGAATGTGATACCTGCTGAGTTCTCTTGCAACAAATGCTATTCATCTTTCAGATCTAATGGATTTTGTGTTGTCTCTAAGTGTGTGCATATTCCATGTGCTGATGGTGAATGGAATCATCTTTGCAGACATTTTTGGACATTGTGTATGTGTGTGTGTGTGTGTTTTTTGACCACAGGGTGGGATCCTCCACCTGCCACAGTAATCACGCCAGGGTTGGGTAAGCAGACAATTTTTAAGGCATGTTTTCTAGCCCCTTCCTCACACCAGGAGTGCAATCCTCAAAAGGCTGCTCAGACACCCAAAGGGCTGCCAAATCCCACTGCTGCTTCCAGTGAGAAGATGACCCTATGGCCTAGGCTGCCTGTGTGCAGGTGACTACAGCTCCTGGTGTTTCCACACCTGATGCTTTGTCACTTGCCTGTCACCACAGGCCTTTGAGATAGGTAAAATGGTAAAATGGTATGGGTGATGTCTTTTGATTCACGTGTAAATTGGATTTAAGTGAGGCAGGGTTGCAGGAAGTCACCAGCCTTACTCTCTCCTCCAGAGTCATCACAGTCCGGTGATGGCTCAAGATGCAGTGGATGAGTTCTTCAATGTCTAACCAAGCTCTAAGCACTCCACAGTACCTGCTTCATCTCCCTTCCTGGATGTTGGAACAGATTGTTCTTGTATGCCCATTTCACCGGGGGCAGTCTGCACATGTTTGGAGTAGACACTCCTCTAACTCACCAATGGTTTTCAGACCCCTCGGATACCTTCAACCTGGTTTAGCTTATCTGTAGAAAAGTTTTACCGTGGTGGAGCCACTGCACATGCTATAGCTTCTTGGGGCCTTAGGTGAAAGGTGGAACAAGTAGACTCCAAAGGTGGAAAGCAGCCCTGAAAAGTGCTACTAGTCTTCCCTGAATACACCCTCCACCCCAAGGGTAAAAGATACTATTCAGAAGCAGCAACATAGCTCACTTGAAGTATTTAAGTACACAATGGACTTTCCAGGGGGACTTTAGAGGGGAGAACTCAGGAAATCATAGAGACAAGTGTCTAAATATGAAATAAAGACATTTCTAAGAACTAAAGTTTTGTACATACATACATATATACATATACATACACCCATATACACATACATATACATAGATATATGCATATGTATACATACATGCCCATATATCTACATACACACATGTGTATGTATATGTGTGTATATGTTTAGCTAATGAGATAGAGCATTTAGTGTGTTGACCCGTAGGAATATTGATGAAGATATCTGCATTGAGTAACTCTAATTTCCTCTTTTAAAAATTAAATTAATGATTTTATTTGCCTTTTTGAAAGGTTAACTTTTTAAAAAGACAAATAAAATAACCCATAAGCTAATTTGCTTTCCAGAATGGTTGGACCAAATCACAACTCCAAGACTATATTAGTTCATCTGTCCCTCCTTAGTCCCTCAGGTAATTTCCACTTCATTTTTTGGTCATCTTAACCTATGTGATGGGCCTAAGGTAGAATCTTTAGGGTTTTTTTTAAAATTGTTATTTCTCTTACTATTAGTAATTTGAAACAATTTCCCAAATGATTGTTGGAAGTTTGCATTTTTTTGAACACAACCTGTTCATGTGCTTTGACAATTAATGTATTTCATAATGGCCCCTTCCCTTTAAGCTTAATAAAATGGCACAAACACTCAAGGAAAGAAAAATCTTGGAGGATAGATATTTGTCCATTTTCTAAATACTGTAGCGATCCTGACACTTCTACTCCATGCCTCCTCAGCAGGGCAGTGCACCATATCCATCAAGGTAAGCATGAGAATTGCCTAGCTTTTCACACACACACACACACACACACACACACACACACACACACACACAGAGGTTAGGAAAAATCATTAATAGTGGGGAGGTTGGATGATGAAATGCCTTACATAGTATTTGCAATAAGCATTGATTTAACTTAGGGATTATGTCTGGCAAGGGACAGAGGTAGGAAGAAGAATATTCACTGCTTAGGGAACACTTAATGTAAAGGCACGGAGGAAAAAAAATAGAATGTGTTGTCTAGAAAACAGAAAATGGACAGTTTATAATGTAGAGGAGATGAGGGCTAGTAAATGTAAAGTTTGCTTTTAATAACTCTCCCCTATTCCTCTTTATTTTTTAGGCATCTGTTTCCTCCAGTTGGCACCTATCAAAACCTATATTCAAGAAAGGACTTGATATCAATTATTTGCATAGCCGTTTAAATAAATGAGTTATAATTAGAGATAATGCTTAGAACGTAAACGTTTTATGCTGGGAGAATTAGTATGTCTCTAAGGTAATAGTGGAGCTAAAGGATTTGTGGGCTTTAAAGAATTTCGACTATAAGGAGAATGTAGGGGGAGATATTTGGGAGGAGAGGAGATGCTACTGGGCATCTTTCTTATGTCTTTTTGTCTAGACAGAACTATTTTACTTTTTTACTATGGAAAGGTTATAACTGGTTGTGGAAACAGTAGAGGTTTTATTTAGTTTGTTTTCAGCATAATCTGTACGGATTCACTGTTTAAGACTATTAAGTTTACCACTGAGATTTGTTGCCACTCTGAAAATATCCATGTCATGAAGAGCAAGCCACTGAAAACTGTGTGATAATTGGTATACTCTTTAGGGCCTTGCACTAAATTGATAGAAATAGTCAAAGCAAAATCTAAAAATTGGGGGCTGATCAAAACCAGATGATCACCACAGAGAGTCAAATTTCATTTTGTCTTCAAGTGATGATCAAGACATCCAGATATTCTTTCTTCTGTTTATTCAGAAATTGGATTGAATTTAAAGTGTATTACTAGGGAGACCCTTATCCCTATGTCTCTCTAAGATTTTATTATAAAGAGAGAATTTCAATGATTATGAGGGAAAAAAAACTCCCCTAAATCCAAAGAGAAGGATATATTCTCACTGTTTATGGTAAGGAAAGAAATTCATTTATTGAAACTTGAAAGAGTCGACATAACTTAATGAATGATGTGAACAGTGAATCTACAGTCAGAGAACTTGGATTCATACCTAAGTCATTTTACTTCTCTGAAACTCAGTTTTCCCATCTGTCAAATGAGGGGTATTTGAGGAAATAGGTTTTAAGGTCTAAATCCCAGCATCCTCTTCTTGAGATACCATGCTGTTTGCAAATGATTCAATTTGCATATGATGTTTGCATGTGTGCATAGGGTAGGGGTGTCCTTTTCTAAGAAAGTATTTAAATTTGACTTATTTTGCTCTCTTCAGACCCATTCCAGATTCGTGATTTCATAATTATTTTTTTTAAAAAACTAATGAGCTTGCATATATTTCTAGTATCAAGACACTCTACTAATTGAATATAGTTCTTAAGTGCATAGATATTACTTCATTAGTGTTTCCAAAATAGATAGTTAGTCCATTCTTTATTAGTGCTATCCTTGCCCCCCTCAACACTCTTGCGATCTTAGTGGAACATGACTATTTTAAAAAAGAATCCTCCCCTTTAAATACATCAAAATGCTTTTAGCTAAGAAGTAGTATTTGAAAAAGCATAGTCTTTATCAGTAGCCTCAAATAGTGATGTTTAAAAGGTTTTTAAGTTAGAAAAATCTGATTCAAAGAAATGAAAAAGGGAGGAAATGAAGATTTGATTCATCATCTAAACTACATATTTATGACCATAATGACCAGGTTTTGGCACAATGGATCAGACACTTTTAGCCATTTGATAGGCTCCAATCAGTGTTTTGAGGTCATTAATGCCATTCAATACTCCAAGAATCTTTGATCTCATCAATATGTTTACTCATTCTAATACTATACACTATAATGAATCCATGTCTTCACATTTTCCCAAAGTAATACTCTGATGCCCCATTTTCAGAACTGTGCAAGCTCTAGCAACCTCTACCATGTTACAAAAGCTTTAAGTACAATTCCAGCAACAGACTTCTGATTTCTGAGTTCCAGCAGGGCTAAGTACAGAGACTCTAATCATTAGTAAGGTGACCACTTTACGATGAATTCTTTTACAATGGTAGTTATTAAATGCTCTAGAGCTACAAGAGGGTGAGGGTTCAGGGAGTATTGAGAGTAGGGGGAGATGTATTAAAGGAAGGGTTAGTGTAAATGAAATATAATAATTAATGAGACTTCATGATTATTCATTTCAACCTTTTTAAAATCACTTAATTTGATCAATGTTAGCATCATAAGCTAACTGTGGAATATTTTTTTTAAATCCTATGTGACTTTATTTAACATTTCATTCTTTGCCCTCTCTAATTAAATTAATTTGATTTAAAAAGTTGAAGTCAGTAAATGTAAGTTTGGTGGTTTTAAAATATTCCTTCTGGGTAGGGGAAATATGAAATTTTACATGGCATATTAAATGGAAAACCATAAATCAGTAAATACATATTTTTAATGAGTGATAGACATTGTAAATAAGTCTTCTGTTGGAATTACAAAACTTCAAATGTGATTGTTCTTCTTGAGTTGAAAAAATCTTAATTCTGCTAAAGGCTTTCCCTTGATGGAGTTTTTGTGACCTAGTTTTATAACTTATTATATATATTATATACATATTTATGTTATACTTTTTATATTCTTTTTATACTTTCTTTTAAGTTGGCAAGGCTTGTGGACATTCCTTTTCCAGGATTTTGTCTGATCACTTAAGTGATTACTCAAGTGTTTACAACTTCACAATAACTCACAGGAACTTAGACATCAAATTAACATTTACTTTTGAAAGTATTTGACATACTAAGAGTATGTTGGCTGTTTAAAATAGAAGGAGCCTAGATACTTTGGGTTATGTCATTCTAAAACCTGTAACTGTTGAGTAAAAAACAAAACAAAATCAAAAGCTCTGTTTACTTCTGATCACTTATATTGCCACTTAAGGAAATTGAGAATGGGATTCTCCTGTTTCTTTTTTAGACTTTGACCTTATAATCCCAGCCTTTTTCCCATTCTCTCTTTCACCTATATGAAATTTTGAAATAATGTTATATCCTTAGTCAGTCCTAATGGCATCTTAAAACACAAAAACTCAATTAAGATTGATAAATTATTGTCATCCACAAAAAGTACCCACCTGGAGGACTTTATCATCTATTGGGAAACCCTTTTTGACTTCAGACTCTGAGTTGCATGTCCTCCATAACACTGGAAAAATAAATTCAGCTAGTGTCACAACCACTATAGCAGGAGTAGAAGACTTCAAGATCATTCAGGTGACAATTCCAGATGATGAGAGTGAAAGACTATCAAAAGTTAAAAAGGCCTGGTGGCTCTGAGAACAAGTAAATGACCTCTGTAGCCAGAAATTTGATGATTTGCTTTCCTGCGAAAAATCCCATAGAGGAAAATAGCCATCATGTGTGGTCATTTATTTATCAAATTAGACCTTTTCCAGGATTTGTCAAATAGCCATTTGGTTTATTAAACCAAATCAGAAGAGCCAACCATACAAGAATCAGCTGATCCAAAACATTTGGAGATTCCTGTAACAGAAATAGATACAAATGAAACAGAAGGAAGTTCTCAGATCAAACAGGAACCAGAGCCATTGAGGTACACCTTTTCATTCCTAGCTTTAAAAGTATCAGTGGTTGAGAAGAGCTTGCCAGAACTTTCACAGCCAAATCTGTGTAATATAATTTTATATCAGGGTTATTTTCTATACAAACCTTTCCCCCCTTACTAGGTAAGTCTACTTTTGCAGCTCTTCTGTGAATTGAATCAACAAGTAAAATGACTATAGATTTGGAATGACAGGTTTACTTTGGAATATAGTCTAAGGATTTTGCAGCAATGGTGGAAATATGATGAATCTCATTGATTTTTTTTTCATAAATAGCAAAGACTTCAGAAGTGGTGTTTATTTTTCAGCCAAGTGAAGCTATCCCCAACTGAATACATCTCACCTTTTGCAATGAAAGAAAACAGCTACAATAGTTCAGTTTTTTTAGTTTTTCTATTTGAAAAATCATTTCAATGATTTTTTTTGGTTCCTGTTTCTCCATAACAGCTGAATAGACAATAGTATGTGTGTATACACATACACATACATATATTCAATTGGACTTTTCCTTATACTATCTATCACAGTTCATATGTTTTTCATAAATTAAAATTGGATTCATCTAAAAAAAAAGATTGATAAGTTATAGTTTCACAGCTTTGTTACAAAATAAACTTTCTTTATGGTTTCAGACTGCTTTCATCCCCAGGACAAACAGCTCCCTCTTATTTCTATTCCTTGATGGTAGGGGCAGGGAGAGGGGATCATCAGTTCGTTCTTGGTCAGCTTCAGGTTCATTCCCAGGACCCAAGCTGAAAAGGACTTTTCCCATACCCATTAGAATCCTAAAGTCCTTTATAATCATAGAATGTTAGAACTGAAATATATTGTAGAGAGCCTCTATTCCAGTTTTCATATTTGACAGTCCAGGAAGTTAAAGGGAGGGAAGGTGACTTGCCTGAAATCACAAGACAAGTGGTAGAAGTAGAAATCACATCCAGGTCCTTCAGTTCACAGTCCTATGCACTTTTCACTACACCAAAAATGTTACCTTTCCCCAATACTTCTTAGACGACTTCCTATCTCCTACTTTCCTAAATTGGGATAAATTTCACCAGTGGTATCTACTTATTTTCTAAATTTTCAGTTCTCAATCCCTTCTTTTCAACCTATACTTTAAAAAGAGCTGTCTAACCCACGTACTGCAGCCCTCAAATAAAGGCAATCATCTTTCTGAAATTTGTTTTAAGAAAGTGGTATTATTTCCCCATGACTTCCTATTCCCCCAAGCATTTGATATTCAATGCATACTTCGTACCCATCACAGTGCAGTTCCGTACTGAAGAATAAAGAAGCAAGAGTTGATAGTCACCCAGCACAATCAAAAACAGAATATGTAGACTCTTCATATATCATTGAAAGTCAAATGAAGAGTCATACTGAAGGTGAGGGGCAGCAGATGCAGGAGAGACAGTTTATTACAAGAGACAGTGGGCTGTCCATTTCTTAGTAAGGATGATCTAACCTAAAGTCTGGGTCCCATACATGTGACAAGGACTGATAGGGAAGCTGGGAAATCCTTGCATTGAATTAAAACACATTTCTTGGTGTATATTTCTATTATTCCTCAATCATTTCTAATCCAATGATAAAATTAGCATTTATAAAGTCTGACACAAATCCAAAACTAAAAATCTTAACTCACATATGTTGAAACTGATTCAACATGAAGAAAACTAATTAGCAAATGCCTACACAGTAGATTCTATTTCTCTATGAGCATAAGATTTAAGATTGGCAGATAAATGCCATCTAGTCTATTCAGCTAAGCTATGAGAGTGTGATTAAAAGATTTCATTCTTTCAACATTTCCCTACTATGTATCATTTACTATGTGAGGCACTAGTAGTACAGAATAATAACACAGAAAGATTAAAAATCCCATCTTCAATGAGCTTATATGCCTAACATTACAGGTTGTAAGAACTGGTAGGTGTTGGGCATAGCAAAAACCAAATAACATCACAAAAATAGAGATAGGTTACATTTTAATGTCCATGAAAACACTCATACTTAATGAAGAAATGAACTCTGCATCAGTTGTCTACATATGGTCAGAACGTGAATTTGTTAGAACAAAGATTAAAATTAGGACAAAGCTCTAATAAAGAATAATAATTGCAAAATATATGACATACAAAAGAAACAACTAAATCATAACATATTTAAAAAGATCATTTAAAATGAAAAACAGGTTGGGATAAATAGAAATTACATTGATTATAACTTTAACAACTATATACAGTGAGTTAATTCTATTAGGATTTCATCACAGAGATTTGATGGATCCTAAAAAGGACCTTAATTAGCAAACATTTAATTGACAAGCAAAGTGTAGAGAAATGGTAACCAAAGTTGCCACAAAATTAGAATATAAACTTATTTTAAAAAAATATTATAAAGATGATGGTTAGTTTTGAACAGTATCACTACATAAAAGACAAAGAATCAATACATGGTAAAAAAAACTACTTTAGAACTGCTAAGAAATCTAAACTTGGTAAGAGAAGAGAGAAAGAAAGAGAGGAAAAAAGGAGGAAGGAGGGAGGGAGGGAAGAAAGAAAAAAGAGAAAAAGGAAAAGAGGGTGGGGGAGGAAGGGAGGAAGAGGAGAAAAAGTGGAGATAAAGAAGAACTAGAAGACCAAGAGAACATCATCTAATAACCTTTATGATTACTTTCCCATATATGCAAAATCTTTATGACACTCCTCTTCACATACATAGAGACAATCCTCTATTAAAGTTTTACAGTTGGAAACACAAAGGTTTTTTTGCAAGAGATGGACCACAATGGACCACATCTTTATCATCATACCAATGGATACAGACAATACAGAATCTTACTGTTTATTATTTATTGATTATGACAAATTGCTTCAATAGAGCAAAACAGAAAACAAAACCAGGAGCACTGACTGGGTGAAGTTGAAGAAACTCCCAACAATTACTTGTCTCCTGAAGTGGAATGCGTTGCTTTGGGAAGTAATAAAGTGTTGCCCATCACTGAAGATTTCTAGTACAAGCTTTAGGAGTCTATGCATTTTTTTTTATTAGGGATGAGATTATTTTAATAAATGAAATTTTCTTTAGAACTCGAATGTTTTAGAGAGATGGAGGAGGGAGAGAATATTGGATTGAGCATACTTGTACCCTAGACATATTTTTGGAACTTGATTTTTTAGGGAAAAAATTAGATTTACCAATTTGTGAATGTTACTTTGTGATTAGTTCCTCTATGATAAAGAATAGGAAAGAAATTTCCAATAATTGATGTTGTTCACAATCAATAGAATTTGCTTCTTATCAAGATTCATTGGGCATTAACAGCAATACTGTTTTTATGTACTCAAAAGCTTGAAATTAGCTGATTTTTTTCTCCCAACTAAATTTTCCTAGCCCTACAAAAATAGTGAAGCATACACAGCATATTATATCAAATGTAGTACCTGGAATATTTTAAGTGCTTAATAAACTTTTGACATTTTAAGGCATCTACATTTGTATGGAAGTTTATTTTCTTTCAGAGTTTTAGATTTAGGGACTTGGAGATGATACCATAACCATTTCTCCTACTTATAGCTCTACAATTCTATGACTTGCCTCATAGTATAAATTCATACTCTCTAGTGTTTAATGCCAGAAAAGTCAGGATATACCAAATTCTGGAAATTTATTTCTGCTTAAAATTGCATCAGAATTTTTTTGGTCAAACATTTTTAAAATGTTTAAAAAGAGCAAGCTATTCCCTTTTAGTTCCAAAAATGTGGGTGAGTAAAGGAAACCATGCTACTTTGGTATGATTTGGAAATATCTAATGAAAGCCTAATGATATCTTCATGGGTGTAGTGCCTTTAAATGCCAAAATCACAGGCTTCAATTAGAACAGTATTGAATTAGACTACGGTAGATGATGAGATGAGGGTGTAGCTTCCTTTGGGTTCCTTGTGATTAATCTGCTTCCCTAACTTGTACCTACACATCTGTTTGTGTTTAGCTCCACAGAAAATAACATCAGGAAACCATAATTTATTTTTCATGAAGGAATTAGAAATACCACTGTTGCCCAGCCAGAAACATTTACATTGACTAAAATGTTCAGAAATATTGCTCTTTTCCATCATTGCAGTTCTTCAAAGTGGATGTTTAGGCAAGAAAAAAAATTCAAAAGAGTAGTCAATCTCATTCTAACCTTAGTGCTTAGAAATATAGGTAATAAAGAGAAGATTAGATTAGGTAATCCCTAGAGGTACCTTCTAGATTCAACTTTTGAGGAGTTAATAAATGAAAGTATCACTTTCATTTCATTGATAAGATAAACGTTTTCTGTCATTTATATTTAAATCGATGTGTAGATAGTAACTGAAGCCTTTAAATTCAAACCAAAATATTTGAAAATGTCAAAAACATGGGAAATTTTCTCCCAATTAGTTTGTCTACTTTATGTATGAAGAAACCAGAAAGAATGGATAAAGTAAAATCAAAAAGTATAAAAGTCAAGGTCAGAACCATAATTTGGAGGCAAGGTATAAACAAATCATGATGACACATATTTCTAATGTTTGCAAAGTGTTTTCCTTCACAAACCTATAATGAAAGTATTACAAGTATCATCACTCAAATTTATCTGATGAGGAAGCTGATACCTGAAGAGGTTAATTTTATTCTTATGTGACTAGTGTCGGATGCAAAATTTAAAGCCAGGCCCTCTTGCCTCCAAATCTAGTTCTCTTTTCACTAGATAAGATCTATAGAATAATTCCTCATTTTACTACCTTGTAAATGTCAAGCTAATGACAGTAAATGTTTATTATGGCATTGACTTTTTTTTCTACTCAGACGAATGTTTCAAGTATTTTGTAACATGATCATGAGTAAATTTTATAATTTTACAGTTGGTAGTTAGGTACCACAATGCCAATTCAGATGTGATCTCTGTATTACATCAACACAATTTGTTTTAAAGAAGAAATCAAGGTCAGGAGGCAGGAGAATACTTGGCTAGAAGAAACTTGTTTTGTAAAATCAGCTATCATTTAATTCAAATATTTTTAAAATATCTGATATTTTCATAACCATTTCACCATTTAGCTCAATCTTTGCTTATTCAAATTCTTTTTTCTTTCTTTATTTTTGTTTAGCTTCCATTCATATGCAAATGCTAAGATGGTGTTTCAGTTTTCTCAATGGTGACGGAAATATTACCAAAAAACAGTTGTTATAAAATCTTTCATTTGCTTGATGGCTCTTGGACATCCACTGCAGGACTTCACAGCTGTGAAATGATAATGATGATGACATTTGATAAAATTACATTAATATCAGGTGGAGTGCACAAGTCTGATCTACAAATTATGTATGATGACTTTTTTTTCCCACTGTGGGAAATAATATATTTTGGCATGAGGAGCCACAATTTAGGATCATCACTGAAGTATTTTAAATGATAAATGCCTGGGGCTTTTTAAATGGAAAAATGGGAAGAAAATGCATTTTTGAAAGTCTATTGGTAAGCTAATATTCATTCATTGATATTGTCTGATAAAATGAATATAATTATATATAATTTTAAATTATAGAGTTAGAAATGTTAATCTTCCTAAAGGGGAGGAGATGATGTCTTCCAATGGCTACATTAATCTTTAGAAATAATTTGTATCTTCTCAAAAACTGCTTTTGTGCATGACTGCCAATGATCAGTACTTAAGTGTCTATCCTATACAGGGGTACAGTACTGGAAAATAGGTTTAAATGAATGTATATCTATGTTCACCACCTTCAAAGGACTTCTAATCTAGTTGGAGAGATAACTGCTAAAAAATAACAACATAAGATGTAGAGACCGGATCATGTCATGCAAAGAAGGCTAGACTTAGAGTCATAAAACCTAGCCCCAAGTCTCCTTTCTCCTCTCTACTAGCTGTTTGACTGGGTGAGTCAGTCAACTACTCTGAATCTTAGTTTCCTCATTAGTAAAATGAAGAGGTTGAACAAAATCACCTTTACATCCCCATCAAGCTTCGAATCCATAAGTGTGTGATATTTACCAATAAAATAGCTTGCCCATGATATTCAGACAAACTACTTCACAGGATTGCTATAGGGAAAACACTAAAGTACTTTGTAAAAATGAGTTATGCTAAATGTAAAAATGAGTTATGCTAAATGTCAAAGAAGTGGTTTAGGAAGTAAAGGCTGATGGAAGTCAAAGGAACATATGATTACTGAAGACTAGCTCCAGGGATGGAGGTGAAAAAAAAATTAGGCATTGAATGAAAAGAGTAGAATGGTTACATTCCCAGAGAGTAGGAATATCCTGTCCAGTCTCTTTCTGAGATATGGTGGAGATGGGATCTTTGAGCATGGGTCAATGAATAAAAGTACTTATGTGCCATAGTGAACATGAAATATATGTGCTTTTTGCATTTGGATAAAAATTGAAGCTTGAAAGAGCTAAAATTCTGTTTAAAATATCTTAACTAGAAGGAGGCCAGTGATTTTGCTGTTGATGGTTATAAAAAATAACACAGTAATTTTCTTGCTAACAAAAATGGGAGGAAAGGCAGAAATATTGAGAAAAAGAGGAGGATGACAGTTCTTCTGGCTCTATTTTACTGTTTTTGTTTGCTGCTTTCTTTTTTTTTTTTTGGATGGGTGAGGATGGCCGTGGGGGGGGGGTAGGTGGTATAAGGAATTTGGTTCCTAAATTGATTTACATAGAAGTAGGGGAATTAGGAGTTGAAAGGAATCTTATCACCCAAACTCCAAATGACTTCCTTTCAGTTCTATAATGTAGTGAGTAGCCAAAACAATTTGAATAATGAGGAAAAGCAATTTAAAAGACAAGCTTAATCTCAAAGGGCTCAAAGGAAAGATTATTACTCTGTTGTGTGTGGGTGTGTTTCTGCAATACCTTTTGAACAATATCCTGGGATTATGATTAAAATGTCTAAAATTTCCCCTAAGGGCCTTGACCTAGCAATTGTACTTCAGAAAATGGTAGAAAAAGAACAGAGTCTCTAAAAAGACTCCAAATGAAGACCTGAGGATGCTAAGAAAGAGCAATGGAGAAGCCAAGCAGGAGAGATGACCAATAGTAGAGCTAATCACACGAGGTTATGCAGGACATAATTGACGAATAGTCATAAGATAGGAAGGAAAATGAAGTGGCAATACTATAAGAAAGAAGCATTTTGTGAAACAAAACCTATATACTTATAGAAGGCCCATAATAATTGTGCTTTATCTTTGTCTCCCATTCATGTTTTTGCCCCATTTCTCTTCTACTTTATGTCAAACTTATAAAATGAGCTACTAAATGTACTTACCACAAATCTCTTAACCTTTTTTTCTTCTAAGATTCTCTACAACCTGGTCTTCAGTGGGGAAAGAAGAGGAGTCATGAAAGGAGAGTATTTCTCTTTTTCTCTCATCTAGCATAAGGAACACTCCCATCCAGTGGCATATGGAATTGTTACATTGAACATTTTCTCTTACAGTTCTCCCATGACCTGATGTCAACTAATCCCTTCTTTCACCATATTCTTCCCTTAACTTCCATTAAAATTCCATATTATATTTCTTAGCTTTCCAGTTACACATTCACCGAATTCCTCCAAGTCTAAAACACTGATGTTTTTACTTGTGAAATACAGACAGGGGAAGCTAGGTGGCACAGTGGATAGAGCACTGGGCTTGGAATTAGGAAGACTGAACTTCATGATTTCAAATCTGGCCTTAGACACATACTAGCTGTGTGACACTGGACAAATCACTGAACCCTGTTTGCCTCAGTTCCTCATTTATAAAATGAGATGGAGAAGGAAATGGCAGTATCCTTCCAGTATCTTTGCCAAGAAAACACCAAATGGAGTCACAGAGACATGACTGAAATGACTCAACAACACCAAATATAGACAAACTGTGCTTTCATTTCCTGACCTACTGATGAAGGATATGGAACACTCTCTGGGCTACCTCCCCAGATGGCATTCATACTTGCAGGATGGGGGCACAGAGGGTGACTGCTATATTGGGTTCTAGGGGTAACCCTGTGGATCTGAACTCCTATTACTGCATAACTCATGGGCTCCCCTACTCCATCAATAATTAACAAGTAGATACAATTAGCTTGGTTTCTACTAATAAAAACAATAGCCTCAAATCATTCTTCCACAAACTTGGGGCACATTCTCTCACAAATTCACACAAAATCTATGTGAAAAGTGGGCTCATAGAGTTAGTTGTCTTTTGTTTTTGAAGAGGACCAATAACATCACAGACAATGTCTTGACTTGCATGTAAATTAGATTTAAGTGAGGCAGAGTTATGCAAAGTTGTCAGCCTCACTCTCTTCCAGAGTCACAGACATCCAGTGGGAGGACAAAAGACAAGGCAACTGGTGACGGCCTTTGATGCAGGGGATAAACTTGGCATCTTATATATTTGACCAAAATCTAAGTGCTCCACAGCATCTACTTCAGCCACCTTCATGAATTTTAGAACAATTATTTTCATCTACCCATTCCACCAGAGGGAGTGTTCAGATGCTTGAGGTAAATATCTCCCTAACTCACCAAATGGGTGTAAACATCTTCCTAACTCACCAATGGGTTTGAGTCCTGTCAGTTACCCTCAACCTAGCTCCCCTGACAAGATGGTTTTACTGGGGTGTGGCTGATGCATACGGTACTGCTTTTTTGGGGGCTTAGAGTAGAACGGTAGAGAAACACATACACATGTGGCAAAGGTAATGCAATTCCAGACATAGTAAGCCCTGGAAGTCCTATCTCTCTTTATAGAGTCATAAAGTCCTTGGGTGGAGCATCTGCGCTAGGCAAGTTTTTCTGCTGAATTGCCAGGATCTGCTCTTTTCCATAGCTGGCTCTTTTCTTTGCTGCCGGTGGTCCCATTCCTTGAAATTGCTTCCTCCTTTAAGTGACTGCCCTTCTATATCCATATCTTTCAGGAATGTTTTTGCTCTCTCAATTGTACCTCAAACTCTCTCAAAACTACAATCTTTTACATAGCTGTTTGGGGTATTTTCTGTGCTAGATGCCATGGCTGAAGAGGATGGGAAAGAAATATTTTCTCCCCATGGATCCTCTCCTTTCTGTACTGCAAAGATCCCCTCCATAAAATTTGCAGAACCAGAACTCCCTGGAACTTATCTATCTAAAAGCTGTGCCCAATTTGTTTGCACAGGCAATAAAATTGCTCAATTTTTTTTTCACTCAAAGGACCTCTTTAAATTCCATAAAAGTACCACAAGGAGCTCATACCTTGTTAAACACATGTTAACACATTAATACCACATTTTATCCCCCATTGCATCAACTTCAAAGGATAGGGCTCAAATAACTCCTTTCATTTGTAATGTACTTTTTATGACATTAACTACTCAAAACAATTTAGACGTCTTTTGGCTTGTTTTTCTGTAATGTGATTTTACCTGTAACTTGAATAGCTTCCTCTTCTCCTAATAATCTGTGTATACATGGTTCATGTAGCAAGAGCTTTGCAAGGAGGTTTATGAATTACAGGGATTCAACAGAACCTCTTTGGAAAATCTGTTGTTCCATTTTTTTCCTTGCAGAATGTGTTAAAATTAGCCAGAACATCTGTCTGTACACCCTTAGTGGCTAATTTCAAACTATTGTCTTTCAAAATGAAAGGAAATTCTAGATCATTTTGCCTAAATAATAGTGATGAACACTGAGAGATTTTTAGTGCAGTTATTCTCTGGAATAATTTTTTTTCATTCTTCTTGGATCTGGAGAAGCACTTTGTTTTTCTGGTATTCTCTATCTCTTGTCATAACTGAGGCTTGGGCAGACAGCCTAACTCTTTAGTCAGCCATGGGTGAGGTATTCCTGGAATACTTAAGAACTTTTCTGCTCTTTAATTAAAAAGAAGTTTAATCTTAAAGATATTCCTTGAGCTTCACATTATGTCTCATTTGGGAATACTTTTCCATATATAGAAAAAAAGAGATAGGGACTGACAGGATCTGAAAATTGCTACAAATATGATATTTCTGTATATATAATGTGCATAATATAAACATTTGTATGCATATATGGATAGATATAGATAGATAGATAGATAGATAGATAGATAGATAGATAGATAGATAGAAATAGAGATATTCTGGTAACTTTTCTGTATTTGGGGGAGAGTATTTTCTTTTAAAAAGTATTCACAGAGCATTCATTTATTATTATTTATGCACTACTTACTATAAGTCACTAGATACTAAAAGTGTAAAGTACCGAGTATCTTCATTTTATAGAATAAATACAACAATGCCCACTGGATTATTTTTTCTTTCTTTCTTTTTAGTTTTTATCCTTTAATTTGGGTTTAAATGTTCTTTAATTTTAATAGTTTTAGATAATACATTTCTTTAAGTAGCAAGCTATAGTTTTCATTCAAAAGCAAAATATTTAGTAATGAATAGCATTTATTTTGTCACTTGATTATAAGAACTTTGAGGGAAAAGACCAAGTTTTATACAGCTTAGTAACACCCAGAATACCTAATAGAGTTGCATCTAGCAGAATTAATGTTGAATTAATGAATGTATAGATTCTTTTAACTTTATACTTTATATGTATATAGATGCACGAACATCCCCAAGATATTCTAAAGTTAATGAGCAGTTACTCTTGTTTGGGAAAAGATGGGGGTAGCTAGGTGGCACAGTGGATAGAGTCAGGAAGAGTTCAAATCTGGCCTCAGACACTTGCTAGCTGTGTGACCCTGGGCAAATCACTTAACCCCAATTGCCTTCCCCCTCCCACCAAAAATAAAAGAGGACAGATGAGTTAAAATTCAGAGAAGACTGTGTATAAAGGCTTGAGACACTATCTCTCATTCTTTTAAGTCTCTTCTTTCATCTTTATCTGATAAAACTTATTCATTCTTCAATGTCTGATTCAAGTCTAACGTCTTCTATGTAGCCCTGCTTCCCTGACAAGAAGCAATTTTTCCACATCTTATGAACCACAAGTGTAATCCACTTTGAAGAATTTTTACATAGTACAGATCTGATCTCCCCTTATACACTTCTTGAGAACAGGCACCCAATATTTTTCTTAGTTTTTGTTTTTTTTTTTTACAGACTAGAAAGTAAATATTTGTTTAATTGATTCATATTGAGAGCCCATTTTCAAAGCTACTCATTATGGTAAATACAAAGATGAGTAAGACATTGTCCCTGCCCTCAAACATTTTTATTTATGTCTTTTTTAGTCAATTAATGTTTATTTTATGTTTTTTTCTCAATTACATGTAAATAAATTTTAGCATTCATTTTTAAAAATTTTGAGTTCCAAATACTCTCCTTCCCTGTTCACTCCTTGAGAAAGCAATCAATTTGATATAGATCATATGAGTGCAGTCATGCAAAACATTTCCACATTAGCTATATTGCAAAAGAAAATGCAGATAAAAAAAGAATAATAAAATGTTTAAAAAGCATGCTTCAATTTGCATTCAGACTCCATTAATTCTTCCTCTGGAGGTAGATAGCATTTTTCATCATGAGTCCTTTGGAATTATTTTGTAGCATTGTATTGCTGAGAATAGCCATCATTCACAGTTGATCATTGTACAATATTGCTGATACTGTATATAATGTTTTCTTGTATCTACTCACTTCACTTTGTATCAGTTCATATAAGTCTTCAAAGAAACCATTCTATTCATCATTTCTTATATCACCACCAGAATCTTATATTCCACCACAATCATATACCACAATTTATTCAGCCATTCCCCAATTGATGAGAATCTCCTCGGTTTCCAATTCTTTGAAACCACAAACTGCTGCTATAAATATTTTTGTACACATAAGTCTTTTCTTTTTTTCTTTGATCTCTTTGGGGTTTAGACCTAATAGTGGTATTGCTGGGGCACAGTTTTAAAACCCTTTGGGCATAACATTCCAGAATGGTTGGATCAATTCACAACTCCACCAATAATGCATTAGTGTCCCTATTTTTCCACATCCTCTCTAACATTTGTTACTTTCCTTTCCTGTCATTAGTCAATTTGATAGGTATGGGGTGGCACTTCAGAGTTGTTTTAATTCACATTTCTCTAATCAATAATGATTTAGAGCTTTTCTATGTGACTATAGATAGCTTTGATTTCTTTGTCTGAAAACTGCCTGTTCATATCCTTTGACCATTTATTAATTGGAGAATGACTTGTGTTCTTATAAATTTGACTCAGTTTTCCATATATTTGAGAAATGACCCTCAAAAATTGTTGAAATCTAGTAGGGCAATAAAGTAAGTATCTAAGCCCCTTTGGCCTAGGTTCCTGCCTTCTAAGCTTCAAAATCATGCCTCAGCTCTTCTCATTCTAGAACTTCCCTCAGCATCTGAGGCCTCCTCTCCTTAGAACATCTAACCACTTCTGGGTCTTTCTTACTAGGAATATCCCTTCATTAGACCTGTCTCCTTTTCCTGTTGGTGAGTTCCTACTGGGGTCTCCATTTCATGGACTGGCCCAGGCTGGCCAGTCTTCTGCTACTGGATTCCAGACTTCAAAATCATACTTGTTTTCCTTGGTAATAGTATATATTTTATTTTCTGCATTCAAAAGCATTATTCAGAGGAGTGGGGCATAGACTTCACTGATTCCATGCCACAAAAAAGATAAGAACCTTTGCTTTCTATGGTCTGTTTTTTTTTGGGGGGGGGGTACTGATCTGTGATTTCATTGTTGTAGGGAACTCACATTGTGGAAATTCCCTTCTTTGTCAGTATCTTGAGCTTTACTTGATAAGGAACTGAGGCAAATAGGATTAAGTAACTTGCCCAAGTGCACGCAGCTAGAAAATTTCTGAACTTGGTATTGAACTCATGAAGATGAGTCTCCCTGATTTCAAGCCCAGTGCTCTATTCTCTGTGCCACCTAGTTACCCAGATCCTGATGTAATTAGTGTAAGAGAACTGACAGCAAGAAAAAAAAAATCCCCTCTTAAAATGCAGATCAGCCACTCCACCATAACTTATGTTCTTTCTTAAATAGGGACTTTAAAAGGTTAAGTCTCTTGCTCAATGTCGCATGGTTAATTTATGTTGAGAAGATGGACTTGAATCCAGGTTTGTTTGTTTGTTTGTTTCCAAAATTGAGGTCATCCCCAAGTGGAGGCAAATTGGTACAATGGAAAGATCAATGACCTTGGAGCCCAAGGACCTTAATTAAAATTCTCCCTCTGATGTTTACTACCTTGGTGACCCTGGATAAGTGAATCAGCCTCTCAAGATCTTAGTTTTCTCATCTCTAAAATGAGGTGGACAACATAGGATCTGAGGCACTCTTCAGCTCCAGCTCTATAATCTATCCTCTTTGCCAATCTCCCTTTTATTGGTTCTTTAGGCATAAGATTAGTGGTGACTAAATGAAGGCATGAATTGTCTATAGAGATTACCCAATTTACACATCAAAAGTTGCCTTGTTGTGTACAAACACATCTTTTCCATCTCAGGTTACAAGCTCTGGTCCCCTTTCCCTACTACTGCCATTACCACCACAATCACCTTGTGAGTTGTTTTTTTTTTTAAAGACACAGGGTTTCTTTGAAATACTAAATTAAGTGCTAACTTTTTACTTTTTCTAGACTTCTCTTTCATGTGTTCTCATAATCTCATTGCTCTGGGAATTTTTGGCCAATGACTTTTATTTTTGCTGAGACTAAGCAGCTAAATTTCAGACTTCTCCCTTTTTAGAATGATAAATGCTCTGAAAACAAACAGGGTATTTGAAATTTGGGACAGAAAAACCATACACAGTGACTCATACTTCTTTGCTTCCTGTGCTGAGTATCTCTGACTTTTTTCCTATTGGGATAAGAGAGTAATAAGGGAATTTCTTAGATATGAACATAAAGGCTCACTTGTAACCTTCACTAATTACCTGGATGAAAGGCTGAAGAGAATAATTCATAAGGTTAACCATTGATAGTAACCTGAATGTGTCCAGATTGACCTCCAAGATATTAGAAATGTGAAAAATATGCTTTGACTTGGAAGAATGTAAACTCACAGTCCTTAACAGCCCTGTGAAGCTTGAAGTTTAGACAAGGCAGTGTGGTATGGTGGCTAGGTCTTGGAGTGAGGAAGACCTGGATTGTAGTCCAAGATCATATACATATTAACTTTGTGATCATTGAAGAGTAATTTAGATACCCAGTGTGGCCACTAAGACCCCCCAAAAAACTCGATAAGACTATAAGTACAGATCAGTTGCTAACATACATGGGAACACCAGTAGTTCATTACAGTGATGAAATCATGGTGCCAATCCTCCAACCCCCTTACCAAAAAAGAAAAAAAAGACATCATCATCTTCATTCAAAGCGTACATATGTGTATGTGTATATGTGTGTGTATATGTGGATATACATACATAAACACATAAGTACATATATGTATATATGTATATAAATATATACTCTTTTGCATATCTATATAAATATATACATATATAGGTAAAATTGGAAGAGAGAAGAATTTTTGAGGAAAAAAATGAGTTCTGCTTCAGATGTGTTGAGTTCAAGTTGTCTCTAAGACATCCACTTTAAAATATCTAATGTACAAGTGTGTGTGTGCATATATACCTACATATATGTATGCATATGGATATGCGTGTGTGTGTGTGTGTGTGTATGCGCGTGTGTGATCTGTCTCTGTTTCTTTCTCTGTCTCTGTGCCTTTGTCTATCTCTATTTGTGGATGGAGGATAATCTTAGAAAAGAAGGCACTAACAACAGGAAGGGACTGGGAAAGGCTTCCTGCAAAAGGCAAAATGTGAGCTAAATCTTAAAGGCAACCAAGTTTTATGTTAGAAAATAATCTCCTTGAGGGTAGAGACTCTCTTTTGCTCTTGTAGTCTTTCCAGAACACAGTAGACACTTAATTAAATGTTTGCTGCATTGACTTGAATTGAATGCCCTCTGACCTCTTATTTCAGCACCTTTCTTACATAATCATAGTTCAGTACATTCATAACTTTCCCATCTCCCTTTATTGACACAATGTTCAGTTCTAATGATAAGCTGGAATAAATTGGGTAAAGGGATTCACATTGTTATAGTTAAATGATTAAAAACAATTTAACATTGCTTAAAAGCAATAACACAACTTCTTTCTAGGTTATTTGCTTTTTAATAGGGGGCAATGTCATAACTATAAGAAATAATTTGGGCAGCCCAAATAGGCAGTGAGTGGGGTATAAGTTTTGAAAGTGAATGACTTCTTCAATGCCTATAATACCTATCTATAAATAACGACACTATAGACATATATTTGTTAAATACTGAATGATCAAAAATGTCATATTATCATATTTCAGAAGCTCATGGGATCATTAGATAAAGAAAGTTTGGCCCCAAGGAAGAGACATGAGAAGATACTTTACCCTACTCCTTTTCGGAGGTAGAGAGTCCACAGTAACATTGCATGTTTAGTCAGAATTCTGCATATTGATGAACTTTACTGTTTTTTCTCTTCTTCTCCTTTTTTTCTTTTCTTTTTTTTTTTAAATCCAGTTGTCATTTGCAGCTCTGTCTAGTTTCAATTCCATGGCACAAGATGCCCGCTCACTGGGTATGCCCTCATTTCTTGTCCTTCCCCCCTCCTTTTCCTTTTTGTGTTGTCTCTGTCATTTGGATTGTAAACTCCTTGAAGTCAGGACTGTATTTCATAGTGCCTGGCAAAAAGTAGATACTTAATAAATGTTGGCAGGATTGAAATATTGGATAACTGTCTGGGAGGTGGAAAGAGATGAACCCAAGGGGAAATTCATACAATATAAAAACAAAACATCAATAAAAATTTACATTAAAAAACACAAAAGTTCATAGCATTATGGATTTGATCTCAAAGACTCCATAGATAGTCCAACACCTCCATTTTATCAATTGTAAAAAAAAGTGAAGTACAGGAAAGGGAAATGATTTGCCCAAGAGTACAAAGATACTAAGTGACAGATCCAAAATTTGAATCCAAGTTCTTTGATGCCAAATCATCTCCTACACATTCTCTTCCCACTTAGGAAGGAGTATTTTTTAAATTAATGGCTTATTTACTTTGTTTATTATATAGGTAGTTTAGAATATTGATGATCTGGGAATTTGAAAGTATTTGATTTCATTTTACCCTCTGATACTTTCAGCTGTATAATCCTGGACAAATCACTTAATTTTTGTATTCTTTAGCTAACTTCCTAGGACTAATTCTCTACCTAAGTCATGGCTCACATTCTGGAGAAATCACAGACATTTGGGTTTCAAGAGAGAAAGAGAGACAGACAGAGATGGAGAGACAGAGACAGAAAGAGAGAGGAGAGAGATAGAGAGACAGAAACAGAGAGAGACAGAGAAGATAGAGATACAGACAGAAACAGACACAAAGATCTGGAGAGACATCCAAAGACATGGAGAGATAAAGAGACAGAAACAGAGTGAAAGGGAGACAGAGACAAAGAAAGAGACAGATGGAGACAGGGAAAAACAGAGACAGTTTGAAAAGATTGGCCTCTGACATTTTAAGAATGGCAGAATAAAAGCATACTTGGATGTTTTAAGTGCCATCAATCCTCCTGATACTCTCTGAAACCCAGTAATTTCTACTTCCCTCAGTCCCTCAAAAGGCAGAAGACTTGGAAGGATTTTACAGGAAGGGCTGTCAATTCCCTTTGCTGTGTGGGAGCTTGGAAAATTGAAGCTCTTCTTGGCTGTCACTCAGGCAGTTCAGAGGGATGTAGAAACTTCCCTGCAAGTCTTTAGAGAATGCTGAGAATGGGAAAAGAGGGAAGAGAAAGTGAACCTAGTCTGGAGACTCCAGACTTACCTGTACTGGAATCTCTCTCCAAAGGAATCATTTCTTGCTCCCAATTCCTACTCATTTAAAGAACTACTGAGGGGGTGGACGCTGATGTAGGTAGCAGAACAGTGAGCATCTCTAAACTACTGGGCTTGAAGGGTCCCATGCTAAGCAAACTAACACCCCTTTCTCCTAAGCCTTTAATCCAGAGCAAATTCTAGGAAATTTTACACCTTTGTCAAATAGCAAATTGAGCCTGGGGCAAGTGATAGGAAAGGCACAATTCCTTGTAGGGAGAGACAGGAGCAGACACTACCCCGGTGGCGAGGAGATAGAAATTTTAGTTCACCAGAACTAAACATCCGGGGGACCTTCTCCAAGCACTCTATATGGTAGCTAGCCTCCTTTATTTACTAATGATTCTTGATATTTAGATGCTACGGTCAGTTGTTTGTTCATACCTGGCATCTAAGAAGCCAGGTTGGGGATGCAGTGGTAGGAAGTGAGAGTGGAAGACTAACTCACCAAAATGTCATTCTAGTTCTATAAAGACTTTAGGCATCATCTAATACTAACTCTTTTATTTTACAAAAAAAAAAAAGAAAGAAAGAAAGAAAGAAGGAAGGAAGAAGGAAGGAAGGAAGGAAGGAAGGAAGGAAGGAAGGAAGGAAGGAAGGAAGGAAGGAGGAAAGAAAGAAAGAAAGAAAGAAAGAAGAAAGAAAGAAGAAAGAAAGAAAGAAGAAAGAAAGAAAGAAGGAAAGAAGGAAAGAAAGAAAGAAGGAAAGAAGGAAAGAAAGAAGAAAGAAAGAAAGAAAGAAAGAAAGAAAGAAGAAAGAAAGAAGAAGAAAGAAGAAGAAAGAAGAAAGAAAGAAAGAAAGAAAGAAAGAAAGAAGGAAAGAAAGAAGGAAAGAAGGAAAGAAAGAAAGAAAGAAAGAAAGAAAGAAAGAAAGAAAGAAAGAAAGAAGGAAACAAAGAAAGAAGGAAACAAAGAAAGAAAGAAAGAAAGAAGGAAAGAAAGAAAGAAAGAAAGGAAGGAAGGAAGGAAGGAAGGAAGAAAGAAAAAGAAAGAAAGAAAGAAAGAAAGAAAGAAAGAAAGAAAGAAAGAAAGAAAGAAAAGAAAGCAAACTGAGACTCCAGAGAAGGGAAGTGACTTGCTGAAGGTCACAGAAGAAAGCTTGTTCAATTATTTTGGAAACTGAGGAGGCTTAGCTGAAGTGGAGTCATTGAAGTCAATCACACAGAATGATAAGTTAGTGCTAGAAGCAAACTTAGGGACTACCTTGTTCAACCCCAGTTATTTTATAGAAGAGAAAACAGATACCTTTAGTTAATGTCAGAATAGACAATGGAAACGGTCTCCTTATTCCTAGTTGTCAGGCTATTAAAATTTGATGTCTCCTTAAGCTAAAAGGGAGCTAATTCTTCAAAAGAAGCAGCCCCTTTTCTCCTGATTCAGGACTAGCAGCTGAATTGGAAACTGGGCTTTTTTGGTCCTTCCTGGTACACCCCGGCCTCACTTCTTTCTACCACTTGACCCTTTGCTCTTACTTTGCCTTCTGAGTCAAATCTTTTTCAAATACTTGAAGATAGTTATCATCTTCCCCTCTACCCACCCAAGTGTTTTATTTTTAAATAACCTAAATATTTTAGACCAGGGGTGGAGAACCTGCAGCCTCCAGGCCACATGTAGCTATCTAGGTCCTTGGGTGTATCCTTTTGACTGAGTTCAAGTTTTACATAGCAAATCTTTTTATTAATAGGATTTGTTCTGAGAAATTTGGATTCAGTCAAAGGACTGTGCTTGAGGACCTACAGGGCCACAGGTGGCCTTGAGGCTGCAGGTTCCCCACCCCTGCTTTAGACCTTTTACCATCCTGGGCACCCTGCTCTGAATACTCTCACACTGGATCACAGATAACAGACTTAGAACCAGGAGGGGACCTTAGAAGTCATTTTGTCCAATCCCTTAATTTTAAAAATTAAGGCCCAGAGAGGGTAAGTGACTTGTTCAAAGTCACACAGGTAATAAGGGTCAGGGTTGAGATTTTAACTTAGGTCATATGAATCTAAGTTTAGTGCCCTTCCACTTCACCAGTGAGTGGGACTGTCCTTAGCTTATACTAGATTCTTTCCTAGGAGAAGATGATTTATAGTTTCTTCCTAATCAATGGTTACAGAATGAACTTCCATGCCATTATCCTAGGTTTCTCGTATAAGTCCTAGTTTGCCATAATGAACATGGCCTTCCCTGAAATTTATATATATATATATATATATATACACACACACATATACACACATATATATATATATATATGAAACATATTTGTCAAAAGGTATTTATATACAAAGCCTGCGATTTGAAATCACGTATTGTTGTGCTATGGCTTTCATTATATTATTACCAAATGATCAACTTTTAAGTTAAAACCTGTAAGTAATTCACTTCTGATGCCTTGTGGCAGATATAATTTTCAGTAATGTCCAGCTTCCAAGAAAATAAGTATTTACATATGTTCATAGTCTATGGACTATATTACCTGATAGGACTTAGGACACCAGAATTTTGCACATATACCAAGGAAAAGTTGATGAACAGAGATGCATTAAAGAGAATGAAGGGTCTACTCTAGAGAGAGGAAGAAATACAGCATTAGAGAGGGGAAAATGCCCTTTTTTTTCAGAGAGGAAGCAGATAAATCAACATAAGGGAACAAAGGGTAAAGAAAGTAATTTCTAGGTCAATGAGGTATCATTGCTTGAAGTCACAGGGCTGTCATGAGACAATTTAAAGTGCGAATTGAGATTCCAACTAGATCCAAAAAAAAAAGTTTGCTTACCAAAGCTACTTGTGCTATTGTATGGTAGAAAGGGCATTAAACTTGTAGACATGAGGCCTAAGTCTGAGTTCCAGAATTTCCAGGTCATAGCTGAATGAACTTGGACAAATCACTTAACTTTTCTAGGCCTTAGTTTTCTCACCTGTAGAGTAGTGATAATAATACTTGCCACACATAATTTGCAGGGTTGTCAAGATCAACTCCAGATATACAGCCTGATATGAAGGTTAATTCTTGTTGGATTGAAGCCTACGAGGACAGAGAAATCTCTGGTCTTTGAATTTTCTTTTTAATGTAGTTTTATTGTTTTCTTTAAAAAGTTTCTCTTGAAAATTACATGCAAGGCTAATGAACTAAAGGGAAGGTGTCTCAGTATTGGTCATGGAATAGAGGAAATTAGTGTATCTTCTGCTGTCTGACTTTGGTCATTTGTGGGACCTAAAGTTCTAAACTAAGGGATAAAAAGTTGGGTGCTGCTGAGAGAGAAGAGAAGGAAGCTTGAATTTCAAGGCTTTGAGGTTAATGGCAGATGCTTGTGTCTCTATTCTTTACCATTGGAGCTTTCCATTATCAAATGTGAGGGGCAATGGAAAGGGAAGAGTTCAAGAGAATAATTTCTAAGTCTGGAAGACTGAAAGTGTAGCAATACCACCCCCTTTGTGGTTGTAATATCTAGTTTCCCAAAATGAAAATGAAGTAAATTATGGCATATAAATGGAATTCTCAGAGCACTTAAATGCTTGCATAGAGGCCATATTTCAGCATTCCAGAACACCCAGGTCACCAGGACCATTGAGTAAAACTATTGGTAAAAACATTTGAGTTGAAGATGTCCATCATTTCTGTCAAGTTGTCATTCTTTTATCTGAAACTCAAAAGGGCACATTTCCCTTGAAGCTAGTTAAGCTTGAGAAGGATAACTTCTCAAAGAATAGAGCTGAGTTAATAAATTCCTCTCCCACAATAAAGGGAACTAATGTTTTCATCATAGTGCATTCTTCTGGGAAGAACTTTACCCCCCTTCTCATACCCAGAGGTATATCTGAGGCCTGTGTTATATTTGAGCAGGGATGTTATGATGAAATCAAAAGTCATACCCTGCTGTGATACATTTTTAATAGAAGCTTGGCAGGACTGGGGACTATTGAAAGGATATTATCGATTTAAGCAAGCAAAGCATTGTCTTTGCATGGAAATGTGGTGAAGTGAAAACCATATAACCAAATGCATATGGAAGCTCCCTGGTGATGTTTAATGTTAGCACAGGGAAACTATTTTGGCTCACATTTCTCAAAATGATTTGGAGCTGAAGCCTCTACTGACATGCTAACTGCTAACTTCAGAATGTTGTAAACGAGTATTGAAATTCTTCATGGAGCAGTCATCAGGGTATCATTTCATGTCGGGGCTGAAGTTGCCTAGGTATTGTAAGAAACTTTAAATCAAGTTTAGATGTCCAAACATTTCTAAAAAAGAAATACATGCCCCTAAAAACAAGAAAGCTGAAAAGGCAAACATAGCATTTCACAGACAACTTTTGGACCTCAGTTATTTCATCTGTAAAATAAGAAGGTGGGTTTCTTAAATATTGATCAAAATCTGAATCAAGATGAAGCAAATATCAGAATTAACAACTGTACAATGTGCCAAATCATTATATTTGTGGTCATGACCATGACCGTGACCTTGACACTTAATCTTCCTGGGAATCAATTTATTCATCTGTAAAAAGGAGAGATTAGATGAAATGAATTCGATGTCTTTTCCAAAACTAGATCTATGATCAATTGATCTCTCTTTCTTTCTCTGACCTTTCCTGTCTTTTTTTTTCTGGATGGAATTCCTTTAAAATAAATGAGAGTCAAAAAAATCTGGCACTAGCTAAGAAATGGAGTGGTAGATCAGTGGAATAGATACAATACACAGCAGTAAAATGTTCTTAGTTAATCTAGCATTTTATACACTTAAAGATCCAAGATTTTGTAACAAGAACTCACTATCTGACAAAAATTGCTAAGAAAACTAGAAATCAGTTTGGTAGAAATGAAATACAGACCAACATCTCATACCTTATACTAAGATAATGTCAAAATAAATACATGATTTAGACATAAAGGTTAGTATCATAAGCAAATTATGGGAGCATGGAAATTTTCACCTGTCAGATTTATGGATAAGAAGTGAACTTATGACCAAGTAAGAGCTAGAGAACATTATGGGAGGTAAAATGGATATGTTTGATTACATTAAGTTAAAAGAGTTTTTGACAAACAAAACTAATGCAGCCAAAATTAGAGGGAAAGCAGGAAACCAGGGATATTTTTTGTAGTAAGTTTCTCTAATAAAAAACTTATTTCTCAAGTATATAGAGAACTGAATCAAATTTCCAACAATGAGTAATTTCCCAATTAAAAAATTTCTACCAACAGATTTCAAATCAATCTATAGTCACATAAAAAAAAATCTCTAGATCACTATTGATTAGAGAAACGCAAATTAAAACAACTCTGAGGTACCACCTCATACCTTTCAGATTGTCTATGACAGAAAAGGAAAATGACAAATGTTGAGGGGATGTGAAAGAATAGGGACACTAATGCACTGTTAGTGGAGTTGTGAAGTGATCTAACTATTCTGGAGAACAAAATCGTGCATACCCTTTGGTACAGCAATTCCACTAGTAGGTCTGTCCCCAAAGAGATCAAAGAAAAAGGAAAAGGACTTTTATGTACAAAAATATTTGTGACAGCTCTTCTTGTGGTGGCAAAGAATTGGAAATTAAGGGGATGCTCATTAATTTGGGAGTGACTGAACAAATTGTGGCATATGAATGTAATGGAATACTATTGTGCTATAAGAAATGATAAGCAGGCAGATTTCAAAAGAACCTGGAAAGACTTACATGAACTGATGCAGAGTGCAATGAGCAGAACCAGAGGAACATTGCAACAGCAATATTGTACAATGATCAGCTGTGAATGACAGCTATTCTCAGCAATACAATGATCTGAGATAGTTCAAAAGGACTTATGATGAAAAAGTTTTATCCACTTCCAAAAAATGAACTGACAAAGTCCAAATGCAGAAAAAAGCATACTTTTTATTTTCTTTCTCTTTTTATTTTTTTTCTTTGTTTTCTCTAACAACATGGTAACATGGAAATATATTTGGCATGAGTGCACACGTATAATCTGTATATCAAATTGCTCGCATTCTCAAGGAGGGGAAAGGAGTGGGAGGGAAGGAGAAAGAGAATTCAGAACTCAAAATTTTAAAAAATCAAATGTTAAAAAATTTCACATGTAATTGAGAAATATTTAACCAAATTAAATGTATTGGGAAAAATAAAAATAAATGGGACTTCTGAGCATGAAAAAATTGCTATATTATGATTTTTAAGGATAATCATAACTATCATCCCTTTATTAAATCCAGAGGGAAATTTTTTTTTAACCCATAGCAGTAAAAAAGGCTTTATAATATTTTATCCTATTTCCATAAATAAGGCAAACTGTGAACAATTTACTACAAAGGGCAATAACTAGGCAGGAAACTGTCTTAATATAGGAGACATTTAGTCTGGTAACACATGAAGAACAATTTTCAAGGACAAATGATGGCTAAAATAATCAAAATCACTAACAAATTATCTGAAAATAAAAAGCAGTATTTCTTCTACCAATTAGATCAATATCATCTGCATCTTTGCACTTGAGGTCTTCTTGAACAAAGATGTTATAAACATGTGCATGTGCTTCACAACACTCCCAAGTGTGGCCTGAACCAGATTAAAATGTAATTGGAAGACATTTCATAAAATAAGTAACAGTGGAACAAAGCATAGGTAATGTGGGTTAATGGCCTAGTAGTTGCGTATACAATATAGTCAATTTTTTTTAGTTAGCAGGGGATTTTGTCTCATGTAACAATTTTCAAGAAACTTGCCCATTTATTAAGGCATAAAAATATACTTGATCCATAGGCGGTACTAAAGCAGAATTATAGAAATTGGGGAAAATTCTTTTGAAAATAGAAGAACATGTGAAGGTAGGCTAAATAAGTCAGATTAATTATTGTTATTGTTATCTTGTTCTGTTCTTTTGAGTTGAGATACAAATGCTCCAAGAACCATTTGTTATATTATTGTTAATTATTATTATTGTTGTCTTCTCATTCTACTGATTTTTTTGTAGTTTAAGCTACAAATGATTCAAAGATAAGTCACTACTCTAGTACCTAATATTCTTCAAGCTATTGCACAGGTTGATAAAATAACTACTCTTTTTGTAGTTGAACAAAATTATAAGGATATAAATTCAACATCTATAGACTTTATGCAGGCATTCTTAATACAACTCGAGTAGTGAACAGAGATGATACGCATATGATCTTGTTTCTATAATTGTTTAAGCTTTTGATCTCCTAGGTATTTACATTTTAAAGCTTTTTGTTACATGTAGCTTAGAGATTATGAATATGTGGCATGGCAACATCTATGAGTATGTGGTATGGCAACATATACCATAAAGGTCTGTTTTTCAAGAACAAATATGTTGGGGAGACTATGGGCAGTAGCTCAATGCCTTCAGTCTCCATCATTGCTTGTCATACTTTCAGGATTTTGTGCTTATTTAGTCCAGATGGCATTTTCAAATCATTGGAAAAAGATTCCATGAGAAAAAGCTGTTGTGTGTGTGCTTATGTGTGTGTGTATCAGTGTGTGTGTTCATGTGTATGAATATATGTATATATGTGTGTGTATGTGTGTGTATTTAGTAGAAACATATAATTTGATGTCATCCATGTTACATGAAGGGATAACTAGTGGATATCAGTGGATAAAGCACTGGACCTGGAGTCAAGAAGACCTGATTTCAAACCTGTCCTCAAGCTCTTACTAGCTGGGTGATCCTGGGCAAGTCAATTGACCTCTGTTTGCCTTAATCCACTGGAGAAGGAAATGTCAAACCACTCCACTGTCTTTGCCAAGAAAACCCTATGTGGCATCGGTTTGGTATAACTTGCTCTTCAACTTGGAAGTTGTTCTGAGTTCTGATTAAGAGAGATGCTGATGTGTTTAAGAATCTAAGAGACTTAAGTTATCTTCCTAAATGTCACATATAATCCCATTTGTTCTCAACATTTTTGTTTTGATTGCATTCTTTAAAGAGGGAACAGTTTTCCACATGAACATCAGAATATCATGCATCCTTGCTGTACTGGGGCCTATGTTATACATTTGCAGTACACAAATAAAGCATTAATGAGGAACTCTGTCAAAGTCTTTGCAATATTCGAAGTAGTATAAATGTTATGATATTTTGTGGTGGCTTGTTAAATTACTGAATTGATTTTCCAGTTCTTTATATAATCGGGACATTTTGGCGCATCTTTTTTTCTCTGTAGTCAGAAGTACTGTTTTCTTTAAAGTGATTATAGTTGTTGTTGCTTTTTAATAATGCAAGCTGTGAATGCTTTGTGTAAAGTACATATATGAATGATTGGCCTATATTGAAAAACTCTTCTGGTGTTATCTTTGGGTAGTTTTGTATGATACTTTCTGATAAGGAAGGTGGTATCAAATTCACTTCAGAGAAGAAACTGGTCAAGTTCTTTACTAGCAATTCATAGGCCACTGTGAAATGTGGAAGAAGACAATTACTAAATATGTATCTTATCTGGCCCGGTCACTTTCTATTTTTTCAAAGAAGCTAAAGTTTTAGTCCCTTCCCTTGATGCAATTATTCTGTCATTCATTATGCTTAAATAGCACACTCTGTTTCTCATTTAATCCTATTTATCTTTTCATTGTGTTGGACTTGGTGCAACCGTATAGGGACCATAAATTTTCCACATATTTCTTTAAGGATCTCTGTCTCTCTTTCTCTCTGTCTCTCTGTGTCTCTGTCTTTATCTCCCCCTCTAATTTCTTTCCTTCTCAAAATAATATTTTTGATTGATTCTGAATTGTTTTATCTTGTTCTGTGCTGTGCTTTGGCTACTACCTTCTCAACTTTTTTGCCTTCTGCTTTCGTTGGCTGATTTAGCATCACTTAGTAGTTATTTTGGGGGCTCTTCTGGCTCAGAGTGATTGTAAATAGAAACTATTTCTTTGTTGGTGAGCAACCCTGAGGGTCTTCTCTTCCCAGTTTCATTTTTTTTTTTATTAAAGGGGCTATTCCTTCACTTACTCTAAAAAGGCCTATTCAATGAACTGGCATTGCCTCACCCAAAGTGAGAACTTGAGAAGACCTTAGCTTAAAAAGGCCAAGGTCTCCCACTGCATCCAGGCAATCTCTAGCCATCCTGATCTTTATTTTGCCACTGGATCCAGATGGCTCTGGAGAAGAAAGTGAGACCAGTGACCTTGCACAGCCCTCCCTCACTCAAATCAAAGTCAATTGTAAGTCATGTCATTATCTCCCTGATGTCATGATCCTCTTCAAGAATGAAGGACAAATGCAACAAGGGAATGTAGAATTTTTAATATATTTTTGTTTCCTGGGTTCTGTTCCAGAAGATTCTTTTGTTGCTGTTGTTGTTGTTGACTTTAATTAGGGAATATAGTTAATTATTCTGCAAAGAGCAGCAGTTAGATATTGATGTAATCTTCTCAACTCTTTTAGGTCTTCGATAGATTCTTTTATATGTCTTTGTGTGTTTGATGACAGTATTTAGGTGTATTCTTTGGTAGATTCATCTTTCCTCTTATGACTTTTACTGTGGCAATGATTGCTACATACACTGTTGTGTGAAGGCCCTGAAACATTTTTATGCTTTCGGTCAAAGGTAGTGTAAGAATATGTTCCTTTATGATAGCTGTAGAAAATTCTGGCTTTTTAAAATTAAACTTTGTTGACATAGTGGTTCTTTTAGTTGGATTTGTATTGTCAAACTTAAAAAGCATTTTCAAAATTTCATTCTAATCATGCACATCTAATCTTCAAAACTATTGGAGTCACAGTTTTTTTTAACATCCATTTTATTATTGTATATGGTTTGAATGGTTTTTTGGTGAGTATTTTCAATGAATCTTGAAAAATTGTTGCAATATATATTGAATCCTCTCCTATGTTCTGCTGTGCACATGACATTTTTTCTTTTCTTATTTTATATTTGTTTAATATTTAAATTTGTAATGTTTCTTTCTCTTTTCTTATTATGTATTTAAGTTTTTGCATTTTGCAAACATTTTGCAACATTTAAAGGGCACATTATCAGTTGAAGGAGGAAGAAGTAATGGACAAAGAGGAAGGAAAAAAATCAGAACAACAAAGTGACAGGAAACTCAAGGAAGGAGAAAATGTTTGAATAACATTTCATTTCCTCTTTTGCCTATAAAAGGATATATTAGATCTATGAATCCACAAGTAAGATTTCCCCCTAAAATCATGCCACCAGCACTTGCAATATAAGGTTCAACTAGACACATGCTGCGTGGTATGTTTCTTCAAACTAGTTGAACTTCATTACTGGTATACTTAAGTACAAATTCATTTTCAATTGTATATTTACTTGACCCACTTATTCTCATAGCTGAACCTAAGCAAAAATTGCTTTATCTTTCAGGTAAATCATGTGAGCAAAATGGCCACATCATCAATGCCATGAAATGATGGTTGAACAAAAAAACAACTGCATGCAGAATTGCTCTTGAAACAGACTGGAGCAATATTTACACCAGATGATAATGGTTAGAAAACCTCAGAAATTCTCTACTTAATGTAAAACAGGATTTTAAAAAGAAAGGCTTAGAAAAGGAATAGCAGAGGAGCTTATTCATTATAGCTTATGGAGGCAGGAAGAGTAAGTGGAAGATCTGGGTTATCTGACATTTTCAGTTAATATAGCTGAGGATGGGACGACAAGGAGTCACTAACTTTTAAGGGACTTTGCGGAATTTACAGCCACAAAGTGCTATCAGGTGTCAAAAACATTTAGCATTAATTTTGTGGGCAATATAGATATGCCGTTACACTATCCTGAAAATATATCATCCCATGCTGAAGCCATCATAGGGTGTGTGTGTTTGATAAATGATGAGACTTTTTTTAAATCTTTTTCACTGGTAATTCATTTCCTACTGATATTATATGCTTTTTAAATGTCAAAATTTTAAAAACATTTTCCCCCAAAAGACATGCTAATAGACAAGATAATTATGAGGAATCTTTATGGGATCTTTAACAATTTAAGTCAGTGTTATAGTCAATCCCCAATCTGAGATGGATTTTTTTTTAGACATAGCATATTACTCTCACTTATTCAATTACTACATCATCTCTAGATTATGCTAAACCCTCATTAGTCATAAGTTAAATATTAATGACTCCAGGAATTACTTTCAAATTTATTCAATATTCTTATACTCTTATCACAAACATGCTACTTTATGAAGATATGAAGTTCACTGCCACTAAGTCATAAATGGAATGTCACTAATTAAATTTGTATTACACATTCCAATATCTTAGGATAAAGAACAAAGCATTAATTACAATCACAGAGAATTTTTATAATGTGACTTAAACACATTCAAATACTAAGGAAAAGAATTCTCTTAACATTTCTGGAATTAGAGCCCTCTGGGGGCAAACTTCTGGCAAACCTCTACTTTGAGCAGATTAGAAATGGGCTTAAGTTTCACACATGCACACACATTGTTGATAAGAAAAGGAGGTATCCCAAAAGAACAAGAGATTGTCAGTGTCAGTTGTGAAAGACTATTTCTGTTTCACTTGGTATTTTACTTTCAAACTATACCAACCAGCCAAGACCTTTTAGGAAAAGATATGACCAGAAGTGAAAACAAGATTTTCTAGCTTGGCTTTTTTTTAAAGTGAAAAAAAAAGTTCTTTGCAAATTGTAAAATAAATAAATAAAACCTAAAAAAAAAAAACTTGTATGGCAATGTGTTTCAAAAATACCATAGGTTAGGAAGAATAAAAATAATAAATCATTTTTAAAAATAGAATGAACTAATCATTGCATTTGCTATTCGTAAAAAAAGACAACAACAACAAAAAACACAAGTCCATAAGTATATCTCATCTTATGCATAGGAGTTCATTTCCAAGCAGTTGTAGATTTGAAAAAAAAATAAATCTGTAATGTCCATTGATTTCCAATGTAACTGAAGATCTATGAAGTTCCCAGGGACAGAGTGGCAGCCGCTTGAGTCACAGTGGGAACTGTTGCTCTCACTACTGAAACCACTGATGCTTTGGCAACTCCAGTGGTAGCTCCAATTTGCAAGTGGAATTTTGATGGTGGTTCTGGGGTCAGGCCACAGCAGCCCTCTTGGTGGCAGTGTGTAAGGAATACAGTAGCATTTCCGACCCACTAAACAAAGAAGCCCCAGGGAAGCCCAAAATGCATGAGAGGGAAGCTGAGTCACCCTATCAGAATAGGCCAGTGGTTACCCAAAGCCCTCTTTCCCATGATCTGTGGTGAGTTTGAATATCAACTAGCCTACAATTCCCAAGGAGAATTTCTTTCCCTCACTAATAGGAATCAGCATCAGTCTCCCATTCTAGACTCCTGGCTCCCATTCCCCAATGCTTTATCCTGCTAAATCTAGATTAAAAACCCATAAAAGTCTACTAGACATTACTGAGTGGTGCCCCACTCACTCAAGCCTCCAAGAAGGTGACCAAATCCATGTTGGGGTCCAGCATACCTCTTTATATCATTCTCCCTGACTGGTCTACATTTTGTGAGTATCTGCCATCAATAAAACTGGTTTGTTTTACAATCTTGTGAGCTCTATGTTTCCTCATGTTGGACTTTGGTATTGCCCGATCCTTCTTAGGGATACATCTTCAAAGTGTAAGGAGGAGGGACTGGTGTTGAACTGCATAGTAATCCCTAACCTTATTCTCTTAATAATTCTGGTATACAAAATGAATCATGGACCCATTCTGTTTGATGCCTAAGACTAGAATGTTAGATTATGAAAATTCGTGTAAGTGTAGTTTATCTGTGCTTTCTAAGAAATCATCTGCCGTATTTCCTTGAATCTTTTAGAAAAGGTATGTGTACATATGTATGTGTTATATTTTAAGTACATTTGGACCTTTATTTCAGAGTTGTTTTCCTTCCAAAAATGTCAGTTTTGTGACTTTAATCTATATTAACAGCCTGGTGGTTACAATATGAGCATTGTAAGGGAGGAAAAAGCTTGTCAACTGCTTTCTGAAAATAGAAAAGTTGTCAAAGTTATGCAGTTGAGGGGCAGATGTTAATGCTGGCAGAAAGTATTTCTGGGCCTTATGAAAGGCCTTTTGGTCAAAAATAACTCCTGCCTTCATACTTCACATATGTGAAGATGTATATGTGTGTGTGTGTTTTACCATAGCCATTAAAAAATCAAGATAGTATTTTTGTTTTGTTATTTTTTACTGCTCCAACCCTCAACCAACCCCACCCCCCTACATATACTCAAGTTATCTGAGTTACCAAAATAGTTTCCATATATTATTTGTTACCAAATAGTTAAAAGGCTACTATTTAACATTTGAGGAGAATCATCAGGATGCATATTAAATATTAGGTACGCTCTCTACCCTTACACAGTTTACAATCTATAGGAAGAGACATTAACGAACATACATTTGACATAAGGATTTAAACTATCAGGACAAGTGACTCATTAAACCATTTTGAGCTTGTGGAGCCCTTTTCAGAGCAAAATGATTGCTTTCTAATTATATTTATGTCATTTCTCTGATTTCCTTAAAATAATTTTTACAAGTTTTCTGAGGAGGGCTTTTGTCTCTCAAAAACAAAAGTAACCCATAGAAAACTAAAGACTTCTTTTATTTTTTTTTTCTGTTTCTGTCTGGCCTTTTTTCCCTTTGTGGCTTCAATTAGATATCAATTGGAGCATTGTTTTGAAGATTGGTAAGAGAGAAATAAATATAGTTGATAAAGTGGAAAGGGAACTAAAGCCCTGATTAGGATATCAAAAGTAACTTTTCTCTGTCTGTCTCTATTTCTGTCTCTTTTGCTGTTTGGCCTTCTATCTCTCTATCTATCTCTCTGACTCTGTCTTCTTTTGTCTCTCTGTCTCTGTGTCTATCTGTCTCTGTCCTCAGCAGCTGGAGAAATTGTCTAAGCAAACAGACTCTGTTGAAAAACATGTCATTGCACTCAAGGGTAGGAACATTTTAATGTCAGAATGCAGTGGGGACTTGGTGAGAGTCGATTAATAAGTATTCATTAAGTGCTTATTATGTGCCAGGCACTGTGCTAAATTCTGGGGATACAAAGAAAGGCAAAAAAGCTATCATTGGTCTTCAGGAGCTTACAGTATAATGGAGGAGACAATACGCAAAAACTATTTACAAACGCGATACAGAGGATAAAATAGAGATAATCAACAGAGGGAAAGCACTAGCTTTAGGGTGTGCTATCATTCCACCAGCCTCCTTTTTGGAGAACTGGTGTTCAATCCAAAATGAATGGATTCCTTTACAAAGCACCAGTTCAGGTTACCTTGATACAGATGTAGGCTGGCAAAGGGAGGAACAATTGTGGTTAGAGCGTAAGGGTGACATGACCAGGGGTTGGATTTTTTGTATTAGGCTAAGGATAAATGCCTAAAAGAGGCTTTAGAATGAGTGTAGTAAGAATGGAATTGAACACAGGAGACAGTGTCTTGGCTGCCAAAATGTTAGGAGTATTTCCCTGCTGAAGGAGGCTTTATTTCTAGCTCCTTCAAAGCATTACACTGTTTACCTGGTTGAAATCATGAGACCCTGGGTTGCTTCCCATCATCACAATCACCAGTAAGAAAACTGTTCAAGCAAATTCTGATGGTTCCCATGGGAACAGTTAATCTTGACAGAGTGGGCCTTTTGGAAATTTGGGGGAAGGATTGCAAACAGAAAATGAGGGGTTGTGAGGTTCTTGACTTTTTAGCCAAGGAAAATCAAAGAATGAAATGAAAAGACAAAAAGAACAAAAATCCTCAAATATTTGCCTCTGTAGGCACTGAATTCTCTCTACCCCCGTTAGCAGTGTCTTACAATGCGACAATATTGCGATGCTTAAATCTACTTCTATGAAGGCTAGAAATCACTTGGGAACTCAATGATCTCAGGAGGAAAACACTGAAGGTGCTCTTTCATCAATAATTGCATAATTGATATGAGTATCTCAGTTCAAGCTCAAGGCTCTTTTGATGACAGGTACTGTTTTTCTTTTGTCATATTGCCAATATCTGGCACTGTGTAACATATAATAAGTGCTTAATAAATGCTTGAAGAGTTTCACTGAATAAATTTCTTTTGTTTATAAGGCCTTCTTTAATACTAGAAAATACTTTTTCCACTACTATTTTTCTGTATAGTTTTCCATATATTTTTGGCCCCAATGTCTTAGGTATAGTGTAGGTTCTGTATGACATATCACAGAGCTAAATGGCTCTTCCTTTAATCAGTCTGTCTTTATATATTCAGTTCCCTGTGCAGCTTTATAGTAGGTTATAAGAGCCCCATCCATTCATATGTTCAGTATTTCAGCTAAAGTTTTGCCTTGGATTCAGGAAGACCCTTGAGGAATCCTGTCTCACTTGATGTGTGATCCTGGGCAAGTCATGTAACCTCTATTAGCCTGAGTTTTTTCAGCTATAAAATTGGTATGAAAAGGACACTAACTCTACAGGATTATTATGAAGGTGAAATTAGATAGCATATGCGATGTGCTTCGCAACTGCAAAGTGCTAAGTAAATTCTGACTATTAGTATTATCATTAGCCTTCATCTTCTTTATCATCTTGCCCTTTATAATCTTCATGCCGTGACTCACATTACTCCTGTATTTGAATGCATTGCCACCCATTGCCTCTCCAAAATGTCTGCCTTTTGAAATTCTTTCCTTCATTCAAAACTCAAATCAAGTGCAACATTCTTTTTGAATACCTCTCCAAATGTGCCCTACTCTACCCCTCTCAAGATAAAAGTAATTTTTCCTTCCCTCAACTTTTTCACTACAATTTAGCCTATCATACTCTGCTTATTATGGGAATTATATGTATGTATCGATAGATAGATAGATAGATAGATAGATAGATAGATAGATAGATAGATAGACAGATAGATAGACAGATGGATAGATGACTTTTACTGTAAGCCTTCCCTAATTGTTCTTAATTCTAGTACTTTCTCTCCATTAATTTTCCCCCTATTTATCCTATGTATAGCTTGTGATGTATATATGTGATCTCATGTTGTCATCCCACTAGATTGTTAGTCCCTTGAGGGCAGGAACTGTGCTGTTTCTTTTTGTATCTGCAATTCTTAGCCTGGCACATAGTTGGCACCTTATAAATATTTATTAATTAATTAGATTGATAGATCTTTTCTTCTTATTCAGTTGTAAACTCCTTGGGAACAGGGTCCATGTGGGATCTATTGTATATCCACAATGATTTTCATATCATAAATACATATTAGCTATGAACTGAATTGAATTGAATTGGTTCAAGAATCATGTGGTCAAGTGGGCACTGACCAAGCATGTAATGACTACAGTCTCTTGCCAAAAGGCTAAAAGCTATAGTAAAACTCTGATTGTAAAATTCCATCTTTTCTATATCCAATAACAGTATATCATTTGTGGATGGGCCCTGTGTCAACTGGCGACCTCTCCTAAGCACCAGACTGCCAGAGGAGTTGCAACAGAAGAATACAGCCTCTACTAGATGATGATTATGACTAGTGGCTTTGAAATAAAATCTAGCTGACTTGAACTGGCACTAGAGCCAAAAGGCTGGCAGTAGGGATTCTGTGCTTAGCCTATTTCTTCTGAATTTATTTACTGCTCCTTTTCATCTTCTTATCCTGACAAAAGAACATTCCTATATTTGACTGAAAGCATACTTCAGATGGTAGCATAGAGAAGAAGAGGAGAGAATATGTAAAAAAAGGGCCCTTGCTATTGTCTCAAATCTGTTCAACAGAGAGAACTGTTTAGGCTTTCTGACTCTGGATGCTGCTTCTTTCTAAATATGAGATCTTCCCTTTGTCTGGTAATATGCACAGAGAAATCAAAGGAATTGGAAGGGGCTCAGCCCAGAGAATAGCATTGGAGTCATAATTGGCTTATTTTCTATCATTTTGGGGGAACAGAAGGATGTCATTTTTCAAATACAAGGGTTTAAACAAAAAGGAACAAGATTAAAGAGAGGCAAATTATATGTGTAATTTATAATTATAGCATATAATTATGTTATATTCTATTATATACTATACATACACATAATAATATGTAATGTAATAAGCACGTACATATGCATCCATACACTATATGCATGTGTACATATCCATCCAAAGATGGAATGGATAATCAAAGAAAGTTTCAGAATTGCTAGTGAGGGAGAAGGAAAAGATCATTCACATTTATTTTTTATTGTTGTTCCATCTTTTCAGTCATGTCTGACTCTTCTTGATCTGATTTGGTGTTTTCTTGGCAAAGGTACTGCAGTGGTTTTCCATTTCCTTCTCCAGCTCATTTTATTGATGAGGAAACTGAAGCAAAGTTAAGTGACTTGACCAGGGTCACACAGTTAATAAGTATCTGAGGCCAGATTTGAACTCAGGAAGATGACTGCTGACCCAAGGCCCAGGAATCTATCCACTGAGCCACCTAGCTGCCTATATTTATCTAGGAAAGTCTAGAAATTTACTTTCCTAAAGAGAAAGAGCTAGATCAAATGATTTTGAGATCCCTTTTAGTGAGATGATTCAATTGTCCATATCTCACTATTTCCTAACTGATCAGAGATTTCTGGATACTGTACAGAAAAAACCCTGTGAAATTCAGCTCTTAATCTAATTCCCTTTTGTATTTAATTCTAGTGTTCAAAATTTTTTTATGTATTTTAACCTAATTTCTTCAATTATTCATCTCTTTGAGGAGAGGAACCATGCTATTTTTCACAGGGTAGATCATCAATAGATATGCATTAGATGACAAGTGGATTATAGTCACTCATTGAAACAATTGGCTGGAAAAAAGTAAATGATTAAATATAAATATTCCTTAATTATGGAAATGGAGAGCACTCTGTGAAAGCTATAGGATTATGCTTTAACTGACTTCCTGTGTTTGTTCTTGGCACACGAGGTAGTACCTGAATTGATTTTTGCTAGGCCACAAATTATTAGCACAACTAATAATTGATGCATGTTTCCTGCTGGGACAGAAAGTAACATCACATATAATGTCAGTTTAAAAAATACATGGGAAAGTAAGAATATATGAGTCCTAGGAAGATCCTGGTGGTTAGTGAAATGCAGATTTTTTTTCTCTTCTCTGTAGGGTTTCTGTCTATAGGACAAGGATGTTTTGTTTTCCATTGCTTTTTGAAGAATGTTAAATTGAAAGCCATAGGATCTAGATTCTAATACTGCATCTGACATTAGCTTAACCTGTAATCTTGGCAAAATCATTTGCTTTCTCTGGGAGTCAGTTTCCTTAACTTTAAAATTAGGGTATTACACTAGTTTTTTGTTAGGTCTTTTGTGTTTCTAAAATGTAATGAGTGTCTTCATGACATGGGTACATTTCTCATGTTGCGGGTAGCCTTCTCATTATAAAAGGAAATTCCATTGGCCAAATTTCTTCCAGGGTTCTCTCTTCCTCCTCTTTCTTTATATTTTTTCCTTACCCATATTGTTCTACAATACAGGTTATTTGGGACAATCACAACTTCTATCAATGAGAATTTGCCTTTCAGGCCACATATCATTGCCTACAATTTATTTAAGGGGTATTTCTAGAAGTCTTTCCCCAAATTATCCCCTCTACCTCTCTTTTTCATACCCCTTGAAATATTCTCCTCTGATAAAATGTAACTTCCCATGGGGAAGAGAACACATTAATAATATCAGTCATTTATGCCTAAATATAAGTGAACTGATTAAATTTATAAATGGCACTTTGAAAGAATGGGACATCGGACAGGTAAGTTTTGATAAAGGGAAATAATAAAGAAAAAAAAATGCTTGGCAATGCTGAGGAAGACAGACCTGGAAGGCACTGTCAACAACTTGAGTGGGCAGAGACTGGACGAGATCACTGGATACTGTATGCTATATAATCTTGTTCCTTCTTACACCTTCCATATTTATCTCCATTGCTCTTTGGATGAGCTTCAACCTCAATGTTTCAGAGCTTGTAATGTTCCATTACTAATAGTCTACCTAATACTCCTCTTAAACATTATAAATAAATATAGGAGAGGAAAGAAACCTGAAATGGAAAGACAGATTTCCTTTACCTCCCCATCTTTCATAGAACCATCTATGCTCACAACATATAAATACACATGCTACTGGTATAGATCTAGCCTAAGGAAACACTGAGATGACATTTTAAAAAATCCCGAGGTTCTGCCCCATAACTAAAATCTCTTTTGAAACTCCATCATACGGGGGGGGGGGGGACCTTGCAGCATGCAGTTGGATTCTGTTATGTACAAATATACACCATCTGCTTTCTTGCCTGTTAGGGTTTGAGGTTTAAAAAGTCAGGTCCATTTTAATCCTCCAATCAATTGTTCCCCACCACCAGCCTCCTTAGGGGAACTGTTCCCCCCCAAGTCTTTGGCTAAGATAGGAGAATATCCATGGATGGTTTCATTTACACTTCGTTTCTAATCATTTTCATTTCCTGCTTCTTTCTGACTTGAAATTGAAAAAGCCAGGGTTCTCTGTAAAGGAAGGGTTTTTAATCATTTTTTTCCTACTCATTGCTTGTCTCACTTTATGGGAGGGTTTGTGTTTCTTTTCTGTTTGGGGAAACCAAGTATTTAATTTACACTTCAAGAAAAATGAATAGTTTATGACCTCTTAATGAAAGAATAAGAAGGTCAAACTTCCTGATTACAAAGGTTATTTAAAACTGTCACTAACTTTGTGTGCAACCTTTAGTAGTTATTTTGTCTTCTCATCAGTTGCAGAATAATGTTTGTTAATGTTTTGACAGGGTGCAAGATCTCCTTCCTTTTTCCTATCCTCCATTCTGCTTACATCAATAGGACTAAGAAACTATAGCATTGGAGAGGGAAAAAAGAAAACTTCTTCATTAAGGACATATTAAAATTATTTGCTGTTTAACCCAGATCTCCCTAGGAAGAAATATACCCAGTTATATTTAGGCTTTTCTTCCACAGAGAATCTTTTGGTCACTAAAGTTTGATTCTATTTTGTTGATGAAAATTTTATAGCAGGTACGTTTGAGGATAAGGAGAATTCTTACTGGAGGGAGACATGCTACCCTGTACTGAATAATAATTCAAACAAGGACCTCACAGGATAGTGTTAAGTTCTGCCACAAGCCCGTATGATTCCCTTTGGCATCTCAGCAAAGCTTTCATTTTTTGTTTCTGGGGGAAAATAAAAACAAACTTTGAAGTTCATCTATTGGAAAAATGGACATTTAGGAGCACAATAAAGGCTGGACGGCCACAAATTAACTTACTTCTTTTTGTTCCTTGAGCCTGTTTCTTTCGCAGAACTTGAAAGCCAGTGTTATCAGAGTTTACGATAAAACCACTCTAAACATCTTTCAACTCAGATTCCAGCTCTCCTATGGATATATTACTCTGATATGTTACCTGACTTATATTAGCACCTGTGTACTATGTGCTCTGCCTACAAAAACAAATAGATTGCTCCAGGCATTAAAAAAAAATTCAGTTACCAAAGTTTAATTTTTTTTTCTAAAATGAAATGAGTTACATGTTAATATTAAGAGAAAATTAGATGACTATGAGTCATGGGATATTATAGTCTAGAAACACTGCTGCTGAAGATCATCCAAAGAGCAATGGAAAGAAAAAAAAGTAAACAGAAAGAAACAGGCTGTAATATATTACCAATAAGAAATTATAAAGAAGCAAAAGCATAAAGGATGTCATAAATGAAACACATGAATGAAAAAAGGTTGGGTTAGTTACATGGTAAGAGTGAAGGATTACATGGACAGCTCACCACACGCACCATTGATTTGTTTTCAATGTTAACACAGACTGAGGGAAGTTCTCACCACTTTGGGTGAGAATTTATGGGAGAACATGGATGAGAGTCACATATGATGGGAAGGCAATGGTGAACTGCAGTGTACCTGGGGGAGGAAACTGTCACTTTGATAAGATAACAGAACCATTTGAAGGTTTGAATATTGAATGTTATTTGCTGATTATTTAAAAATTAATTTAGTAAAGTGAAATGCAAACTTAGAGACTCTTCTCCAACAAGAAATTTGTCATGCATAATTAAGTTCATATAGGAACTTTTAAAAAAATTTTTCTTTCTTATTTATTTTAGTTTTCAAAATTCATTTCCACAAAATTTTGAGTTCCAAATTTTCTCCCCATCTCGCCCCTTTCTCAACCCAAGACGGTTTGCATTCTGAATACTCCTTCCCCTAATCTACCTTCCCTTCTATCTCCCCCTCCCTTCTCTTATCCCCTTCCCCTTCTATTTTCCTGTAGGGCTGGATAAATTTCTATACCCCATTGCCTATATATCTTATTTCCCAGTTGGATGTAAAAACAATTCTTAACATTTGTTTTGAAAACTTTGGGTTCAACATTCTCTCCCTTCCTCTCTCCCCACCCACCCTTATTGAGACGGCAAGCAACTTGATACAATGTGTAGTCACGTAGAACACTTCCATAGTCATCATGTTGTGAAAAACTAATTACATTTCCCTTCATCCTATCCCACCCCCTGTTTATTCTATTCTCCCTTTTGACCCTGTCCCTCCTCAGAAGTGTTTGCTTCTGATTACCCCCTCCCCCAATCTGCCCTCCCTTCTACCATTTTCCCCCCTTATTCCCTTCCCTCCTATTTTCCTGTAGGGTAAGATAGATTTCCATAACCAATTGAGTGTGTATGTTATTCCTTCCTTAAGCCAAATCCAATGAGAATAAGATTTATTCATTCCCTCTCACCTTCCCCTACTTCCCCTCCACTGTAAAAGCCTTTTCTTGTCTGTTTTATGTGAGATAATTTACCCCATTCTACCTCTCCCTTTCTCCTTCTCGCAGTATAAACCTCTCTTACCCCTTAATTTTATTCTCCAGATATTACACCTTCATCTTCAACTCACCCTGTGCCTTCTATCTAACTATCTGTCAATCTATCTATACATATTTTTTCCCTCCAACTACCCTAATACCGAGAAAGGTTTCATGAGTTAAAAATATCATCTTTCCGTATAGGAATGTAAACAGTTCAACTTTAATAAGTCCCTTAATATTTCTCTTTCCTGTTTGCCTTTTCATGCTTCTCTTGAGTCTTGTATTTGAAATTCAAATTTTCTAGTCAGCTCTAGTCTTTTCATCAAGAATTCTTGAAAGTCCTCTACTTCACTGAATTTCTATTTTTTTTTCCCTTGAAAGATTATACTCAGTCTTGCTGGGTAGGTGATTGGTGGTTGTAATCCTATCTACTTTGCCCTCCAAAATATCATATTCCAAGCCCTCTGGTCTCTTAATGTGGAAGGTGCAAAATCTTGTGTTATCCTGATTGTGTTTCCACAATACTTGAATTGTTTCTTCCTGGCTGCTTGCAATATCTTCTCCTTGACCTGGGAACTCTGGAATTTGGCTACAATATTCCTAGGAGTTTTCCTTTGGGGATCTCTTTCAGGAGGTGATCAGTGGATTCTTTCCATTTATGTTTTACCCTCTGCTTCTAGAATATCAAGGCAGTTTTTCTTGATAATTTCTTGAAAGATGATGTCTAGGCTCATTTTTTGGATCATGTCTTTCAGGTAGCCCAGTGATTTTTAAATTATGTCTCCTGGATTTCCAGGTCAGTTGTTTTTTCCAGTGAGATATTTCACATTGTCTTCTATTTTTTTTTTAGGCAATTGGGGTTAAGTGACTTGCCCAGGGTCACACAGCTAGTGTCAAGTGTCTGGTCTGAGGCTGAATTTGAACTCAGGTCCTCCTGACTCCAGGGCCAGTGTTCTATCAGCTGCACCACCTAGTTGTTCCTTATTTTTTTTCATTCATTGGCTTTGCTTTATAATGTCTTGACTTCTCATAAAGTTAATAGCTTCCATTTGCTCCATTCTAATTTTTAAGGAAGTATTTTCTTCAGTGAGCTTTTGGACTTCCTTTTCCATCTGGCCAATTCTGCTTTTTAAGGCATTCTTCTCCTCATTGGCTTTTTGGACCTCTTTTACCATTTCTGATACGCTATTTTTTTAGGGTGTTATTTTCTTCAGTATTTTTTTGGGTCTCCTTTAGCAAGCTGTCGACTAGTTTTTCATGATTTTCTTTCATCATTCTCATTTGTCTTCCCAGTTTTTCCTCTGCTTCTCTTACTTGCTTCTCAAAATCCTTTTTGAGCTCTTCCATGGCCTGAGTCTGATTCACATTTTTCTTGGAGGCTTTGGATGTAGGAGCTTTGACTTTGTTGTCTTCTGGTTGTATGTTTTGATCTTCTTTGTCACCAAAGAAAGTTTCTATGGTCTGACTTTTTTTGTGCAGTTTGTTCATGATCCCAGAAAATTACTTGAGTTTTAAACTCTTTGTTAAGGTAGGAGTCTGCTTCCAGCGTGGAGGATGTACTGCCCCAAGCTTCAGGAGTTTTGTGCAGCTGTTTTCAGAGATACTTCTAGGGAATTGTAATTTTTTAGTTCTTCCAATATGGCATAATCAAAGATGAGGTGTTTACTCCTTTCCTGGCCTAGGCTCTGGTCTATGAGTGACCACAAGCACTCTTTTTTGCCTTGTAACTGTGAGGACGATTCCCTTTCTACCGCCAACACAAGCTGTACCACTCCAGCACTCCTCCTTGCCCTAGGATCACCAACCAGAATTGTGCCACAGATCCAAGCATGGGCAAAGCAAGAGAATACTGCCTTAGCACCAGCAAAGAGATCCTTGCAATCTCCTTCTGAGCAGCCACTTGATCCCCCCCCGCCCCAGTCTGTGGGCTGAGAGCTCCAGAAGCAGCCATCGTCCCAGGGGTGTGCTAGGCCTGGGGATGGGACCGAGCTCCTCTCTCCCTGTGGTCACAGACCTTTCCTACTGACCTTCTAAGTTGTCTTTGGTGTTTGTGGGTTGAGAAGTCCGGAAATCACCACAGCTTCCCTTGATTCAGTCCCCTGAGGCCTGCTCCAGGTTCACTGAGGCCCTGTCTTTGTTTGTGCTGCCCAGGCTGAACTGTGCTCCTCTCCCATCCCAGTACAATAGACCTTTCTAATCAACATCAATGTTGTCTTGGGCTAGAAATTTTTTTCACTGTCTTTTTTTGAGTTCTTCTGCTCTAGAATTTGGTTAGAGCCATTTTTTACAGGTATTTGAAGGAGTTTGGGGAAAAGATCAAGCAAGTCACAGCTTTTACTCCATCATCTTGGCTCTACTTCTCTCATATAGGAACTTTTGATAGATACAACCATGGGCTGGGTGGAGAGACTTTATGAATTACCTGCTTATTGATATCTAGATATTAAATAGGGAAATATAAAAAAAAAAAGGGAGAATGTATTCTGTAAAGCAACTCAACATTGTTGGGAAGGATACCCTGGAAAGAATATTAAAGAATCCTTCACTTCTTTCTAGCATGACTTTCTACACAAATCCTTTCCTGATCTTTCATACTGTGAATGTCGTCCCTCCCTAACTATTGAAGGTATTGAAATATCTTGTATTTATCTTGCATTATTTTCTGTATATGCCTATACATGTATGTGTTAATATGTGCATATATCTCCTGATAGAATATAAACTTCTTGAGTTTGGGGATAGTAACATTTTTTTGTCATTTACTTCACTGCCTGACAGTACTTGGCCCACTAGAAAAAATTAATAATGATTGCATTGTAGTAAATGATTACACTAATTCCAAATGGGTGAGGGATTCTGTGCAGAGAGGGAGGTCTTTTAGATACTTCTGTGTATAGATAGTGTTATGCTGAGGCATTATTCTGAGGCATAAAGCCTCAAAATGAGATTAGCTCATACTCAAAGGACACATGAAAAACCAAATGGGTTAAGAATGTCTATTGCTCACATTTTGGAAATTACAGGGTAAAAAGAGAGAGGTATTGAGGCCTGGAAAAGAGAGAGAGTTGTTTGAATTCAAGTTGGATAACCTTAATCTTCTTAGTGAAGGAGGCTAGGTGATTTTCTGTAAGTATGCATTAAGACCAGATGGTTTAATGGTATATGAGAGATTAGAAAAGTATTGAAACAGTTGCTATGGGGAATGAAGATGAAAATATTTTTAAAATAAATTTTAATTAATATCTTCTGTAACATCACTTAAATTTCCCCCCATTATTCCTTTCTCTCCTCCATTTGAGAAAGTGATCTCATATAACAAAGAACATTTTTCAAAAGAAAAAGAGGAAGAAGAGAAAAAAGCAGTAAAACCTTTAAAATATATTTTTAAAAATCTTAAAATATATATGATGTTTCACAACTGTTTATATTCCAGTTCTGTAAAGGAATTGGGAGAGGTGATTTCTCATATTTCTTCTCGGGGGAGGGGGTCCTTGCTTATTTTTTGAAATGTTGCATTATTTAATTTTATTTATTTTGTGGTTGGTTTTTTTTAGCCCTGTTTGTATTTTTGTATTGATTGTTTATATTTATATTGTTATTTTCTTCTATGCTTATTTCACTCTGTCAGTTCACACGCACCATGGTTCCCTATATTCATAATTGTAACTTGTTAGGACAAGATAATAGCCTAATACATTTTTGCACCATAATTTGTTTGGCAGTTCCCCAGTTGATGGGCATCTACTTTGTTCCACTTTTTTACTACCATAATTTCTTCCATAAATATCTTGGTCTATATCTGGTATTTCTTTGTATTAATGACCTCTTTGGGGCAGATTTTAGTAATGAAATCTCTGTGTCAAAGGCATAGACAACTGAGTCATTTTTCTTGCATGATTGCAAATTGTTTTCCAAAATAATTGTATTAATTCAGAGTCTCCCATTGAGGCTAACATACCTGTCTTCCCACAAGTACTCCAATATTGACTATTCTTTTGTTATTTCCAGTTTGCCAGGTATGAGGTAAGACCTCAAGTTTGTTCTGATTTGGATTTTTCTTATTGTAATGTATTCTGTAAATTATATATTATATAATTGTTAGTAATTTGCAATTCTTTTGAGAATTATCTGTTCTTATACTTTTACTTACTTACTTTACTCTCTTACCTACTTCTTAAACTTTGACTTATACTTTGACCACTGTGTGAACTTGTGTATGTTTTTTAAACTCTCAGTGTTCTAGGCAATTCTCTAAGAGTAAATTGCAAAACACTGGTAGTGGATATTTCCTCACCAAGATATCTTTATTTCAGTAAAATTAAAGGTCTGAGGTTGGGGGGCATGGGAAAGGAGACGTGCCCTGGACATTTAGGAAATTTGCTTTGGCTCATGTCATAATGTATAAGAAGTGGAACCTGAATTTAGGTCTTCCTGACTGTTTGACTGGCTATTGATTAGTCTACTTAGCCTCTTAAAGCCACATACACACATGTCATTAACCAACCCAAACATTAGCTAAGCAAGCTGGCAACAATAGCAAGTAAATCTACTAGCTTGGTATTCACTTATAGTTTTGCAAAGAAAATAAACTGTGAACTGATAAATAGAATAGATAGGATTTGAAATTTAAAACAAAACAAAACAGCAGCCCAAGAAAAAAGAGAAACCATAAGAAAAAGTCTTATTTTATTTTTTCATGCCTTAATGTCTTTCTTATTATTTTCTGAGTAGCATGATGTGAAGTTACTGTTTTCTGGACTTTTTATAAAGCAGAATTATCTAATAAAGATGGTTAGATCTAACTCTGTTGGAATGAATTGAAAATGTTAAAATATTTTTTCATACACCTTTCATTTTGCAAAACGTGAAACAGATTTTGCCTAGAACTGTTTCCTTCAAGTTCTCTTAAAACTGTATACTTAAAGGGATATTTTAGCCATGTGTTTCTACTAAATTTGTAGTTAACTCATCAAAATATTGTTTTATAGAAGCTCTTTGAAGTACAAGAAATAGTAAAGACCTGTATTCACAGAAATGAGAAGTCACATTTTTCAGGGTTAACAAACTTGGACACTAAATTTGGGCTTTGTTTAGCTCTATAGAGCTTAAGAAAACTGATAGAATTTTACTTTTGGCAAAATGTTTATACCTCCACTAAAAATTAAATTATGGTAAACTTTATGTTAGAACAAGAATATATTTTTCATACATATGGATTCCGTCACTTGAATCTTAACCTTTCTAACACTGAACTCATTTTCTCCCCCAAAGTGGCTCTCATCCTAAGCCTCTCTATTTCTACTAATTTCATTATTCTCCAAGTAATTCAGATACGTAATATTGGAGTCATCATTGATTCCTTTACTATGGCATTCAGGAAATCAGTAAGTCCTGTTAATTATTTCTTTAAAATATTTCAAGTCCATGCCTATCTTTCCATTCCCTGTCCTGCTCATCTTTTCTCAGGCCCTTGCTACTTTGTGGACTAATGTCAGTTTCTTAAGTGGTCTCCTTCCTCTTAACAGTACATGCCACAAATCTATTAATCTTCCAAAAATGCCGTTTTGATTAAGCTGCGAAACACCCTAGAGACTACACACTCCCTTATTTCACAAATGAATCACATTAGTTCACGTACTTAAATAGGGATAATACTAAAATTCAAACCCAACTCTCCTGACTGCCAGTCCAGTGCTCTCTTCATTATACCATCAAACACCTCAGCCTGACTTTTAAATCACTTGTGGACTGGTCCCAACCTACAATTCCATCTTTACCTTTTTCCTTACAGAAGTCTTTCCTCCATTAAACAGCGTTCTATGTAATATCCCCTGAAAATTCCAAGCACATTTCTACTGCACACTTCCTTGAGCAATTCCCATTTCAAAGAAATCCTTTCTTTTCTACCCACTTATTTGTGGGACTTATTGTTTGCCGGAGTCAATTTGAAGTTCACCCACTCTTCAAAACCCAATTTCAAACTTATTTCCTCCACAAATTCTTCCTTATTCACTCTTAACTTCCCCTCCTTTCTCAATTCCCTGAATATCTTTGGTTTCTCTCACTTATCTCCCACTTTTTAAAAGGCAGATGGATGGCAGATTATATATAGCCCTGGGCCTTGAGTCAGGAAGACCTGAAGTTAAATCCAGCCTCAGAAGGATATTAGCTCTGTGACCTTAACAATTAACTTAACTTTTATCTGCCTCAGTTTCCTCAGATGTAAAATTGGGAGTGGCATCACAAAAAACACCTACCTCACAGGGTTATTGTGAATATTAAATGAGATAATGTTTGTAAAGTGCTTAGCACAGTGTCTGTCCAACACAAAGTAGGCACTTAAATGCTTGTTCTGTTTCCCCTTTCCCTTCGTGAATCACGTTGTACAATAGCTATAAAATAGTAGAATTTAAAGAAGGAAAGCATCCTAGAGACCATACAGTGCCTCATTTTATAAATAAATTACATCAGTCCACACAATTAGTGACAGAACTGGAATTCAAACCCATGCTCTACCTGCTCACCTCTTAGAACTGGCTTCCTTTAAAGACTCAGCTCGTGACAAATCCCACAAGAAATCTTATCTGATCCTGCCAGTTATTAGTACTCCCCCATGAGTTTCCTATGTATTTGTTTTTTGTTTGTGTGTATCTGTGTGTATATACTGTAGATAGGGGAAAAGTAATTACAAATTTAGCATGGATAACATTAGTTGTAATGACTATGAGATACTGGACAAATCAAATAGCCTCTCAACTCTCTAAGATTATAAAGTGCATTATAAATACAGATCTATATGAGGCTGAATGGGGAAGATGGGGAGTCTTCTTCATTGAGAGTTTATTACAATGAAATCAGATGTCCAGTGCAAAAAATAATAAAAAGCGTACTATTATCAATAGCAAAAACAAGGAAAAACGTTGGTTTATTAAGCCATGAGCAGTAGTCTTTTCTGTTTCTTTGTGATAATCTTTGTTATTGGAATGATAACAGTTGTAAGATGTATAAAATGAAAAAGAATGTCATTTTTGGTGATGTTAGGAGAGAAAAAAGTGACCTGCTACTATAGGAACTGCTACATAATGGCCTGCTGTCACAGTTATTTTTCTAGTCTTCTTGGAAAGATAGTATACTATTTCTTATATGAAATATGAATGACCTTCTAAAGGTTAACTAAAAGGTTTTGTTCATATTATGCATAATTTTGTAAGTACAATTCCTTTTGGGAGTGTGTAAGTTCTGAGAACTAATGAAAACTAGCTTTATATTCATTCACTCCAATGAAATAATTATTAAACACAGGCATGTAAAATGAAAAAAACAGAAATCTTCATGTAGCTAATACCCTTTTGTGTTTACATACTTGAAGATTTCGGTCACTTCTTAGGAAACCTACCAAAAATGCAAAAACGAAAAGCTAGCATTTAGACTATTGCCCTACCTCAAAAAGTTCACATTTTGGGGATAAGGAGGAATTCGGAGCAGAAATATGATATGTACTAAAAAGTCTTTGGCCTGGAAGGAAGAAGAAAATAAGATTTTGCATGGCACTACACTAATTATCCAGATGTTCTCCTCTGTTTTTATTTAAGATCCATTTAATCCCAAACTTTTAAAAGTTAAAAACAAATATTTATCATGTATCTACATTCAAGGAAGACTGTTAGTCAATAAAGATGTTAATTTAAAAAATGAAATAATACCTGCCTTCATAATGCTTACACTGCAAGCTGGAAGTCCTATAATCATGTTAATCAAAATCAACATATTTAAAGCATGAATTCGTATTTTTCCCTCATAACTCAGCTTATTCCTGGTGAGCACTAATGCTTTTTTTCTCACCTAGATTCATAACCTAGGAGTCATCTTCAGCACATTATTCTAATTCAGCCAATATCCAATATTAACAAACTTTTTAATATTGCCAAGTCTGGTAAAGTTTACTGTCATAAAATTTGTTGCAGCTATCTCCTTCTCTCCATTGAAAATCACCTGGTTCACCCCTTATTTCTTCCTCTTTGGACGATTATAGTAGCCTCCTGAGTCCAGTCTCTCCTCTTTCTAATCTATCCTTCAAGTAGCTTCTAAATGGACATTCCTGACCTATAAAAATGATAGAGTCACTTTTTTAGGAAGCTTCAGTGGCTTGGTGGCTATAGTAAACATTACCATATGACATCTAAAGGATTTCATAATCTGGCTCCAGTCTATCTTCCCAAGTTGTTTGGGTATAACGCCACCTCCCAAACTCTAAATCCAATCCAAATGGCCTACTTGCTGTTCCTTTTACCCAACATTCCACATTCTACTGCTATATCTTTTGCACAAACTCTCTTCCATGCCTAGAAAGCTCTACCTGCTCATTGCTTCCTAGAACTGGCCCTCTTTCAGACTCAGCTCAAATGCAAAATCCAACAAAAGATCTTACTTGATTTGGTCAGTTATTAGTACATCCCCTGTGAATTTGTTATGCATTAAATTTATGTTTGTGAATGGGTGTCTGGCATTTACTTTTCTGTGTACATATTGTTGTTATTTTTAGTAGATCTTGATTTTAGTAGATTCTGATTTTGACTTTTTATTCCTATGTCCTAACATAGGGCCTAGAACATATTAAGGGACTAATAAATGTTTATTGAATTGAAAACCAGGCGTGCAGCAAGAGGTGATTATTGAATTTCTGATGGGAACATTTACACCTAGGGAATCTGTCTACCTTATAAATGTGGCCTTGATTTACTGTTTTGTTGATTGTCTAGATGCATGAAAGTGCACAGGAAATGTTTGTGGAGATTAAACATATGAGTGTATACTACCTTTTCAGAAATATGATTGTTGAATATATACCAGCACACTCCTAACTGGGACACTAGGAAATAAACACAGATAAGTAAATTACAAAGTAATTTAAGAATGGGGAGAGAAGGGCAGCTAGGTGGTGCAGCGGATAGAGCCCCAGACCTGAAGTCAGGAGGACCTGGGTTCAAATGTGACCTCAGATCAAGCATTTGACAATTACTAGCTGTGTGACCCTGGGCAAGTCACTTAACCCCAATTGCCTAAAAAAAAAAAAAAGGAATGGGGAGAGAGCCCTATGACCTGGTGAAATAAGGAAAGGCTTTCCATGTGGGTGGAAGGAAGCTAGATGCTCTTAAGACACTCTTAAAATGAGGAATGTGAAGAAACAGTGCATCTTACACGTGAAGGACAGCCTAGGCAAAGGCAAAGTAATGAAAGAAGCAATGTTAAGGTCAGGGAACAATTAGCAGGCCAGTTTTGCTAGAACATAGAATATTCAATATGAAGTCTAGAAAGAAAAGTGGTGGCCAGATTTTGGAGGTTTTAAGATGCTGGATTGAAGAGTTATTGTTTTCTTCATTTAGAAAGGGCAACAACCCAGAACCAAAATTTTCTGGGAACTTCTGTTTGTTTTCCCACCTCACAGACAGTGAGTCGCAGTTCGGAGAGGTATAACTTCCCTTTTTTGTTTTCTTTGACAGCTCTTCCCAAGGCCTTGGGGCAAGTCCAGTGGCCAGCTGGTAAATGTTTTAACAATCAGTTCTCCCACATGCTTTGAAGTATAATTTGTATTATTGAAATTTTTCTCCAGCACTTTCTAAAGTCTAAATGACCAATGAAACAAAGTAACCCCAGATTTGTAGCCTGAGGTGCAAATACACACATTGAAAATTTAATAATCAGCTTTGCGGACATACTGTTGAGCAAATCATTTGTCTCTGCTGTTTTTCACAAATCAGCTACTTATAGTCTCACACTCTCTCTATCCTCGACCCTTATGTAGAAATGTGCCAGTGTTTAGAAAATGCGTACCCTTGAATGAGATATTCTAGAGAGAATATGGAGCCACTTAAGATTTTAGGGGAGTGACACAGTCAAAACCAGCATCTTAGAAATTTGGCTGGGGCGTGGTACTCACTGTGCTTAGTTTCTCTTACATAGCAATATAGACAGCACATTAGGGCAGCTAGGCTGCACAATGGTTAAAGTAATGGGTCTGAAGTCAGGAACACCTGAATTCAAATCTGACCCCAGACACTTATTAGCTGTGCAAGCCTGGGCAAGTAATTTAACTCTGTTTGCCTCAGTTTTCTCATCTGTGTACTGATCTGGCGAAGGAAATGGCAAACCACTCCACTGTCTTTGCCAAAAAAAAAAAAGAAATAGGTTCGTGAAGAGTCAAACACAACTGAAAAATGACTAAAAATAACAAAAATTATCACATTCAGTTTTCGAATGAAACTTTTATTATTAGTGGTAACTGAAAAGCTTGTTAGCTTTTCTTCTTCAATAGTTAATACTCAGTGTATACTAATGATTTGCTTACTGAGCTTGTGCTTCATAAAATATTATGACATTTTTTCACCAATGTCTGAGTGATAATTGTGTCAAAATCTTGTCTTGTTCTGGTCCCCCTGACTATCCCTTCCCTTCCAGTCAATATAATAAGTAACCAATATAAAAGGGCAAGAGCAGGAAATAAGATTGCAAGGGGAGAACCTAGAAATCGCACACAAACTGTCCCAAAGATCTAAGGAACATAATTTACAAATTGCATCTTATAGTAACCCAATTCACATCCTGGTAATATGGGTTAAATCAGTGGAAGTCATCTAAGTTCTGCTGTCAGTGCCTTTTGGTCCTATGATGTGTAAATCTAAGACAAGTTCCAGGGATCTAAGCAGAGCTAAGACCAGTAGAACACCAAGTGGAACTGACAATTTTGAGATGATGTGGACACATCAACTTTGAGATCATTTAGATATCTTAATGAACTAAGCCCAAGGTGGCACCAATACATTAGCCTACTCACTAAGAAACCCCATAAAAATGAAAACCTAATATCCCGCCCTCCAAGCACTTCTCCATTTTCATTGGGTCCATGCTGCCTAGTGCTTCCAATTTTGCCGTTCTCTGCCTCTTCCCCTCCAAATCCTCTTTCCAAGCTGGCTGCCTTCCTTCCCCATGCCATCATGGTCTCCCCATTGTCTGCCTCTGTACCCCTTTCTTGGTGTTTTGGTATTTTCTATTCTGTTTGCCCCCACACATCTGTGGTTATTAAAGTGTGATTACAGCCCCATTTCTCACTGCCATCCAGCCTTTCTGTACAAGTGCCCAAAGAACTGGCTAGCCTTGTACTATTTCATAATTTCAAAAATCAATTATAAATAATCAATGTGTGAAGTATTTAGGTCAAAATTCATCAGATTGTTTTTTTAAGCATCCTACTGTATGTTGTCAGTAATGAACAGGTGATTTTATAGATGTTTAAAAAAGAAATTTCAATCATATTAGGCTATTACTTTTGTTATATGTAGCATATTTAAAACATGAATATGAAATTTGCATCAAACATAAAATCTCTAGATTAAAGGATCTAGAAAATAACTTTCCATTTCCACAAGGGAACTTTTGCTCAAGAGTTTAGTTTTAAAAGACTTGGTGAGTTTTTTAAATAAATTATCAGTTAATGCCATTTTGTTTTGGTTTTGTTAGTAATTTACTCAATAACATCATGTTAGTAATTATTCATTAAGAATCTTGTGTTCTTTTAAAATGGGTAAAGTGCCAGTGGTGGTGTAATTTTTATCTTGGAGGATGGGTAAGTGTAATATAAATCTAGTCAGTGCTTCATTTAGTTATACATTTGCCAAATAAAGTGTGAGCTATTGCTAATTCTTTGAGAAAATAAGACAACAAGGTGTTAGAGTGGAAAGAAACTAGATTAACAGTCTGAAGACCTAATTCTAATTCTGCTGGTCCCAGCATTTACTACCCTTATGACTCTGGGCAAATAAGATGAACTTGATGGATCTTGTTTCCTTATTTATAAAATGAAGATATTTTCTACCAATTTTGGGGAAAAAACAAGCTTCTCTCAGCATTTTGGCTAGCTTCTGTCAGGGACACATTTTTTTCAGGTTATAATTTCAGGAAGAATCATTGGCCAATAATTTTCACTGTCAATCAAAGGAGGCCTAGTTAAAGCAATTTCCAACCAGCCTTTTCAATTAAGAATGATGTAAAAGATGAGAAAATATAGCCAACAAAAAGGAGAAAGTACATGGTTTTCAGTGACAGTTTTATAATTTAACAAAAAAGAATAATGCTAAAGTGAACACAACTTTGGAAGATCTGCCAATACTCAATACAAACGAAGCAGTGTAGACAAAGGCTTGGAAAGACTTGCTAGGAGTTCCAGCCTGTTCAGAAGCCAAGAATATTTCCCTTATCCTGTAACTCTTAAAACACAAATCTCTAATTCCTACAACACTTACTAGCATATCAAGGCATATGTGTCCTTAACAATGTTGTTTATGCTACTTCTTATGTGGAAGTCATTGTTGTTACTATGCTACATCCGATTTACACCCATTCTATTCTTTCCATGATCACCTGCAATCATAACATTTCTGAAATATGTTGTTCCATGATTTTCAGCACCAGGTGAACATTGGTTTTGGTTTTTAAAAGACCGACTTTTGCAGCAGTGAACAGCATAGGATCATGAAAAGTACTTCACACTTCTGTAAATATAACCCAATCCACTCTCCTCTCCCTGATTTATGCTGTTGCTGATGCTTCATCAGGGTGCAAAGTAAGTGGAGACAGAACAGATTATCCAACTAAACTGGAGTGGAATACAATCCGGAAATGACACTTCTTAATGAAAAAGGACATCAGATCCTGAGGTAGTTGAAAGGAATCCGTGATAGCAAAGGCATAGAAGTAGGAAAGTTCAAGGCCTATTTGCTAGAAATTGATAAAGTTAGTCAACAAGCCTTTGTTAAGCATTTTCTATTTGCTGCATGAGGCAGATAGGTGGTTGAGTATATAAATCACTGAGTTTGGAGTCAGGAAGACCTAAGTTTAAATCCAGCCTCAAACACTTGCTAGCTGTGTGACCCTGAGCAAGTCACACAACCCTGTTTGCCTGAGTTTCCTCATCTGTTAAATGAACTGGAGAAGGACATGGAAAACCAGTCCAGTATCTCTGCCAACAAAACCCTAGATGGGATCACAAAGAGTCAAATGTGACTGAAGTGACTGAACAACAATAGCATGTTTCACATACAATGTTAAGCTAGAAGTAAAAAACAAGGAAGAAGTAAGCATTCCCTATAGAGAGCTTACATTTTGATGGGAAAGAAAATACATAAAAGGGATAGGAAGGGGTTGGAGGAGAAGGTACTTAGCTCAAAAAAATGAGGAATAAGTCCATTCAGAAGAGTACAGTCTGGTGGAAAAGGAAGAGATGGCTGACCTGTTTTATTTATTTTTATTCCATTCCCTTATTTATTTAAAAATGTAGTGATATTTTTTTCCAATTATATGTAAAGACAATTTTCAACATTCATTTTTTTCTGAGATTTTAAGTTTTAAATTTTTTTTCCTCCCTCTCCCCCACCTTCCCAAGACAGCAAGCAATATGACTTAGGTTATACCTGTGCAATTATGTAAAACATATTTCCACATTAGTTATATTGTGAAAGAAGAAACAGAACAAAAGGGGGAAAAAACCAAACACACAAAAAATGAAAATAGTATGTTTCAATCTGCATTCAGACTCCATGGTTCTTTCTCTGGATATGGATAACATTTTCCATCATTGAACTGTCTTGGATCATTGTATTGCTAAGAAGAGCTAAATCAGTTATAGCTGGCCATTGCACTATGTTACTGTTACTATGTACAATGTTCTCCTGGTTCTGCTCATTTCACTCATCATCAATTCATGTAAGTCTCTCCAAATTTTTCTGAAATCCACCTGTTCATCATTTCTTATAGTACAATAGTATTTCCATTCCATTCCATTACTTATTTATCTATTTCCCAATTGCTGGACATCTGCTCAATTTCTAATTCTTTGTCACCACAAAAAGAGCTGCTATAAATATTTTTGTACATATAGTTGATTTTCCCTATTTTATGATCTCTTTGGAATATAGACCCAGTAGGGGTATTGCTGGATCAAAAGGCATGCACAGTTTGATTAGGTATCCTGTTTAAATGGAGATTCTAGTTGGAACCTTTAGCAAGAGGGAGGAGTCCCAGGGATTGAGTATTCTTCTGAGGTGTGAGTTCCAGAACTGAAGTGATCTTCCAAGATGAAGTGAGGTCAAACAGAAGATTTTATATTTGGTCCTAGAAATGACGGGGAGCCACTACAGCTCACTGAATAGGTAGGGGAGTGATGTGGTCAGTCCTATACTTTAGGAAGATCATTTTGACAGCAGAGTGGAGAATAGACTGGGGTGGGCAAAGACTTGTTGCAGGCAGAAGGTGGACTAACCACTAAGCCATTGCAATAGTCCAGACCTATGAATGAAGTCACTCTGGGTTCTAAAATAATTCAGCTAGTCAGTCATATAGATATTCCAGACAGCTACTTCTCAATGTTAGGAACAGAGCAGAGTTCTCATCCATCTGGGGATAGACAGTGAGGGTGGGGTGTTACTTAACACAACCCATCTAAAGTAAATATTGAGATATCCAATCAAGACTCAGAGACTAAGCATAGAAAAGTTCCTCAGACTTTAATAATTTTGCACATGAATTATGATCAGGTAAGTTAAGGAAATTTGACCATGCCTAAGGTATCTTCTCTAGTTAGGAAAAGATTCACTAGGAAGAGGTTAGAACAAGAATTTTTTCTTTTGTTTGTTTTTCCACCATACTCTGGAGGAGAAACTGCCTACGGGGAAAGAAGATAGCTAGGTTTCACCCAGCTGGGACTTTCTATGATTTTATAGGAATGTAGTTAAAAGAAACTGTGAATAACAACAAAAACCAAACAATAAACTTTAGGCTTGCAATGCTACATGATAGAGTATGGATTTTGTCTTGGAGACAAAGAGGAGCCATTTAAGATTTTAACATAAGGAAGTGACATGATCAAAGCAAACTTTTAGGAAGATTACCTAGTGACTGTACAAGTTGGATTATAGTATATTTTACTCACTGCTTAGGGACAATAGGCCCCATATATGTTAAAGCACCTTGAAACCCTCTTTTGACTATATAAGTATAGAGCTATAATACTTTAATCATATGTTCCCATTTAAATATAACTCAAAGGAAATAAACTGCAAACTGTGCATTATATATTGATAGAAACTTAAATCCCAAGAATATCAGTTTGTCTTTTTGATTCATTCCATAGAAGTACAATTTCATGTTAGTCCATAAATACTAAAAACTATTTCATTTACATTCAAATAGTAATTAAAGCTTATACATTTATTATACCACAAACAATGCAACCACATAGGAAGTATCAAAGTACTAAGGTTATAGGTTATACTGAGTCATTCCCCTAGGTAGCAAAACATAAATACTTAACTAGCTAACTGATGAGTGGATTTTTCTTTTTTAAGTCTTCAGAAACTTCCCACATGATGAGTTGTTTTTTATGTAACTGCTGGGCCTAGCGTAGTGGCTCAGATATAACAGGTGCTTAAAAAGTTCAAATTGTTCAATTGAACAGAATTTAATTGTGACCATTAGTCTTTCAAGTATTTTGTGGAATTTCATTTTATTGCTAGGACATCTTGTGACTCAGTTCTCATGTCCCAACTTGGTCTTTTTGCCTTTTTAGCATTAGTGGTTTCAGTTAGCATGGTGTGTAGTGGAGAGTAAACTGTCCCTTAAATCTGGAAGACCTGAGTTCAACCAATTGACCTTCCACCTCTGATACAAACTGGCTGAGAAACTCTGAGCAAATCATTTAACTTTTCAGGGCCTCAAGTAACTCTAAGATTATATATTTCAGAGAAGGTACTGATTTGCATTAGTAAATAAAGTACTTCACTTTTTAAAAAAATATGGCTTGCAAACAACCCAGCAAATTCTTTTAGTGATTTTTAAATTTTACTTATTTTATTTTTAATTTATGGACTAAAACAAGCATTTCCATAACAGCATAAATTTTTAAAAAGATGTTGCACATGAAATTGCAAGTCTATTGTGCACAAGCTGTTATTCTTTTTAAATATGTCATAAATTTATCATGTAAATCACTATTTTCCATTTTTTCTTCCCTCCTCCTCTGCTCTAAAGATGGCTGCCATTAGACACAAATGTGTGTATGTATACATATATGTATGTACACATAAATGTAAAAAAACATTCTGTACATACTTCTATTTATCAAGTCTTTCTCTGGATGCAGATAGCTTCATATGTCCTTTGTAGTAAATTTGAGTATTTATAATAGTAAAAGTCATTTAATCACTCCAAGTCATTCTTAAAACAATATTATTGTTATATTTATACAATGTTCTCTTGATTCTGCTCATTTGGCTCTTCATTATTTCATGGAAGTTTATCCATGTTTTCCTAAGATCACTGAACTTATCATTTCTTATACCTCAGTTGTATTTCATCACAATATACTGAAGAGGTCTAGGACTTTTGGGGTGCTGGGACCCCAAGATCACGGTACCGGGCCCTGCTGAATGAATTCAACTCAAATCTTCTTCAGCCAGAGAAAAAGTTTATTAGCGATAAATCACATTGACTAGGTGACACCCATAAAGAGCGGGCATGAAAAGTTCTCAGCCTTGTGCGCCTGAGATTCTCAGCATCTGAATAAGGGCCAAGGTGGATCTTAAATACTAAAGTATCTTTGGGTGGCCAGAGAAGGGGGTTGGGAAAAGGGTCTAGGTAAGAATTCTAACTGGGGAGGTCTGAGAGATTGAATAGACAATGGGAATAGACAATGGAGGGAACAGGAAGGCAGAAGTTTGAAAGCCATCTGCACAAAACCAAGGTGGGGCCAGGACTTTCAAAAGGAGATAAGGGGAGTCGATAAGGAAGGCCTTTCTGGGGCCTATAGACAAAAGGGAGCCAGATCTGAATAAGATTGAAAGGTAAGGCTAAGGCTTTCAAAGGGAGAGGAGGGTCTGGGGCCTATGAGTCAGATTCCCTTTGGAGCAAAGGGCAAAGATCTTGGCTTGGGCCCCGCCCCCATCATTATCACAACTTGTCCTGCCATTCCCCAATTGATAGGCAACCCCACAGCTTCCACTATGAATGAGATTGCATTCTGAAAAGATGGTGGAGTAGCTCAGAAATTTCCAGGCTGTCCAAATTTCTTCCACAAGCAGATAGAACATCGCCACAGAATTAACATAGAGCAGCAAAAATGAAGGGGTAAAACAGTTGTCTTCCCAAGACAACTTAAGAGGACCTTAAAAAAGACACAACCTCCAGAGGCTGAGGTTTGACCTGAGAAAAGTGTAGATACCTCCAGGTCGACTGCAGGTAATTAACAAACAGCAGGCCTGGGGAAGCAGACTAGGCCTCAACAACATTCACCTCACAAACTTTCATCTAAAGAACAGCAGATAACTGAGTGAGGGAAGATTAAAGGGCACTGTCCTAACCTCACCTGTTTCCAGACACCGAATCTAGCAGTGCTGACCAGACATGGTTCCAGGCCACTCCTGTGAGTGAGGACAAGTGAGCACATGCCTGGTCAGTGTGGTACTACAGGGAGCAAGAGCATGTTTTTGGACAGCATGCTAGGGGCTCTAACTGTGGCTTAGGGGAAGTAAAGAGCATCTGAGGCTGGGCCCCTGGACAGAATTCCCAGTAGGACCTGAGGCACCATTAACTACAATTTGGGCTTAAAATCTGATCACAATAATAAGCTGCTAAAAATAAAATGAAACAGGGAGGATTCTGGAAAGATGGAGTAGATCAGAAAACTGCAAGCTCTCAATATTTTCCTCCACAAAAGAGATAAAAATAAAAATATTTTTATCACAAGAGTGATAAAAATAAATAAGAGTAGGGGAAGAACAGTGGTCCTTCTGGAACAATGGGAAAAGATTTAAAGAATTGCAGGACAAGGTTTGGCTCCTGTGAAGAGTTAAACACCATCAGGCTAGATCCTAGGTTTAAACAACAAGCAGCAAACCTTGGGGTTAGCTATGTTGGGAGGCTACCCCAGTCACAGGAACTTTTTTGCCCAGGAAAGTGAGCAGAGTTGGGTGGCTGAGCAGGGGAAGATTAAGGGAACTTCTGCTGACAAGGAACACCAGACCCAGCAGTGCACTGGAGACAAGGCCAGGAGCAAGAAGAAGCCAGCACATACCCAGTGAATGCAAAAGCAGTGTGTGTGTGTGTGGGGGGGAACACCCCTGGCTATGGGCACTTACAGGAGCCAAGAGGACTTGGTTTAGGTTCCAGGCCAGAGGGAAGAACTGAAGGAGGATCTGAGGCCAGAGGCACCATCCCCCATATCCCAGAACTAGAGGTGATTACAAAAACTAAGACACTACAAAAAAAAAAAAAACACAAATGCACAGGTGAAGGAGAAAGACCATAACCATAGAGAGTTTTTATAGGAATAGAGAAAACAGGTTCATTTTTAGACAAGATACAGAAACAAAGAAATCCTCTTCTACCCCCAAGAATAATGTCAAATGGTCACCTGCCCAAAAAGAATTCATAGAAGGACTTACAAAAGACTTTAAGATTGAGGGAAAACTAAAATACAGGAAGACACAAAAAGAGAGAGAGAGAGAGAGAGAGAGAGAGAGAGAGAGAGAGAGAGAGAGAGAGAGAGAGAGAGAGAGAAAGAAAGAAAGAAAGAAAGAAAGAAAGAAAGAAAGAAAGAAAGAAAGAGAGAGAGAAAGAAAGGAAAGGACAATCAAAGAAAAAGATTATGAAAAGAAGGTTAACCAACTAGAAAAGGAGATCCAGAATCTTAAGGAAGAAAATGACTCCTTAAAAATCAAAACTGGGCAAAGGGGAGCCAGCAAAGTTATCAGATCAAGAAATAATAAAACAAAATATAAAGAATGAAAAAATAGAAGAGAATGTGAAACATATAAGAAAAAAACAACTTGTCTGGAGAACAGATCAAGAAGAGAAAACATAAAAATAATCAGACTACCTGAAAGCTATGATAAAAAAAGAAAATCTTCATACGATAATACAAGAAATAATTAAAGAAAATTATCCTGTAGCATTAAAACAAGAGGGAAAAGTAGAAATAGAAAAAAAGATCTACCGATCACCACCTGAAAGGCATCGTACAAGGAAAACCCTCAGGAACATCACAGCCAAATTCCCAAAGCCCCAATCAAGGATAAAATATTACGAGCAACAAGAAAAAGATGATTTAAATATGGTGGTGCTACAATTAGAATCACACAGGAACTAGAAGTAGCAACACTAAAAGACCACAGGTCTTAGAACACTATGTTTCAAAGAGCAAGATAATTGGGGTTCAGGCTGAAAACATTATACCCAGTAAAGCTAAGCATAATCCTGAATGAAAAAAAATGGATATTTAATAAATTGTCAGACTTTAAGGACTTTATTACAAAAAACTGAACTTAATAGAAGATTTGCCATACAAAAGTCAAGAGAAATATAAGATACATACCAACAACTATTACAAGGGACTCAATAAGGACAGACTGTTTGTCTTTTATGCATGTAAAATGTATGTCTAAGATTGTTATTAGTAATTGGATAACTTGTAAGAAAGAATGAGTATGATATAACTTTTAAAAGTAAAACTTTAGGAACAGTTTAAATGAGTAATTATCTTATACAAATGAGGTGAGAGAGGAAGGACCAACACAAAGGAATTAGATGGAGGAGGAGGGCTACTCTGGAAACCTACTGTCATTGGGAATGGGTTCAAGAGGGAACAATACATATATATCTAGAAGAATATAAAAGCCTTCTAAATTCAGAAAGAAATAAAATGCTAAGGGAATAGGGAGAGGGGAGATGATAAGACAGGGATCTCTAGAGAGAAGGGTGAGGGAATAGGTAAAAGGTGGAGTATAAAAGGATGTTTAGATTTATGGGAATAGGAGGATAAGAGAGGGATCCTTGGAGGGGGTAGGTTAAATAATAGGAGGGCAAGGTAGTAGAGGAAATAAGAGATGTACATATATAAAATAAAGATCAGGAGTAGAATTTATTAGGGAAAGTATATGTTTATATATGTATGTATGTATACATACATATCTATATCTATATCTAACTATTTCCATACTCAATTATAGCCTTCTGGTGGAAGGGAAGAAGGGGTGAAAAAACAAAGTAAAAAGTACACATCAGAGAACAAAAGAAAACTTACAAGGAAGCAAGTAATAGATGGATAGCTTTCAACACAAAACATAGTATTTATTACATAGGCTTTCTTGAAATGGAAATTTGTTACTATATATTTTGAATTCTCTCTTACATTCTGCTGTGCATATAATATATTTTTTTCTTTTATTGCCTATTTAAGTCTTAGAAAATTAAAAATAAAATGAAACAAAATAAAAATAAAAACAAGAAAGCAAAGGAGAAAGAACACAACCATAGGTAGCTATTATGATGTTAAAAAAAAACTGGATTCATATTCAGAGGAAGATAGTGATGTTAAAAAAAAACACTCCTATACCAAACAGTTATGCCAAATGGTCACAAGTGCCCCCCCGCCAAAAAAAAAGAGTACTTAGAAGAACTTAAAAAGGGCTTCAAAAATCAAATAAAAGAGATTGAGGAAAAATTAGAAAAAAAATAGAAGCCATCCAAGAAAATTATGAAAAGAAAGTTAATGAATTAGAAAAAGAGGTCCAAAATCTTAAGGAAGAAAATAACTCCTTGAAATCTGGAATAGACCAAGGGGAATCAAATGACATACTAAGACACCAAGATATAATAAAACTAGGAAAAAATAGAAAAGAGTCTGAAACAACTTATTAGAAAAACAAGTGATCTGGAGAACAGATTGAAAAGAGACAACATAAGAATTATTGAACTATCTGAAAGTTATGATAAAAAAGGAATCTTGATATGATATTACAAGAAATTATTGAAGAAAATTGTCCTAAAGTTCTAGAACAAGAGGATAAAGTAGAAATAGAAGGAAAAAAAAAACTCCCATACATAACATGAAAGAGACTCCAGAAAGAAAACTTATACGAATGTCATAACCAATTTTCAAAAATCCTGGGTTAAGGAGAAAATATTGCAAACAACAAGAAAAAAAATTTAATATTAAAGAGATACAATCAGGATTCCACAAGACCTAGCAACTTCTACACTAAAAGATCAAAAGTATTAGAACATTATATGTTGAAGAGTAAAAGAGCTGGGGTTGCATCCAAGGAAAACTTATGCAGCAAAGTTGAGACCTGAATGAAAAAAAAATGGACATTTGATGAAGGGAAAAACATTCAGGTATTTGTGACCAAAAGACCAGAACTCAATGGAAAATTCCATATATAGATATATCTATCTATCTATCTATCTATCTATCTATCTATATATACATATATATAGATAGATAGATAGATAGATAGATAGATAGATATATCTATATATATAATCCGAAAGAAATATAAAAAGAAAAACATTAAAGACTAATTATAAGGGACTCATTAAGGTCAAACTGTTTCCCTCTTATTTGTGAAAATATCAGTGTTCTTAAGATTGTTATCATTATTAGGGTAGTTCAAAAGAAGGTTGGATTTGAGTTGAATATGATGGGGTGATGCTAAAAACAAAATTGGAAGGAAAAGGTACAAAAAGAATTATCTTATAAAGAATTGATACAGAGAAAACAGGTAGGGGTGGAGGACTAGTAGTGCTGGAATCTCACTCTCATCTTATGCGGGTTAAAGAGGGAATTGCGTATACATCTACATATAAAATTCTTCTAAACTAATAAAGAAATAAGAGGACTAAGGGATAGGATAAGGGAGGAACTTTTAGAAGGGTTTGCAGATTAAGATTTAGGAAGTTTGGGGGGAGAGGATAAGGGAGGCACTCGTAGAGGGCTGGGTAGGATAAGGTATAGGAGGGTAAGGGGAGAAGATAAGGTAATAGGGATAGGATTGGTTGGTTGGTTGGTCGTTGTCTTTTGTGCTTGAAGAAGACTAAAATGACATCAATAATCAAATTACAGTATATCTAACTGCGGCTGATCAAACCAAGACAAGCTCAGAGTGCTCTGCCACAAGTCAGACACAAATAGTCCATGTGAACATTTATGGGTGATGTCTTTTGATTAATGCATAAATTAGATTTAAGCGAGGCAGAGTTGCTTAAAGTCCCTGACCTCATTCTCTCTTACAGAGTCATCACTGTCCAGTTGCAGCACATAGTCAAGACAATTGGTGATGACTCAGGATGTCTTTGACATCTAACTAAGCTGTAAGCACTCCATAGCACCTGTTTCAGCCATCTTCATGGCTGATGGAACAAAGAAGACAGACTAGCACCTCTGGAGTGAGGGGTGCCAAGCCTTTTTCAGGGCTATTTTCCACCTTTGGCTTCTATCAAACCCACCCAACTCTCACCTGTGCCTCCAAGAAGCTGCAGCATGTGCAGTGAGAATAACAATAGTGAGACAGCATATCAAAACCTATGAGATACAGCAAAAGCAGCGATCAGAAGAAAATTTAAATGCCCAAATACTTACATCAGTAAAATAGGGGGAAATCAGACCAATGAATCCGGCATGCAATTAAAAAAAATAGAAAAAGCACAAACTAAAAATCTACAATTAAACACTAAATCAGAAATCCTAAAAATCAAAGGCAAGATGAATAAAATTGAGTATGAAAAAACCCCATTGAATTAATATATAAAAGTAAGAGTTATTTCTATGAGGACAAAAGAGTAAAGACAACCAAATCACAAGTATTAAAAATGAAAAAAGATAAATATACTACTAATGAAGATGAAATCAAAGCAAATATAAGTAGTTATTTTGCCTAATTACATGCCAATAAATTTAACAATTTAAGTGAAATGGAAAAATATTTACAAAAAAACATAAATTGCTTAGGTTAGTAGAAGAAATGGAATATCTAAATAGACCTATTTCAGAAAAAGGAATTAAACAGGCCATTAATGAGCTTCCTAAGAAAAAAAGCACCAGGACCAAATGGATTTGCAATTGAAGTGTATCAAACATTTAAAGATCAACTAATTCCAATATTAAGGAAATTATTTGGACTAATAGGCAAAGAAGGGATTTTACCAAACTCCATTAGAAAAAAAATATGATACTGATACCTAAACTAGAAAGAGTAAAAAAGAGAAAGAAAACTATAGACCAATTTCATTAATGAACATAAATTCAAAATTCCTAAATAAAATACTAACTAAAAGATTACAGTAATACATTACAAAGAGTATGCATTATGGTGTAGTGGGATTTATACCAGGAATACAGAAATGGTTTTAACATAAGGAAAAATATTAGCATAGTTGATTGTATCAGTAATAAAAGGTTTTTTTAAAATTATGTAACTGATTATATCAATAAGTGCAGAAAAGGCTTTTGATAAAGTACAGCACTCATCTCTTTTAAAAAATGTTTGAAAGTATAGACATAAATGGACTTTTCCTTAAAATGATAAAAAGCATTTATCTAAAACCAACAGCAAGCATTATTTGTAATGAAGATAAGCCAGAAGCCTTCCCAGTAGGATCAGGTGTGAAATAAGTATGACCACTGTCACCAATATTATTCAATTTTGTATTTGAAATCCTAGCAGTTAAGAGAAGAAAAAGAAATAGAAGGAATCAGAATATGGAATGAGATAATAAAATTTTATCTTTTTGCATATGATATGATGATATACTAGGAAAATCCTTAAGACTCAATTAAAAAGTTGCTTGGAACAATTAATTTTAGCAAAGTAGCAGGATATGAAGTAAATCCACATAAATCATCATCGTTCTTTTATATCACGAACAAAACCCTGCAAGAAGAGATAGTAAAAGATACCCCATTTAAAATAACTTTACATAGCATAAATACTCGGGGATACATCTGCCAAAACAATCCCAGTAACTATACAAACAAAATTATTTTTTGTAAATTTATACAAATAAAATCAGATTGAAAGAATGGGAGAAATATTAATTGTTCATGGGTAGGCAGGGCCAATATACTAAAAATAACAATTTTACCTAAACTAGCATACATTCAATGCCAAAATTATTTTACTATATTAGAAAAAATAATAAAAAAATTCATTTGGAAGAATAAAAAAATCAAGAATCTCAAAGGAACTAATAAAAAAGGTAAAGGAAGGAGGTTTAGCAATGCCAGATCTTCTGGAGAGTACTGAATGGAAATGCAGTAATTACCAAAACTATCTAGTACTGGCTAAGAAATGCAAAGGTTAGATCAATGGAACAGAGCAGACATACAATTTACAGCAGCAAATACATATAGTAACTTTATATTTGATGAGTGTAAAGACTTAAGTTCTTCAGATAAGAATACACTATTTACTAAAAAGTTGTTGGGAAAGTGGAAAGCAGTAGCAGAAATTGCATCTAGACCAATATCTTCCACCATTTACCAAGAAAAAATTAAAATGGATACATGACTTAGATATAAAGACAGATATTACAAGAAAATTAGAACATGGAACATATTACTTATCAGACTTATGAATAGGCAAATAATTTATGAACAAACCAGAGACAGAAAACAGAGTGAGAAGTAAAATGGACAATTTTGAATATATTAAATTTAAAGTTTTTTGCAAATAAAATAAATTTAGCCAAAATCAGAAGGAAAGTAGAAAATTGGGAGGGAGGGAATTTTATAGACAATTTCTCAGATAAAAGTCAAACATCTCAAATATATAAAGAACTCTGTCAAATCTATAAGAATATGAGTTATTCCCCAATAGACAAATGGTCAAAGATATGAACAGGTAGTTTTCCAATGAAGAAATAAAAACAACTTATAGTTAAATGAAAAAAAAATTCTAAATAATTATTGATTAGAGAAACATAAATTAAAACAAACTTGAGATAGCATTTTATACCTACCAGATCAGCTAAAATGATTGAAGGGGAAAGTGACAAATTTTGGAGGGGATGTGAAAAAATTAGAACATGAGCTCATTGTTGGTGGAATTGTGAACTGATTCAACCATTTTGGAGAGCAATCTGGAATTAGACCAAAAGAGTTATTAAACAGTCTTGATCTAGCAATAGCACTACTAGATCTGTTTCCCAAGATGATTAGGGGGGGAGGAAAAGAGAAGAATTTAATGCTCTAAAATATGTATAGCAGCTCTTTTTGTGGTGGCAAAGAACTTGAATTCTTTTTATAATAATAGCTTGCTGGCATTTCTATTTAAAGTTTGCAAAGTGCTTTAGATATATTAGAACATTTTATCTTCACAACAACACTGAAGAGGTGGGGGTAGGTATTATCCTCCTTTCCATAAGAGTTCTTCTTTTTGTGGCTGTGGGGTTGTTTGTAATGAAGCTAAATAAGTTTGAGCCCCTGATTATCAAATGAACTTTATTTTATTCATTGGCCATATGCTGAGCCCCTGAGCACTCATCTTTTCTTCTTTCATGCAAGAGGAATGGGGACAGGATCAACGTATTACCACAAATAGATCAACACAAAAGTGCTTTGGCACAAGAAAGCAGCAGAGTGATGTGCGCAGAGTATGACAGGATTCACGACATCTGGGTCAGAGTGTTGGTTTAGTCACTAACTTAGGCCCCACTTTCAACAAATCACAATCTTTCTGAGCCTTGACCATAAAAGAAAGGGATTAGATTAGATTAAAGTAAGTTTCATTTCATCTTTAAAAATGATAATATTTCAACTTGAAGCCAATATGTTGGATTAACAGCAGCCACCCAGCTGAACTCTCCCTACATCCCCCTCCAAATAATTTTAAATAACATCTTGAATCAAATATCAGAGTGGCAGAGCCAACAAAAGATTGGGGTGAGACATTTTTCTTGCCTAAGAAAACTCAATAGGTTGGCAGGAGAAGTCTGTGGTACTGGGATGGAAGCCTGTCTGGAGCCTATACATGCAAAGGCAGCAATAGCAACAGTAGCAGCAGCAGCAGCAGCAGCTTCCAGGGCTCCCAGCCCAGAGACAGTGAGGGGGATCAAACAAATGGTCAGATAGAGATTACAGAAAACCCTTTGCTGGCACTAGGTGCAGCTGTCACTGATTGGCAACTCTATTGCCCATATGTAGTTGTGGGTCACAATTCCAGGATGGAGAGTTACATGGAGTGTTACAGGTCACAAGGGAGTAAGGGTCCTGCTTACAGTTGCAACCAAAGAAGAATGCTAGTGTGTGTAGGAGACCAGTAGCTCTCCCGGGATAAAGACCAGAGCACAGACTAGGGAAACAGTGACCATACTTCTCTGAGGACCACTAACACCGCACAGAATACTTGCAGACCCCCAGAAGTCACTCTGAAAACAGCAGGACAAAAAAGCTTAAAACTTAGCATAGTGTCTCCCCACCTCGAGATTAGCAGAGCCCAACTTGAACATAAAGTTCAAAGTTATAAAATAGGCTGGAAAAATAAGCAAACAACAAAAAAGAATTTGACCATAAAAAGGGAAGGGAAGGGAAGTGGCAGGGAAGATCAAAACACAACCTCAAAAGAAGATGAAGATGTGCAAACAGCTACAAAAAAGTATCAAAGAATAACAGTGATGTTTGTGAGGATTGCTTAAAAGGGCAGCTAGGTGGTGAAGTGGATAGAGTGCTGGGCCTGGAGTCAGGAAGACTTATATTCCTGAGTTCAAATCTTCCTCAGTTACTAGCTATGTGACTGTGGACAAGTCACTTAACTCTGTTTGCCTCACTTTCCTCATCTGTAAAATAGGCTTGGAGAAGTCAGTGACAAACCACTCTATTTTCCCTGCCAAGAAAACCCCAAATGGGGTCACAGAGAGTTGGACACAACTGAAAAATGACTTAACAACAACAACAACAATATATGATTTTATCTGATTTCATAGCACTTATACTCTTACTATAGGAGCACAGAAGCAAAGATTGAGAGCTGAAAGAGATATTGGAGATTACCTAATTAAAAGGTGTCAAATATATTGCCCTGAACCGATCCAGATTAAAATGTAATGTGAAATATTTAACAAAATAAAGAATGATATAATAGGACATAATGCTGACTTGTGCTTTTCTAAATCAATTTGCAGCATACAGGGTTTCTTATTTATGTTTTAGGTAACTGCCTGACCTTTGCTAAGTTTCTTTACTTCCCTGGCCGTGACTTATTCATCTACAAAATGAAGGTGTTGGGCTAAATGACCTGTGGGTACTTTCCAAGTCTAGATCTAGGATCCTATTATCTCATAATACTATAGTTACGTATTATATGATATGATAATATGATATATTTATAATATTCCATTTGCATTTTATTTATCTGTGTACATACTTTATTACTCCCAATAGCCTATAAATCCTTTTAAGATAGAGACTGTGTCTTACTTTTATCTCTGCTAGAACCTTGCAAAATGGATTGCTTGTTGTAGGTCCCTAATAAATACCTGTGAAATGTTAAATGAATCAAATTTAGCAAATGATGAGAAAAATGATGTCAATGGTTATTATTATGTGTCTTAGTTAATTTTTGTTGTAGTCATTCGATCATTTCAGTCTTGCCCAACTCTTCATGATCCTATTTGGGGTTTTCTTGGCAAAGACACTGGAGTGGTTTGCCATTTCCTTCTCCAGTTCATTTAATAGATGGGGAACTGAGGCAAATTGAGTTAAGTGACTTTTCCATGGTCACACAGGTAGTAAGTGTCTGAGGCTGGATTTGAACTTGGGCCTTCCTGACTCCAGGCCAGCTCTCTATCCACTGCATCACCTACCTACTTCTAGTCACATAAAACATTTATCATATTCTTAATTTCACAACAATTTTTTTAGCACTGGCCTTTGAATCAGAAACCCTAAGTTCAAATCCTTTCTTTGATACATGTAACCTACATACATACAACCTTGGACAGATCAAGGGTCAATAGAATGAAGGGTTTAAGGACATATGACTTTGAGTTTCTTTAACTCTAGGTCTATGATTCTATGACCCATTGATAATTATCATCCTTAGCTTGTTACTAATTAATGACTGTATGTAAATTTTTTCACTCCAATTTCATTGCAAGCTCCTTCAGAGTACAGCCTATCATCTATCTCCTTGAAGTCCTAGGAAAATTTGGGGCGCCCAGTATTTAACATATATTATGATAATACTTTAAATATTTAATAAATATTTATAGATTTGATACATATCTAAAATAATGTGCATGTATTAAAAACTTCAGTGGCACCACTTTTCAGGAAGCCTAGCTAATGCGTTAGTTGTAATCCATCAAATGCTCATGGATCACAAAACTTTTCTTATATTCCACTAGTAGTTTAGCAACTGGCAGTCTTTTACTAGAAAATATCTCTATTTCTGTTGTATGAGAAACTTCTGCTAAAGGAGTGGCATGGGAACTTCTACATCTGGTTGGAGTGGACATCAGGCACTCCCAGTGAGTCATGTGGTAACTTCTGGAAGGGTGTTCACTGATATTAAATACTGAATGCATTGAAAGAATGTCATGCATATGGATTTTGGTTTTGGGGATACTATACTTACCATGTAATGTTCATTACATTTTGGAAATATGAGAGATTTAGGTAGTAGAGTGCTGAAAAACTCTTACTTTGCCAGCTTCATTAAATTTGAACGTTAAAAAAGAGAGACAAGTCAAGACACTGAGGAGGGAATTTACATTAGAAAGTTAATTCAGAAGATGGCTTGAGACAGCAAAAAAGGCATATGAGATTTTCTTAAGGTGGTGACATTTGGCTAATTATGAGTATTCTGTACAGTACTCATTAGGCAGGGGAGACCCATTAGCTATTCCAGGGGTATGAAGGGGCCAAATAAAAACAAAACTATGGCCAATTCTCTACTGTTCATGGCCTTTGTACATTTTTGCTTCTACTTTCTTCTATTATCTACCATTTAAGCAAAATCTTGCATATTAGAATGTCTACCAGAATGTGAGTAATAGAGGGCTAAGGAGAAAATTTAACATAAATCAATATCATTAATACCAATCAGATTCATAGGTTCTATGAGAAAAAAGTGCCTTATGTATTAACCAGTGCTAAGCTTGTTGAATTTATTTCTTAAATTGAAGAGGCCAAAGCTTGTACAAAAATATAGCCTATAATAATTTGTAGATTTCAAAATCTGAACGGTTCTTGCCTACCTTTTACTTAGATAACTGACAATTAAGCATAAAATAAATCTCGTGTGTTTATGTGTGTATATTTTTACCAATGAGGCAGAACATCCTTTTTTTTCTTTTCAAAAAGTAAGCCTACAGACTTGCTTAAGAATGTTTTCATTGTGATATTATTCTTTTCATGTCATCATCTGATATCCTAAAATGTTCCTTCATCTCTTGGCAATTACATTTTAGAAGATAAAGTCAGATTAGTATTATTTATATTTCAGCTATCATAGAGCAGACCATAAAGCAAGAAATGGAATGTTTTGTTATTTTTCTTGGTCTTTCTTTGAAAGAAAAAAAACAGCTACACTAAATTTACAAAGGAAAAGGTGAACTGCTTTTTGTTACACTTGTAAAAGCTTTACTGAAAGCATGAATACTTAATGATTATAACTGAATTTGAATGTATTCTTTAGATTTGTGAATACGTTTATTATTCAGTCTTTTAAATTTTGTTGACACCGGATAATACAAGAACAGCCAAGAGGTAGCTATGCCCTTTAGTGGTTAAAGAGAACTAGAATTGGACTAGAAAGAACTTAGTTTGAATCTTGCCTCCGACATTGACTAGTTATGTGACCCTGGTCTAATCACTTAACTTCTGTCAGCCTCAATTTCTTCATTTGTAAAATGATGGGATTAGAATAGATCAGAAGTTCATGGATTCATAGATGGATTTCAGGGGCTACTCAGACTTGGATGGGGGAAAACTTTATGTCTTTAATTCAATACAATTAGCTTCTTTTGTACTACTATATATATATATATATATATATATATTGTACTTTTAAACTATAACTCTGAGAAGCAGTACATAAATTTCCTCAGACTACCAAAGGAGTCTATAACACACAAAAAAGGTTAAGAGCTCCTAGACTAGATGGCCCCAAAGTTCCTTTACAATTCTAAATCTATGATCTGAAATAATTTAATAAGTATAGACATAAGAGTATAGTTTGAGTCAAAAGTATATTTTGAATCTTGATTATCCAGTTAAGTTATCTTGAGGATTAGATTAGCTCAAAATTTGACAGATCTCAGTTTCGCTTTTGGCATGTCTGTGGATATAACCTCTCTGGGCCTCATTAATCTCATCTGGAATGATCTTTAAAGCCATATTCCCCCTTTCCAACTCCAACACTTAAGTATTCCAAGGCCTATGTATACTATAATGCCACATGGACTTAACCAGAGAAAGTAGGTAGTCTTTATGGTGTTGAACTATTTTTTAACCTCTTAATATTTCACTTTCAAGCATCTGGAGCACAGGCTTTTTCATATTCTGGAGAGTTTGTCACTTGGCATGCAAAATGAGTAGATATATAATTAGTTTGAAATTTTCAAAGAACTTTGCTCAGGCTATATAACCATCTGAAGCTTTGGGGCTTTAAATGAATTGTAGTAAAGCCAAATTTTCGAATTACTTTCTCAGCATACATTCATATGTAATCCTCACTTGGATATTTGTTTGCAATTAGGATAAAGTGAAAGAGAAGGGGAAAATAAAGAAAAGGAAAGAAAACTCATTCTAAAAATCAAATATCAATTATCTAAAACCTGTAGAAAAAAACTTGTGATTTTAGCTATTTTAACCTACAGTCTTATAAAATAAAGACCCAAGAAATGAACACAGCAAAAATCATTACCTTTGGCTGGTTAAGGAGTTGTCTATGTAAGAAGAAAAGTGCTTTTAAGGTGTTGATTTTCCACAATTTTAGGTTTGTAAGATCAAACATTGGGTCCCATTGTACTCGGATGATTTATGAGCATCCGGCACTATCACTAATGTTGCAGTGAAATTCTCACGAAATATTAATTCTACCCATTCAATCTAGCAAAATACAGTTCCAGGTTGCTTGGAGCTTTGGGCTGAGCCTGAATAAGGCTATCTGTTTAAACTAGTGGTTTAGGCTTAATAATATGAAAAGAGACAGACAGATAGACATTTATAGGTAGTTGACAATTGACATACGGAAATTTATTTAACCAATGGGACATTGAACCACAATAGACTTTGATGGCACCTCAAGTTGATTTACCTAAGTAAAACTTCCTTCCTTGAGTTGGTCATTGTGGTCCACTAAATATCAGGTAAAGGGCCTGGAGCCCCTCAAAGCTGTTTTTAACTCAGGTGATCAGGATACATTATCAGCAACCTGAGAATTTAATCATCTGAGCCAACTGAGTCTCAAGAATTGTTCTGATAACTTTTAAGGAAAAAAAAACTAATTTGAATGGAGGCATGAATTAGGATGTTATTCCTACCACATTTGGACTATGTGTGCATTTGTCTTTATCCTACCTAAAAGGAAGGAGTACAGTCACTACAATGCAGTTCTTCCTGTGACTACTCCCCAAATGCTATCTATGTTTTCACCCCATTTTTCATAACCCATTGATGAGGTCTAGAGGTTTAGGGGTGCTGGGACCCTGAGATTGAGACACATGGGCCGTGCCTGAATGAATTCAACCCAAGTCTTCTTTCAGCCAAAGAAAAAGTTCATCAGAGATAAACCATATAGGCCAGGTGACACCCCTAAGGATGAGCAGGCATGAGAAAAGCTCAGCCTTTTGGGCATGAGAAAGTCTCAGCATTTAAATGGGGGCCAGGATGGATCTTATATACACTAAAGTAACTTTGGGTGATGAGGGAAGGGGCTGGGAAAAGGGTCTAGGTGAGAATTCAGATTGGAATGTCTAAGAGATTGAATAGACAATGGGAATAGATAATGAGAGGAACTGGAAGGAAGAAGTTTGAAAAGCAACTGAATAAGATCAAAAGATGGGGCTAGGGCTTTCAAAGGGAAATGAGGAGAGTCGATAAGGAACCTTTGAGACCAGAGTAAGAAAAGTTTAAGGGCTTTCTGGGGCCCATACTCAAATGGGAGCCAAATTCTTTTTGGGGCAAGGGGCAAAGGTCTCAGCTTGGGCCCATACCCCATCACAATTTCTTCATTAAATATGCATCAGGCACAGAATTGCTAATTAATTTCAATTGACAAACCTGAGCTATCATTTATTTTGTATTTTCATTTTAACAAGGGCACTAGTTTTAATTCTTACAGCCTTTAGAAAATTTGACGCCATTTACAATTACATATGCTAGTTAGGCCTTTGTGTCACAGTTTTAAGACTTTATTTGGACATAAAGTACTAACAATAAGCTCTTGGTCTAATGAAAACAGTCTCTACATGATGGAGACAACTCTGGATTGGGATTCAGAAGACCTAAATTAAAATATTGTCTCTAATGCTTATTAATTATATGAACTTAACCAAGTCATATTGAAGAGGTCTAGAGGTTTTGGGGTGCTGCTAGAACCAATATCGCAGTACCGGGCCCTGCCTGAAAGAATTCAACTCAAATCTTCTTCAACCAGAGGAAAAGTTTATTAGTGATAGAACATAGGCCAGGTGACACACTTAAGGATGGGCAGGCATGAGAAAGTCTCAGCCTTGCAGGCCTGAGATTCTCAGCCAGGTGATGCCCATAAAGACGAGCAGGCATGAGAGGTTCTTAGCCTTTTGAGTGTGAGATTCTCAGCCCCGAATGAGGGCCAGGGTAGATCTTATATACTTTGGGTGACCAGGGAAAGGTATGGGAAAATGGTCTGGGAAAAGGGTCTGGGTGAGGATTACCAGAGATTGGAATGTCTAAGAGATTGAATAAACAATGGGAATTGATAATGAAGGAACTGAAAGGTATCTGAATGAGATTAAAAGGTAGGCTAAGGCTTTCAAAGTCAGATGAGGGTCTGGGGCCTGTAGACAAGGGGAGCCAGATTCCCTTTGGGGCAAGGGGCGAAAGACCTGGGCTTGGGCCACACCCCATCAATATCACTCTGTGGGTCTCAGACTTCCTATCTGTAAAATGGAGTTGTGTTACATAGTCTTTAAGACTCCTGCCAGCTCAAAACTTTATGTTTGAAGTCCTATACTAATGTCCTATTGTGGCATAGAGAGGGCTGTATTTTTAAAGGGCATGACAATAGAATACAAGCTCTATAGGACACAAGTTGTCCTAACAAGTTGTAAAGGCACTTATTCTGAGGGCCAGACTGGTGAAGTTAAAAGAGCCTTATGAAAAAAAGGTTGACCACCAGGTAATGAATTTTGTTTCTGCCAAAGAAACCACGAAATCTGTCTGTTAAGTTATAGAAGATTCGCTGTGTTCATGGCTGATATTCACCCAAGGATATTGAAAGAGGAAAGTGGAGAAGGAAGGAAAAGAAGGGGTGGGGGAAGGGAGGAAATAGACAGGCCAAGAGGAAGAAGGAAGAAGGCCAAGGGGGAGGAAGAAGACAGAAAGGGGAGTGTAAAAAGAGCAGGAGAAGGAGGAGCAAAAAGGGGAAGGAAAGAAAAAAGATAGAAGAGCTCTGAGATCCAGGTCTAAACGTATGATCCCGTGATTGTACGGCTCCTTGAAATACTTAAGTAAAAGAAAATATCATTGAACCAGAAGTCATGAAACTAGATTCTAACTTTGGTCCTGAAACTCACAAATGATGTGAGCTTCAACAAGTACTTTAATCTCTCTGGGCCTGAGTATCCTAATATATAGAATGTTGTTGTGGTTGTCATTGTTGTTATTGTTGCTGAGGCTGATGATGTGTCTTTCTGACTCAAGCCCACTGTTCTATGGGCTGTACAATCTGGCTGCCCCTTTTTTATTCAGATGCTTTTCATTAGATCATTCCCAGAACTAATGTTGCTAATTATTTGCCTATCATTTATAGTAAAATTTATTCTTGTTTATATATTGTTTTGAGATGAAGTAGGTTTTGTTACGGTCATGAGAATTCTAGTGATTCAACTGGCCACAAAATAGTAAATATTTCTAGTTAAAGTTCTACATGGAGCAAGGATTTGGGGGTGGAAATGTTTTTGGGGTGGAGAGAGGAAGAACAACAGTCGTACTCTAATCTTCATATGCTTTTAATTTATCTTGTTATCTGAAAGGAAATGGCCAAATGTTTAAAGTGTCTCTCTGCGTGGAATACTTTTCCTACAACTGTAATGACTTAGAGAGACAATGAGCTATAGTAGACAACCATCCTATGCAATGGCATGAAATTAACATAAACTCCAGGAAATCTCAACTAGGACAGTCTGGGCACTATTTAGCTCTAGTAGAATGACAGGCTTGTTCCCTTTTATAGAGAGAACAAAATTGAAGGTAAAAGCACACTGCATTTGATTAGTACATTGTCCTAGTTCTCATTTAATGGAAGAATAATCTTGCTTTTAATGTTTTTCTTAATTTTCTGGAAACATGAGCTTTTCAGCTCAGTTGCTGGTATTGCTTGCTGGAATTTGTTTTCATTCAAAAGCAATAGATTCTGGATTTATTAAAGTGGAGTATGTAAAAAACATTATTTTTTCTGCCTGTGTTCTCACCACCTCCATCCCCACTCAGTTCTCCCATTGTGGCAAAGAAGAGGGGAATAATTTTATCATTATTCTACCTGCTCATGTGAGGAAAAACTTTAACAGCATTCATTACATTGTACAATACAGTTATGACAAAGGTAATCATTTCTCCTCTTTTCCTTTAGTCACCTATTATACTTTATATTTTTAAAATTATATTTCATTTTTTCAATCAGTAAAAATCTGTTTTCTTTCTTTTCCACCACAATCCCATACCTTCCCCACAACAAACACAATTGGGAACAAAAGAAAAACAAAGTCTTGTTACAAATATATAGAAGCTAACAAAATAAATTCCTGCATTGGTTACATCCAAAAATATCTATTTCATTCTACACTTTGAGTCCCTCACCTCTCAGTGAAAAGATGGGTGGTGTATTTCATCATTTGTCTTCTGGAATAGAATTTGTCATTATGATAATCCTTAATACTTTCAAATACTTGCTTGACTTTACTATTTCGTTATCAGTATACACATTTTTCTCCTGATTTTGTTCATTTCACTCTTCATAAGTAGTTTATTAGATTTTCACAGGTTTCTCTGAAATCAACATCTTCCACAATTCTTGTGGCACAGTAGTGTTCCATTACATCCATAACTTGCTCAGACATTATCCAGTTTATCCTCAGATTCCTATTCTTTGCCACCTCATATAAAGCTACAAATTTTTTTGGTACATTATTAGAGTTTATTTTGCTTGGGACTAGTCCTTCTCTTATTCTGTCAATTTTCACTTCTCCCTTTTCCCTACTATTTCCCTGCTGAATGAAATATGTTTTTGTACCCAACTGTATGCATGTGCAGACGCGTGCATATGTATTTTTCCCTCCTTTGGTCATTTCAGGTGAGAGAGTTCAAGTTTTGGTTACTTACCACTTACCCATTCCACCTTGTCTGTATACATGTTTACTTGCAAATCCAGATTATATGAAATAATTTTTTTTCTATTTTCTTTTCCCTCTCCCTAATCCCAGTGTATTCCTCCTCCTATCTCTTTATATTTTTCTCTTAAGATAATCAATACATAACAGAACACTCTTATGTCTTGTGTCTGATTAGATTTCCTTAATAACCCCTGATATGATAGGGTTCAGAGGGGACACATGAATCATCTCCCTATATTTGAATATAATCCTTGTTTAGTCTTTTATCATTGATCATTTACATTTACCTTTTTATGTTTCTTTTAACTCCTGTGTTTGAACTTCAAAGTTTCTATGCAGCTCTGATCTTTTCATCAAGAATGCTTGCAAGACCTCCATTTCATTAAAGATCCTTTTCTTCCCCTGTAGTATTATACTCAGCTTTTCTGGGTAAGTTGTTCTTGGCTATGAGCCCATATCCTTTGCCTTCTGGAATATATCTCAATCTGTCACTTCTTTAGAGTGATGGATGCTATATCATCTGTGATCCTGAATGTGGCTATTTAATACTTGAATTCTTTATTTCTGGCTGCTTGAAGTATTATTATTATTTTTTTTTCACTTTGACTAGAAGCTCTGGATTTCAGCTAAAATGTTCATGGGAGTTTTTATTTGGGGATTTCTTCAGGAAGTAACTAAGGGATTCTTTTTTTTTTTTGGCTAAGCAATGGGTTAAGTGACTTGCCCAGGGTCACACAGTTAGTAAGTGTCATGTATCCGAAGCCTGATTTGAACTCCAGGGCTGGTGCTGTATCCACTGCACAGGAGTTCATATTTTCCTTTTAGCCTTTAGTTCTAAGGTATCTTTGTAGTTTTCTTTAAAAATCTTTTTTGAAATATGATGTTTAGGCTTCTTTTTTGGTGGGGGGAGGGTCCATGGAATTCAGGTAATACAACAAACCATATTTTTTCTCCTTGTTCTATTTTCAGTGTCATTTGTTTTTGCTGTGAGATACTTCACATTTTCTTCTAGATTTTCTGCCTTTTAAATTGTTCTAATATTTCTTATTGTCTTGTAAAGTCATTGACATCTATTTGGTCCATTCTAATTTCAGGGAGTTTGTTGCTTGAGCAAGATTTTGTACCTCACCAAACTGTTAATTCCCTTTTAGTGGCAGCTAGGTGGTATAGTGGATAGAGTGCTGGGCCTAGAGTCAGGAAGACCTCAGTGCATCTATGGCTTCAGATGCTTATTAGTTGGGTGGCCCTGGCCAAGTCATATAATCTCTATTTACTTCAGTTTTCTCAACTGGAAAAAAAAAAGCAGGGATGATAATAGCACCTACTTCCCAGGGTTGCTGTAAGGATCAAATGACATAACATTTGCAAAGCGCCTAGCACAGTGTTTGATACATAGAAGACATATAATTAATGCTTTTGTTTCCTTCCTTTCCAAATTTTTCTTCCACAGATTTCATTTCTTTTCCAAAGTTTTCTTCTAGTGCTCTCATTTCATTTATGAAAAACCCATTTTAATTCATTTTTCATGCTTACTTTATTTCTTCCAGGAATTTTAGTTGATGTTGTGCCCAAGCCATGTTTTTCTTTGAGGCCTTGTAGATATAATGGAGTTTTGGGTTTTTTTTTATTTTTTTGATTTGTATCTTGAACATCCCTTACCATAGAAGCTTTTTATTATGATCATTTTTATGGTTATGGTGATGATGGCGGTGATGGGATTCTTTTGTTTGTTTGTTTGTTTGCTCATTCTTCCATCTTATTCTCTGACTTCACACGTGATGTTAGGGTCAGACTCAGCACTTCTGGAGGGAAATTCTGGGCTGGTCCTATTACTGCTTTCTTAGAGTATTGAATGTTGTGTTATTCCAGGATCTCAAGGCCATCTTAGGTTAGACACCTACAAGTTCTCACTACTCTCACTGTATGATCCAGAGCAAAGTCTGATTTCTGCCTGCCCTAGTCTGAGTTCTGCAAGTTCCTGAGCTGGGTTTGGGTATGAACAACAGTAGATTACTGCTAGATTCAGTCATTCTTAGCCATTTGGGAAGCTCCACTATTCACAATAATAGAACTCTGGGCTACCTTTTGGATTCAGGATCCCCTACCTAGTTATTACTCTGCAGGCCTCAGCCTGGGCTAGAACTTGGTACTAAGACATCTCTACCCCTACTGCTGCTCCTAGAGTTTGACTCCCACTGCTGTTGCTTGTTTCTGAACTTATTCCTCTTGGCGCACAGCCCAAAATACCACCCCGGAGTACAAGTCTCCTTTTTGGTCCCCGTGGTATGTATTTGTGACCCAGAGCTGGGTAGTAGGTGACAAAGCTGCCATTTGACAACTTTTCCCAACTTCGTGCTCATTATGGTCCTGAGATTTCTTCTTGCCATGGCACATAGTCTCTTCCTCTGTTGAAGTTCTGTGTCCCTTGCCCTTGGCCAAACCCCATTCATACCATCTTTATAGCCCTCTATCTCACTATGCTGGCCTGGATTGGGGTGAAAAATGACTCACTCTGATTTTCTTCTTGGGTTTTCCCAACAGGATTTGATCTGCCATGTTCTCTAATTCTGACTGGAGGAGGTTTTTGTTTTGTTTTGTTTTGGGGGGGTGCAAAACTCACTATGTTACTTCCTGCTACCTGCCATTTTGGTTCCACTTCCCCTATTCCAATACTTTTTAAAGAAAAGTAGAGGTCTATTCAAAGCAATATGGTTTACTAGATAGAAAGCTGCCCTTGGAGTCTGGAAAAACTATTTTCAAATCCTGTTCCTGTTATAAATAATATGTATAACCATTCTTAAATCACTTTATTTTCAGCATCCTCAGACAATCCTACAGGTTATACACCAGTCTGCATTTATAGAAGGAGTCTTGTAGTTTTCCACACTTGCAGAATCATGGCGGAGTTGGGGAGGTGGTAAGAGATACAAAGAGAGGGAGAGAATTCTTCATGAATCACATTCCAGAGCTGATTAGAAAAAGCAACAGTTGGTGAAGTTGGACTCTGAAATGTAAATGTTGCTTATGACTTTACATATAAATAGCTCTTCCAGTAAAGACAAATTCATCCTCCCAACAAATGTTTGATGTCTGTAGACTTTTCCTGTTTGATCTATATCATGTGAAGATATCTCTGATTAAATATTAGCTGAGGTGAGGAAGAGTTGATTAGTCTTCTAGAATTTCCTGCATACCACCCAGTCACTTCATTTTCACAGAGAGGTAGAAAATGACACAGATATTAACACAGGGAAAAACTTAGAACTGCAGAATATACAGTTATCCTTTACAGATCAAGGTAGTTAAGGGTGCAGTGCTGTTGCAATCTGGAAAGTCCAAGTAAAAATTCTGGCCCTCTCTTTGTACCAGAGAAAAAGTCTGAATTATTATGGTATTAAAAGATAAGTTCATATTATACAATATTACACATATATTTTGTGCATTTCTGAGTTACTAAACTTTTTCTGTGGGATCTGCTGGCCTTTGCATGCCATCCGCAACTTCCTCAAAACTCCCCAAAATTTTCCATTGAATTTCGTATGCTGACCCAAGATACATTGAAACTGCCAAAGGAAAAGTCTCCATGTGGAAGGGATGACTGTATAATAATGTAGTAGAAAATATACTGGTCTGAGATTCAAAAGGCATACATCCTAAATTTGCTATTAACTAGCAGTATGGCCTTGGGTAAACCACTTTACCTTAGTTTCCTCATTTGGAAAATGAGAGTCAGATTAGATGCTATCTAAGGTCCATACCATCTCTATCTCTAACCTCTTTACCTTTCTTACATCTATGTCTTTCTCTCCACTGATTAATTCTGACCCTCTTTACATTTCCTTTAAAGTTAAACCATTAGAATATCCCCTTAATTGATCTGTCTCTGGTCTCTGTTTTCTATAATTCATCCTCCACACCAAAGCCAAATTGATTTCCCTGTATCACAGGCCTAATCATGTCAGTATCCTGCTCAAGCATCTTCTCTGGTTCCTTATAACTGCTAGAAAAACATACATAATTCTTCAGAATCTGACTTCAAACTCCCATTTCTCCTAACACATTCTTTATCCCTGCCAACTTGTCTTACTTATGCTCTAAATTTAGTATTTCATCTCTTTCCTGTTTTCTTTCTTTTTCTTTTTCTTTTTTTTTGGCTAGGCAGTGGGGTTAAGTGACTTGCCCAGGGTCACACAGCTAGTAAGTGTTATGTGTCTGAGGCCAGATTTGAACTCATTTCCTTGCGAATCCAGGGCTGGTATTCCATCCACTGCACCACCTAGCTGCCCCTGTTTTCTTTCTTTTTGGAAGCCCTAATTCCCCTCAAGGCTCAGCTCCAGTGCTACATTCTCTAGGAGGCTTTCCTTGATTCCCTAATTGTTAGTGCTCCCTCCACCTCCGAATTCATTTTACTTTTATTTTGTATATCCGTATACACGATCTCCCCCACCAATCAAGGACTGTTTCATTTTTGTCTTTTTATCCCAGGCACTCTCTGAAATGCTTGGCATATTTGATGTGCTTTATAGATGAATACATTGCGGAAATGAATTGAATTCATTGGTTTCTAAGGTACTATCTGATTCTAAAATTCTTTGATTTTTGAATGTCAATTGCTTGTGAATAAATACCAACCTCATGATTCAGAAATGAAAATAAACAAAATTCAAAATATATTATAAATACACATATGTGTTTTCCAATTTTCCAGTTTCCCAATTTTCTATCACAAATTGGATCGCCAGCCCTGGGATTAAGTAATTAAGAATTCTACCAGAGAGACTGAAGAATAGTTTTTATTTTATCTACTTCTTCCTGACTCTGAGAGAAAGGAGATTCTGGGAGGTGCCAAGGGAGATGTCAGTAGAGTTACTAATCCTCAAAAATGGAAAGTTTTTATTACTGAAAAGAGTAATCATTAGGAACAAGAAAACTGTCAAATAAGCTACTCAACTGCCCTTGGCATTTGTATCACATGTGAGGTCAAGTCAATATTTTAAAGCCTAATTTAGTTTTGCATCTGTAAAGCACCTTGTGCCTGTTTTTTCTACCAACGTAGAAAAAACTAGCCAGTATATATGTTACTGACATAGTAAAGAATGAATAATAAGAAAAAAAAGGCCCACCCTGGGAATTAGCTGGTTCTGGTCCTACCTGGTTCTATTAGAACATCATTAATCCAAAACAATTCAGTAAGTCGTGCTGGTCCCTTCATCAGGTAATGCTGCCTACGTAATATCAGATAAAATAGAGGGAATGAAGGTCTCAAAGCATAAGCTTACATTTTCAGGATCATTTCACATTTACTTTACCTCAAGGACTCTACATTCTAGCTAAATTGGTTTACTTGCTATTTCCCAAACTAAACATTTTATCTCCCACCTCAATTCCTTTCCATAGTTGCCCACACTTCTGCTTTTTATAATTAATTACTATCTTTCTTTAAGGTTTAGCTCAAGCCCTTCCTACAGAAAGCCTTTCCTGATTCTCTGAATTGTTTGTACTCTCTCTTCTTAATTTTTACATGCTGTATATCTCCCACAATACCACAATTCCTTTGAAGATGGGGATGATTTTTCATTTTGTTTTTGTATTCCCAAAACCAAGCCTGGCTGGCACCTTGGACATAGTCGCCATTTAATAAAATCTTATTATATTAGATGAGATTAGATTGGACTATATTGTGTTTCCTTTGGAAAGGACCACTACTTCCTCCTTGCCATCACTTCCCCTACATGCTCACACACACACACACACACACACACACACACACACACACACACACACCCCAAACCCCTGGAATGCAGTATTAGTTCCTGACATATCACTACTTTAGCCAAGTTATAAAAGCTAAAATGAGCCTCCTGACATGATTCACATTAAAAGAGATTTCTTGATTTGTTTGTGATCAGCATCACATACCTAGACGATTGATCAAAACTATTCTAGGAATAAGCAATTTATACAAATTAACCAAATCCCTTTGTCCTGCTGCATGAAATGCTCAATCTGTGTGACATTCTAGCAGATTTATTTTGACAAAGCTTCATCGTATACAGTGTATGTTGGAATTTATTAAATCATTTAACCACTGAAGGCTTTGTGCTTTACCCATTACTGATTCATAGTGATCTAATTCAGGAATTATGTTTCCTAATCCAGATGTTTCCTCTCTTTGAAAGGGTTTGGAGATATTCTGTTCATCCAGCAGAACATGGAAACACAGATGGGAAAGTGCCACACTTTCTTTGTGCTAGAGTCTTAAGATATAGCCTCTGGATACAGATTTACAATTACACTGAAGTCTTGAAATAATACTAACTCCTATAACTATGAGATTTGATGTGAGATGATTCTCCATTGAAATCTGTTGAAGGGATTTGTTATTAGGAATACCAACATGGCCTATTATATTGCTGGTTCTGCCAGTGTCCCTAAAGATAGGCTCTGGCTTGTTAGTACACAAATAATTTAGATAATATTGGCCCTGGAAGAGACCTCAAGAATTGTCTAATAAAGCCATTTCATTTTACAAGTGACAAAACTGAGCCTAGAAAACAGAAGTCATTTGTCCAACATCACAGAGTTAATTAGAGCCATGATTAGTACCCAGATCTCTTGACTTCACATCAATTTCTTTTTTCACAGCATTACTGAGACTCCCTCTAAATCTTCCTTTCTGAACCCAAACCTCAATTCATACACTTTGGTGTAGGCATGCCTCAGCAATTCTATGAGAGGTGAAGAAACATCTTTATTTTTCTTCTTCTTTTCTTCCCATTACCACCCTTCCCCAGCCTTAGCCCTGACTTTATAGGAGAACAATGACTCAGAGAATTCTGGGCAGATTGTTAACCACACATAAGAAAGCATTCTCCTATAATAGACACTTTCAGTACTCCACAAAGAAATGCTATATTCCTTCTGTAGTCAGGCATGACCATGATCTATAGAATATAGGTGTGAAGAAAGAGTTTTCCTTTAATATTTATTGGAAAGAAAGCATAAGTGAGCGGGATAGAGACCACTTATCCAAATAAAAACTCAGAGGTTTCTCCAAGTAGAAACAGAAGTTACATTCTAGCAAGTCTCACATGAGAGTTGAGCATCACCTACCCAGGGTGGACTGGAGTAGGAAGGCAGGCTCCAAGAAGCAAACAAGCAGTTATATACCCTTAGACAAACAACTCTAAGAACCACCCCCCCACTTGTTTACTTGAATCTCTTTATCCCCATTGGCTGAGGTAAGAGACAAACAACTTTACCCAGGAACTAAGGAGATACATTTTACCCAAAACAAGCTTGGAAGCTGGCAGATTGCCTAATTTGGCAAAGATAAGGCTGCAGTAGTGGTTACAAAACAAGGGAGGAGGTGGGCAGCTGGTGTAGGACCTTATTTCCCCAAAAACATAAGATTTACAGGAAAGTGAAACTTAGGCCCAGCTCATGCTAAAAGCCTTACTACATTTTTGGAGCAGAGCTTCCATTTTATATGAGAAACTTTCAGTTGTCCCACACATAAGTAATAAACTACAAGAAAAGAATGAAGCAAGAACACTATCCTAATTTATACAACTCTGCCTACAAATGGAGAATGATATATTGTGGTGGGGGGCTGTCTTTTTTTAGCCTATGTTGTAAATAAAGACCAATAATGGGACAAGTAAAACTCGAGGCAAGTGAGTAATAATCCATTCAGTAAATTCACTATATGTGTGTGTGTATGTATATATGTGTATATATATATATATATAGATATATCTATATCTATATAGATATATCTATATCTATATATATACATATATATGTATATATGTGTGTATATATGTATATGTGTATGTATGTATGTATGTATGTATGTATGTATATGTATACATTTTGGCCAGGCAATGAAGTTAAGTGACTTGCCCAGGGTCACACAGCTAGTAAGTGTCAAGTGTCTGGTCTGAGGCTGGATTTGAACTCAAGTCCTCCTTATTCCAGGCCCAGTGCTCTATCCACTGGGCCACCTAGCTTCCCCCTGAAGATTGTTTAACTGTGCTTAGAAAGATTGTAATGTGTATCCAGGAAGTAACATTTTCAATGAAATAATGAACAGTGAATCCTAGAAGTCCTAAAGAGAGGGATGGAAATGACTATAATAAAAAGAGTTGGTATGGCATAGTGGATTGAAAGTCCTCCTTAAAGCAGCAAATTGTGGGTTCAATCTGTCCTCTGACCCATACTGACTGTGTCCCTGCGCATATATCACATTCTTAGGCAAATGTCTAAGAATACGTTTCAGAGAAAGTTCTGACTTGCTATATCAGTAGAATAGTGATCTAATAGAATAGTGATGAGTAAAATATTACACCCTATGTCAATGAGATCCCAAGTCCAGTCCCTGTTCTCTGAGCATTTTGTAGTTTGGATCAGAATTAGAAGAGACATGAGGGAGCTAGGCCTATTGGAATAGTTCAAATGATAAATAATGGGAACCTTGAACTAGAGTTCTATTAGTGGGAATGATAAAGTAGAGCCAGATGTGAGAGTTATTGAAAAGTCAGGAGTGGGATACCTGGACAGATCAAGCCTTGGGGTGAGGAAAATTGTAGACTCAGAGATGATTTGTAAGTTTCCAGTCTAAAAGACTTCTGGGAAGTTGAGGGGAAAAGCAGGTTTTAGAGGAAAGGATGATGAGCTGTTTAGTATATGAAATGGCAGCAATGTGGTCTTTTATGAATGCAGACCATGACAATCATTTCTCAAAAATTCAGAAAATCCTTTTTATGTATGTTTACTTTTTCAGTTTTGAGACATTCAAGCATTCTGAAGGTGGTCCTCTGTGAAATGTCCCAGAGTACACAAAAGGAGACACATAGAAAGAGCTGGGTTTTTAAAATGTGACAAGATTATTTGGTTTGGGCTCGGACTTCCACTGATAATGATTTCCCCAGCTGGCAGATACTTTCATCAGTCTTTATTCCTCAGAGAGGGAAATCCTACTTGTGTTAAAACCAGTTGACTATTTTATGGTATTGTTCTTACATGATACAGATCATTGAGCATCTCACCAGGGTTCTATAAAGGTCTGTATTCTCTAGCTTCATATTCCACAGGAAACATGTGGCTCTGAGAATTGTACATGAAATTTGTTCTAACCCTCCCCTTTCTGCTAATTCAGACACTAATTCTTTCAAGTGTCATGTGTAAGGAGACCACCATTTTTATTTGTGGTGACTCAAAACAAGAAATAATTTTACCATTATATAAGATACCAGAACTGTATCCAATTCAGAACAATGAATATTAAGGAGCTTAAAAATTATCCAAATGCATCATACTCTGGGGTATGTTATTTTGAATTAAACCCTGCTCCCCTAATTTCATGCTTGGATTCTGGATTACAAGAGTGGTGAGAAAATTCTCAAACTTAAATTGTGAATGAGGGAAGGAAGGAAAGAAGGAAGCAAGGGGAATAAGGAAGGAAGGAAGAAAGATATTAAGAAACTTATCACTAGGTTTTGAATACTTAAGAGTGCACACTTGTGCTTCAGATCACTTTGGACAAATGAGTTTAAAAAGATACATTTTGGTTTTTTTCTTGAAGTTAAACTAAATACACAAAAAATTACCATTATAATAACATTTTAGTAATGAAGCAACTGGTGGAGATTCCCCTCCAAAAATTGTCCATAGATTCACCCCAGACAAGTTAAGTATTTTTTTGAATGGATGTGGACCATATGGGTGTGGTCTGAAGTTTCTGTTTGGCATTACACCTTGTCATTTTTTTTCTTGGCTGCTTCTTATCCTTGCTCAGCTGGTTACCCTGACAATATATCTTCTTGTGTGTTCCCCATACCTTTCTATCTCTTGCTTTGAGAACTGTAATCAAATCAGCATAGCCATTGCTTCTGGAAAGGACATGCTGATCAATGTCTTTTGGCTTCACTAAATATTCCTGTTACTTTCCAGAACAAAACTCTGTTTCCTAGAAATAATTTCTCTTTATGTTTTGTCTACTGCATTTGAAAGTAAGCTTCTTGAGGTCAGAGACTGTATGTCTTTTGAATTTGTACCTCACTGCTCAGCATGCTACATGACACAAAGTGATTACTTAATAAATGTGTTTTCATTCATTCATCCATTCATTCATTCGTATGTAGAAAGGTAAATACAAAATATATACCAATATATGCAAAGTAATTTTCTGTGTTGAGAATGAGGTAGGGATCAATATATGGTGGGAGGGAACAAGAAAAGCCTCATCTAAGAGACATCTAAGACAGCTGAGTTTTGAAGAAAGTCAGGGTTTTTAAAAGGCAGAATTGAGAAGGGCTTCCATTCTAGGCTTGAGCGACAACTTTGTGTAAAGGCATATCAATAGCAGATGGAATGTTGTGTACAGGCAATAATAAGCAGGTGAATGTTAACATGGAGATTAATGTGCAGTAATTTTGGAAAGGTAGGTTGGAGTCAGATTGTGAAGGAGTATACAAGTCAAGAAGAGGAACTTATATTTTATCCTAAATACGAGAGGGAACACCTCGAACTTCTTAAGGAGGCGAGTGACATGGTCAGACCTGTTGCTTATGTAAAAAAAAAAAGCAATAATAAAGTAGGAATAGCAATGTCTAAATGTGTTTTCTAAATATGATCAAAAGCATCTATCTAAAACCAGGATCTATCATTATTTATAATAAAAAAAATCCTGAAATCTTTCCCAGTTAGATAAAATAAGGCAAGGATAAGCAATATCTACTCCATTATTTAACATAATACCATTAATGCTAAGTATAGCAATGACAAAAAAAATTAATAAAATAAACATTGGCCAAGAGGAGACAAAATTATCTTTATGTGCAGATGTTATGATATTTCAAAAAACTAATAACTGCTACAAAGCATTTGTTTTGCATCAAGATACAAAATAAATCCATGGAATAAAAACCAACATTTCTGTATAGTACTAGCAAAATCTATGAGGAAGAGATAGGAAGAGAAATTCCATTTAAGATAAGAATAAAATGAATTACACTTCTTGGAATTAACCTACCAAGACACATATAAATACAACTATTAAACAACTTTCACATAAATAAAAGAATACATATCCCTTGTTTGTGGCTAGGCCACAACAAAATAGAAAAAAAATTATTGAAATCATTCTAGAATGATCAATCAACTTATCAAAGGAAAACCTCCTAGAATTAGGCAAAATAATAGCAACATTCATTTGGAGGACTAGAAGGTCAATAATATAGGATACATATCAGAACTTAAAGTATATTAAAAAGCAGTAATTATAAAATTGATATATTAATTGACAAACATATGAAAATCCATTAGTGGAATAGACTAGATAAATAATTTTTTTTATTAAAAATGTGTATAATGATTTATTGTTTGGGAAATTTAAGAAAACAAAATAATAGGAAAGGAACTCTTTATGTGAAAGCATAGGGAAAAGGGAAATGCATTTTGACAAAAAAAGTCATTTTAAACCAGCATTTTATACCACATACTACAATAAATTCTAACTAGGATATAATAAATACTTGTCGAATGAAACTGAAGTGAATTACTTTTCGTTAATAGGTGCAGCTAGGTGGCATGGTGTACAGAGTGCCCAGGCCTGAAATCAGGATAATTCAGCTTCCTGAGTTCAAATCTGGCCACAGACATTTCCTAGCTATGCGACCCTGGGCAAGTTGATTAACCCTGTTTGCCTCAGTTTCCTCATCTGTAAAATGAGCTGGAGAAGGAAATAGCAAACCCATCCAGTGTGTTTGCCAAGAAACCCCCAAATGGGGTCACCAAGAGTCAGACATGATTGAAAAATGACTAAACAACCACACTTTCCATTAATAATCAACAAAATATAAAAGTGAAAAGTGACTTGCCATTATTTGTAATCACGTCATTAGGCAGTTCTACTTAACTGTTTTCAGGAAATGTATGCTGTCAGGGGATCAGTTTGGGTGTTTTTTTGGAAAGTACTTTGCAGGGCAAAAGGTGACAAAGCTGTTTCCAAAGGGCAACACTGATACTCAGGGATGTCAGCCATGGGAAGAGAAAAGATACCAAAGGGAAAACTTGTAGAACAGGTTTCCCTTCCTCCTCTACTCCAACTTCCATGGGTGGGTTCTGGCATTCAGTGATAAAAGTACTCTGAATATGTGACTGTGTTAGATCTATTTGTTCTTGTGGATTATTTCATGTTTATTTTTAAAAAGAACATACATAATATTTTCTGTGGAAATTATCTGTGCTTAATAATATTGTTGTAACATAACTTCATTCTCAAAATATGTGATGAGGAGATGCCTGTTAGAGCTAAAAATAGGGTGTCTAATAATTTCTTTACTTGCTTAAATAGTAATTTCACCTTTCAGAAGGTTAAGGTACCAAAAATTGGAAAATTTTATTCTGGCCCTTGTTCTCATCAGTCAAGAGGAAATGGTGCAGCAATGGAAACTTTGTTGGGGGATGTGGGGACAATAGAGAAATATAAAATTCTGGAAGAAAATTTGAGGATAACTAGGTACAGTCTGACATTCACTTTAGATTTTGAAAGACCAGGTTTTTATACATTTTTACAGGCATGGAAATGAACTGGAAGACTTTTCTTGATTCATTCTAGCCTAATGATTCTTTGATAATTAGGTATTTTATTTAATGTGCAACTTAGAAATATTTGGATAGCTGATTAATCCATGGCATGATTTAAAAGCAATTTACTCTGGATGGCCTTTTCCTGACCCTTTTAATTTCACCTGGCAGATTAATGGAAATAATTAAGCTACTTTAAAGAAAGATTTCCATTATATCCCTTTAAATAGCATATATATATATATATATATGTATATATATGTATATATATATATATACACACACACACACACACATTTGGACATGTAAATGAAATCCATATTTTTTTTGCTCTTTGCAACATGTGATATTAATGTGCTGTGATTAACAGTGCCTCATTGCTAGTACACATGCATAGGATTTTTTTTGTTCATTGAACCAGAAAAAGTGACTGTAAAGTATTTGGCATACTGTATTGCAAGTGACTTTAAAGCACAATGTATGTAGCAACATCTGTCTACTATTACCACACTGAGGGAAAAAATCTACTTTCAAAAACCATGCTTTTTATTTAATTAGCACTTGCAATTCAAAATGTGCGAAAAATATTTTGAATGGCTTTTATTTTCAAAAGAAAGCAGAATCATTTGAAACTCAGTGTATTTGCTACTAATTGGATGAATATGTGTACATACAATCATCTTATTAGTAGCAAATCAATACATTCAAATCAGGAAATGCTTATAAAGAAAGATCCTTCTTTGACCAACTCATTAAGTGTTGTAGGATGTATAAATATGAATAAGACACAGTCCCTCTCTTCTACTTGCTTACTCTAGAAGCAAGGATGGATAATTACAATACAAATATAATGTATATGTATTCAGTTCTCACATTTTTCCTTATGGCTATAAGAATGAAGAATAAAGATCACAGGCGTATGAATTCATTTATATTAGTACATTTATAGACTCCAGTTGGTGACTAAGATCATCATCTTTCTTGAACTTATGATCCTATATGTCCAGAAAGATTGACAGGCTGTTAGGAGAGAGAAAATTCTTAGATATTTTCAAAGGTCATATGAAAGCTAATTGAAACACTACATTTAGGCCTTCTGAGTAAGGTGGCTATTCGAAAGCTTCTAGGAAATTCCAACTGCCCTGAAGAGTAACTATTAACAATTAAGAAGAATGGGGGGCAGCTAGGTGGCACAGTGGATTGAGCACCAGCCCTGAAGTCAGGAGTTCCTGAGTTCAAATCCAGCCTCAGATCAAACACTTGACACGTACTAGCTGTGTGACCTGGGGCAAGTCACTTAACCCCAATAGCCTTAAAAAAAAATTAAGAAGAATGGCAAATTAAGTAGAGCCAAAGGAAAACACAAACTGAGGAAAACTGATGGTCTGGACAATGCTACCATTCCTATGACTTTGGCCTTAACTTCCTATCAGTGGCAGCTGGTCAACAGTTGTTGTTATTGTTGATGGTGGTGGTGGTGAGGAAAGTGGATTCCTCCTCCACTGTGATTTATCCCTTTATTGATATCTGTAGGCAGGACCTAGGCTAGAAGCAATGTCAGGGGTCTGGAGAACATTGACCTTCCCCAGACTCTTGAGTTCAGGGTACTGGGCTATTTCCAAGAGAGTCTGAGGGGAGGTGATGGATGAGGTGACACTAGAAGTGTTTTATTTGTTTGACCCATGGTGGCTTCACTGCTGCTTTTTGTCTCTACTTCAGTGTGCCTTGGTGCCAAATGGAGCTAAGCTGATGAATCCCTGACAACTCTTCTAGGGCTCTTACGGAAGATAACTGCTAACAGCCATTTTAATAGATATTATGTTCCAGGAGTTGCTTGAACACTGTGGAGATTAGTTGAAATACACAATCCCTAAGAAACAGCCCTTCAACCAGCTGCATGTTTAAATGAACATATGTAAAAATGAGCAGGAGAAGGAAATGGCAAACCACTTCAGTATCTTTGCCAAGAAAACCCCAAATGCAGTCACAAAGAGATGGACACAATTGAAACAACTGAAAAACAAGCAACAAATCAATTTCTCAGTCCAGAATAACAGTAGCTGGCACTGCTGCTCGTTTAGTTTAAGTTTTTACTGCCAGTGCCCAATAGTTTTGTTTTTGTGTTTTAGTACTTCTTGTGTGTATAGGAAATAAATACCTACCCTAAACCTGATTCATATTATGCACAGTGTATCTTTGGGGGAAATCCTATGACATTAGCCAAAATCTAAGTTTTAAATAATTTGTCCTCTGATGTTCTGGGACTGAGATTTATCCGTCCAAAGTGCATAAAGAAAGAAGCCCACCCACTCATCTTTACGAGCGTCACCCAGCTGAGAATCTCAGGCCCATAAGGCTGAGAACCTCTCATGCCCACTCATCTTTATGGGTGTCACCTGGCCTATATGTTTTACCACTAATAAACTTTTTCTCTGGCTGAAAAAAAAAAAAGAAAGAAAGAAAGGAAGCCCTGCCACCCTGTCAAGAATGCCAGGTTTCACCAGGAGTATGTTCCAGTCTGTATTTTTTTTGTCCATGGCGGGGAGACCTCACTCAAAATATATCAGCTTCCCTAGGCAGAGAAACTCAGAACACCATGAAACTACTGCTGGGGAGGATTGTAAAGGCAGAGGAAGTAGGGTGGGTATAAGAGAAGGAGGGATTTACCTGAGGTGTGGCATTGGAAGTAAGGGAGTATACCACTTGCTAGTGTTCTATTTTAAATGATTATTTTTTGCCAACCAGATGTGAGGCTCAGTTATTCTTACTTGCTGAAAGAGTATAAGTACTATTAATGGTGTCCAAATTTTGTTACCCTGGGCAAAACATATTCTAGTTAAGACTTTTTCAGTCCTGTCTGACTCTTCATGACCCCAATTGGGGTTTTCTTGGCAAAGATACTGGAGTGGTTTGCCATTTCCTTCTCCAGCTCATTTTACAGATGAGGAACTGAGGCAAACAGGATGAAATGACTTGCCTTAGTGTTGCTATTCAGTCGTTTCCAACTCTTTGTGGTACCATTTGGGTTTGTTTTTTTGTTTTGTGCTAAGATACTGGAATGGTTTCCAATTTCCTTCCACAGTTCATTTTACAGATGAGGCGAACAGTGTTAAGTGGTCCCAGCATTCTATCTGCTGTACCACCTAGCTACCCTATGTAGGGCTCAGCAAAAAAAAAAAAAGTAAATATTGTTCTTTTTCTTGGTATTAGAAATTTAACTAGAAAGAGGGCATATGTGCAAAAAAAAATCAAGAAAAATGAAATAAATAAGCATTTATTAAGTACCCACTACGTGCCAGAAACTGTGTTAAGTGTTCTACAAATATTATTTCATTTGATCTTTACCATAACCCTGAGAGGTAGGTGCTATTATTATTATCCCCATTTAATGTGAGAAAACTAAAGCAAACAGATTAAATCATTTAAGTATTTAAGGCTGAATGTGAAATTTGGACTCCAGAGCCAGTGCTTTATCCCCTATACCACCTAGCTACCACCAAAATAAAGTGTATTTTTATCCTGTATAATGCTAAAAGAGAGAATTTCTTTGATTATTTTTAAGAGCTTTAGATTTATTAAAGTAACACAAAGGGATTTGTGGAAATAGATTAGGAGCCTAAGTACTCACTGTGGCCTGAGGGATAACTCTGAGCATTTTTCAGTAAGGGTGAAGGGGTAGGTAAACGGTGAAGGGAGGGAGAGAGGTTAAGGTAGCGTGGCATCATCAGTCTTTTCCTGGTCTACTTTGAGGTACAATAGTATTCAACCTTGACGGCATTCAGAGGGCTGTTATACTTAGCACTCCTTTTACAATTTGGGGAAAGAAATTTGATAACAGTTGGGTTTTTTTAACCCATTTTAATGTTAAATATAAACAAGCACCCAAAGAACAGCTAGGTGGTACAGTAAGTAGATAGAATGCCAAGCCTGGAGTTAGGAAGAATTGAATTTTTTAAAAAAATAGTTTTAAAAGAAAAAAAATGATGATGTTGATGATGATGATGGTGATGATAAAATAGATAGATAGATATGTAGCATCCAAGGAGCTAGATTACAGTACAGTTGAAACTTTGACACTTCCACTAGGAACATTGCCAGTGGCGTAGGTGAAACTCACTTCATTAAGACAACCTTTTTCTTTCCATTTTCTGTGAATGACTGGATGGCTGATTAAGTGCTGTGAGAGTCAATTAAAGCCAAGAAACTAGGTACCAGTGACAAAGGACTCAAATGCCAGTCCCTTGGAGATGACTTATTGTTGAAAAAAAATGATAGAAACTAGAGTTGTATGGCAAAGTACTTTACTAGACTGTCACAGATAGCCAGCTATGGAATCAAAACTGATTCATGCCACCCAGCACATTGTGATGAATGAAAAGCTGAAGAAACAGACAGGTAATTAATAATCAACTTATTAAGCAGGCTAGCAAATAATCAATAAATTAATGGTCAGTGGTCTTTCTGTGTAACCAAAGACAAAAGACCATGTTGATAATGGAATGCTTAAATACCTTGGGAAAAGTGGGTGCCCCTGACAGGTAGAGATCAAACCTGATTGGTGAACAATCAATGATGGGATGGACATATTAATGAGGAGATGGGCCAAAAGTCTTTACCTCCTCCAGCTGAGAACTTGATCATGAGACTCAGCTCCACTTAGCAAAAGAATCCATATTTACACAGACCACTTAAGTTGAACAATGGGGGTTTCAAGGATGTGAGCCTAATGCTTTAGTGCTGGAATTCACCTGGATTAGGTTTTCTTTACACTTTAAACAGAAATGGGCTCTCCCAGTTGGGTGGGCTCCCACTCAAAATTGAGGACAATGTTCCTGGAGGGTTAAGCCAATTTCATTGTCAGCCCTGTCCTACAGAGACTAACCTGACCTACAAGGTCTGGGTTTTGAATAAGGAAGCAAAAAAGTGAAAAAGTCCTGAATCTTGATATTAATAATTGATTATTAATAATCATTTCTCTCAATATCCTGTCCTACAGTCATGAAAATTTGACATGATGGTGTGCATTTAGGTCAAAAAGGATCCTACAGCAAGTAAAAGAAAAAATGTTTTGTTGGTCCAAGATTAGTACAGATGTCTCCAAGAAGTGTGAGATTTTTACTCATTGTGTGCAAAGAATTGTCAATTTGTGTTGCTTGTTCCAGAAAGAACATTTATTTATATATTAATTTATTTGCCTTTCATTCTCTCTTCATTTTTTCCTTTCTCCCTTCTTTTCTCTCTTTCTGTCATTTCCGTCCATCCCTTCTTCCCTCCCTCCCTCTTTTCCATCCTTTCCCTCTTCCTTCCCTTTTTCCCTTTCCCTCCATATCTTTTCTTTCTTCCTTTCCTTCCACCTTCCCCTCCTTCCTTCCTACTTTATTCTTCTCACCCAGATTTGAAATGTAGCAGCCTTGATCACGCTAATAATTGACAATAAAGCTCTGAGCCAGCCTAGTTTGTACTTCCTTGCATCCTGGTGGTCCGCTGCTCCCAGGAGCTCACTACATTGGTCCCAAACTGTATAAACATTTGATTAACCCTACTGCAACCCTGAACTCCTGAGCTCAAGCTATCCATCAGCCTCAGCCTTTCCAGCAACAGAAGCATTTGCTACTATGCCTGTTGTGGTCTAGGGATGCTGAGAGCCCTGAAATGCAAAGGTACGGAGAGTTGGTCTGCCTTGAGAGAATTCAACCACTCAAGCCTTCTCTTAGTCCAAGCAGCAACTTTATTATAACACTGGTTCGGGTTGGCGAAACTCCTAGTGAGTCTGTAATATTTGTGATGCCAACACAAGTAGTCTAGATTTTAAGAATCTGAGCCTTTGTGAAGATAAAATGGGTAGAAAGACTTTGGGAGGATCTGGATGGGATTAAAGAGTAGACTAGGGTGGGCCAGGTGCAGACAACTGAGAGTTAAGTGGCAGGAGAGACACAGTGAAAGGGCAGTTAAAACGATTATTGACTGGAACAGGCCAGCTGCCTCAGGTGAACATTAGAGATCTAGGTTCAGGGGCTTTGGGGTCCAGGTCCCAAAGACATGGTCTTTTCCTTTTAGGGGTCAATTATTAGCAACCCATCATGCCCACTGAGAAATTATCTTCTTTTAAAGACAATTTATGAAAAGTTTACACATCATCCATTTCATATCACCTTCATTTCCAAATATATCCCTCCTTGCTTCTCTACCCTTGGATGGAGCATTTGTACCAAAGAATAGAAAAGAATGAGTGGAAGAAAGCATTCTTCAAAACTAACCAGCACATCACAGTACATGTGATGTTCCATACTCACAGTCTTTATGCCTAGAAAGAAGTGGCAAAGGTGCATGTTCTCACCTTTTCTTTGGAGTTAGCTTGGTCATTATAATTACATAGTTGTTATACGGTTGTTTCAGTCGTGTCCAGATATTTGTGATCCCATTTGAGATTTTCTTGGGCAGAGATACTGGAGTGGTTTGCTATTTCCTTCTCCAGCTCATTTTACAAATGAGGAAACTGAGACAAACAGGGTTAAGTGACTTCCCAGACTTACACAGCTAGGAAGTGTCTGAAGCTGGTTTCAAACTAAGGTCTACCTGCCTCCAGGCCTGATGTTCTAACCACTGTACTACCTAGCTGCCTAATTACATAATATTGTGTGTTTGTCTGTGGTGGGGAGGAAGGGTAGTCTCTCCATTTACATTGTTACTGTCACTGTATGTATTATTTTCCTGGGTCTACTTACTTTACTTTGTATCAGTTCAAATAAGTGTTCTCATTCTTCTCAGCATTATTTGTATCTATTTTTAAAAGTATAGTAATAGCTCATTATATTCTCATACTGCAATTTGCTTGGACATTTCCTATTTGATGGGAAACTACTTAGTTTTCAGGTCTTTGAGACTATCAAAGGGGGGAAAATGATTCTATAAGTATTTTGGTGTATTAGAGAACTTTCTTTCTATCTTTGACCTCCTTGGGATATGTATTATTTCAACTACTTTATACATTCTTACATAGACGGCAGTGCTTTAAAAAAGAAATTAAAATTTCTGAACTTAATGAACATAAACTAAAATGAGAACTTACACATATAAAATAGGAAAGTAAAGACTGTACATGAAACTGTAGATCTCTGTTATATATATAATCAATTCAATATGTTGTTTTTAAACCTGTCCAGCTTAAAGGAATTTATACCCTAATAACAAGATAGGGCACATAAGAGTCAGTAGGAAGCTAGAGTTTCATGAGCAGGGCACAGCATGGAAGTGGTCAGGCAGTATGTTCTGGCTCCAGGCAACAGAAGGCTAAATCTAACCAATCACACAACCCAGGGTAGTTGTTCCTGGGGAATGTTGCTGGGTACAGAATACAAGATTCCCAGTGCGGAGGAACTGGAGGCCATGGTTCAAATGGAGAAGGTATAATATGGAGATGTGCAATTGAAGCCTGGACCCACCCAAGGAAATTAAAGTTAAAAACTCACCATCAGAGCCCAGGATGGGCTTCTAGAAATCCTAGGGATTTCTATCTATAGAATGTGACAGTAAAGAACAAAAGCTGTATATTGAAAGTAACACCACTTCACACAGCATGTAAAAGCTTACCATCACCAGAGCAGGAAACCCAAAGTTCCAATGGTTGTTAAAGTGTTGTAGGAGAAGTATTTCTCAGGGTAGGGATTTCCTGCAAGAATATGTCTAGACTAAGGAAGAAAATTTGAAATATACTTTTCAAGATGTTAGCTTTGGCTGGCATCAAGAAGGCAAGAACAACACTTTAACCACTGTCCAGAGGGAACACAACCTTAATGCTTTTAACACTTACAATGGAAAAGAATAAAAACCTCAGTGAAGGCGATATAAGAATCCCATGATACATGCATACAACTCCACTAGAAATGATGCCACGTTCTTTACCCCCTACTTGCTGATGTTTGGGCATATCATACCTACTTATTGACCGATGTTTTGGAGTCTCTGAGGACAGAGAGACTAGAAACACTCATGGCCAGTTGAAAGAGAAGCTGAAGGCTTGTCATTACCTAGTTATAGAATGTTGACAGAAATAAATTCTGATAGATCACTCATGTTCATTGTTAAGATCCACAACACAGTGAATAAGTTTTTCTGAGAAATCTTGTTCTTCGGACACACAAAGTTAGAAGAACAATGAAAAACTAGTCTATACCTAGGTTGAAAGGACTAAGTAATTTGCCTGTCTACAGAATAGGCCTAGAGTCTGGTGGGCCTCTGCAAAGACAAACCACCACAACTAATTTTTACCTATGGGTGAGTTAGTTGGACTTCCTTCAGAGCAGATAGAGACTAAAGCACTCATCTCAAAGACTAAGTAAAAAAGACCTTCTGCCATTTATACAAAGACCATCTGTCTTTGACAGCGGAACAGAAATATATTCCATGTGAAAAAGATTCTTTCTCCTCCAACACAATAGTCATTTTTAATATGGTGAGAGGATTGAACCCTGAGGGAATACCTTTTCTGCCTTCAATTTAAGGAGGAGAGATTCCTAAGCTCCAGAAATCCTCTACAGAATATGGTAACATTGCTCCCTCTCTCCGCCCCACCAAGAAAACCTATTTATCCAAGTCAAAGAAAAACAGAAATCAGAAAAGGTATACATAGGAGAATATATACCCAACAATAGCTTTTACTTTGGGAGACAGGTAACTCATCTCAACCAAGATAGATTCCTTTATCTCACTCAAGGCAAAACTGCTAACCAGCTTGGGTCCTCTCCAAAATGAGGTTTAGGAGGGCAGGACTAAACCTCTGATGAAGATAGTGATCAGTCATCAACTATCTGAGGTATAACATCAGATGTGTCAGAAGCCTCAGGAGATCCAAGACTATCCAGCAGTGACCAGACTAACCTAAAATGCAATATGGAAACACAGAGAAATGGCTATATTGTTGTTGTTAAGGGGTTTTTCAGTCATGTCTGACTCTCCATGACCCCATTTAGGGTTTTCTTGGCAGAGACACTGGAGTGGTTTGCCATTTCCATCTCCATCTCATTTTAAAGATGAGGAAACTGAGGCAAATGAGGTTAAATGAGTTGTCCAGGGTCATACAAGTAGTAAGTGTCTGAGGCCATATTTGAACTCAGGAAGGTGAGTCTTCCTTACCCTAAGGCCAGCACTCTATCCACTGTGCAACTAACTGACCAAGCAATTATACAAGTTACCAAACGATAATGTTTACTTAAGTAAACTGTGACTTGCATGCAATTGAATATATTTATTGTTTCAAGAAAATAACTTCATATTTTGAGCATGACTCCTTTGGTTATCTTCATGATCACATTATTTGCTTTTGTGTATCACACATAGATTATAGCTATAATGTCTGTTAAGTAATACATACTTAGTTTCCTTATTTGTGTATGTATTGCCATGTTTGCATACTCTGTCATTTTGTTGACCCGTTCATGCTAACATAGCTTCACTTTTACTTGCTCACTTGATCTTTTCTGGTATTCTATAATTATGCACATACAACTAATTTAAACCTGTTGTCACTGAAGCAGCTGGTTAAGAGATGCTTTCCATGGTGATTTGTCTGATGCTTGTTAAATTGTGCTGCATGTATTGTTGATGCATATTTGCTGTGAAAGGCACCCTAAATTAATTACTTGGTATCCTAAGTTAATTATACTTATTTATTAAGTATCAATACTTACATTGATGCTCTTCTGTACAATTGCAGATGTCAAATGTACACAGATGATTTCAAAAGAAACTCCTGGAAGGAATATAGTTGGCTGTTGAGACTGAGCTTGGCTTCATGGCCTTAAGAGGGGTGTAGTTTGAAAGAGTCAAAGCTTTATTCTTTTTTTTTAATTTATTTTAGGCAAATGGGGAAAGCTTTATTCTTTAAAACCCTGGAGACACAGGAACTCTCATGGGAGTAGTGGCTGGAGTCTGGGATGGGGGCAGTGGTGATTTTAGAGCTAAGTACTGTGGTGATAGATAACAAGAGGAGAGCCATCTGGCAGAGGTAGTAGCAGTGGTGGCAGTGGAGAGAGGATCTTTGTGAGAGAAGGATCTTCTACCAGGATAGATGGCACAATTATAACCAGAGTTTGGGGGATGTCCAATTATTATTGAATTTTCACTTGGCCAAGATTCCAGGCAGCCAGTAAATCCACTTCCTCCTTTTTCCTGTCTTTCTTTCTGAGAGAACAGATTTATAATTGAAAATTCTCTGTTTTTTAAAGCTGTGTATTTGTAGTTTGAAAATGCCTTTACAAAATCCTGCTCACTGTAGATAGTATCTCTTGCATTTTAACAGCTTTCAGTGTGCGAATGTCCTTAATTGCAAATTCGGGGAGGGTGGTCAGTTGGAAAGAACAATGTTTGGATTTAGTATACAGAGATGTAGTATAGACCACAATGTTCAAGCCCTGGCCCTGGTGCCAGGATTTCTCCTTTATGGAGGCAGAGCAAAATGTGAAACTTATGGTTTGATTTATTAATTTTGGATAAACTTCCCCAAAGGCAGAGCTAAACTGGATCAAGGTTTTACTTCTGCTCCCCATGCTAAAATGAGCCAGAGCACCAAGTTTGCTGATGGGATGGGGCAGAGCTGTTATGTCATGTGGCTTTAATTACTCATCCTTTTCTCATTTTTCCACATGAGAGGGGAGATAGCTCTCTTCAGAGCAGATAATCATGAGTGGTGCCTAAGAAGTAGGAACTTCCCATTGAGAAGAAAAAAGACATGGCTGACACATTGGCTATTAATGCCCACATTTTAAAGATGGGGACCAGGGGAGGGAGTATTGTTTTTCCCCTATAGGTTCGTTTTCAGCTTCAGGTCAAGATAGGGACAAATATTACCCAACAAACATTTATTGAATGCCTACTACAGTGTGTGCTAGGTGCTGTGGCATATGTACAGATGACTAAAGCAACATTATAAAGCTCAATCAATCTAGAAGCTTACATTCTAGCAAAGGAACTATCCTGACTAGAAAGTTCATGCACAATTATCATTCAGAGCCAGTTTAGGATTCAGAAGATCTGGGTTTAAATCTTGACACTAATTAACTATGTCACGAACCTGGACAAATCAGCCTCTCAGAGCCTTAATTTGCTTATTTGTAAAATTGGGATAATGACCTTATACTATCTAGTTAGATCTAGAATAGACCTTAGACATCTTTTTATCCAATTCTTTTATTTTAGAGATGAAGAAACTGAGGCCTAGAGAGATGAAATAACTTGCTCAAGTAACACAGACAGAATTTGAACTTTATCGTCAGGTACCCCAGCTAGTAATCCTTTTACTATGCCAGCCTGACCTCCAAGGGTCTTTGTGATGGAAGTGCTTTGTAAACCTTATAGTCATTTATAACTGAACAAATGTGATCACTGATACTATGCTTGGATAAATGAGGTTTTAACATAGTAGTAAAAATAAATCAAAGTGAGACAGGAACACACACCAAAAAAACTCCCAATTACTCTTCCTGCTGAGTATAAATGGACAAGAAGTACAAAGGAAGTCTTATGTGTAAAAAAAAATAAAATAAACACTTAAAAATTGCTGGCAGCAGGGTTGAGCCACTGAGGTGAAAATGTTCCGGAAACAGTGGAGTATAAACTGAAGCATGTTTTAAGTATCCCAGAGAGACACAGGTTTAAAAGCAACCCCCATTATTCCAACTTCTCATTTAGTGAATGAACATCAGTTAAGGAAAGGTCATGCATAATGGGATGGATAAGTACTGTCTCCAATGTAATATAGCAAACTGCAGAAGTTAGAATTGTCGGGATATTTGTGATAAAGTTGTTATAATTCTCAGCATTTCCATACTGTAGTGCTTTCATCATTCCTAAAAAAATCAATCCAGGTCAGTCCTGATTGTTTCATTGAGTCTTTGTTCTCCCACTGGGTTGTTAAATATTTCTAGGAGGTATTAATTTTTTTTTGCAAATAAAACAAAACAAAAACCAAAATTTACCTTGTAGTGCTACTTCCACAATAAAGAACAAAAGCACCTAATTGTTTCCTAAATGTGAAAAACAAAAGTCAATCCCATCTCTTGCCCATTGGTTTCTGGATCTAAAAAAAAATGTTCAAAGAATTTGGCAAGATGTGTTCTGACAAGAGTGGGAAGAAAGAAAAAAAAAAGAGCTATCTCAAGGTCCCTCTTGCCCTTTCAGCTTTTGTATACTATCTTCACTCAGGAGAATGTAAGCTTCTTGAGGGAAAGGACTGTCTCTTTTTCTTTGTATCCCTTATAGTTAGTACAGTGCCTGAAACATAGTAGGCACTTAATAAATTTAAATTGTGTTCTATTGTAGAGTGAGGGCAGAATTAGTCACTATAATTCCATGTCTTTCCACTTTATGTTGTTTTTATTTACATTGCTTCAGTAATTCTGAATATTGCATCCCTGGTTCTGCTTGCATCACTCTGCACCACTTTAAACAAATCTTCCCAGTCTACTCCCTCATTTTGCAGGTGAGGAAACTGAGGCCAGGGAAGGTTAAGTGAAGGATAAGTCCAATTAGAAGTGGCATGGTTAGGAAGCTAAATCAGGTCTTCTGCCATCTCATTTGTCATTTTTTCAAGCATTTTTTCTCCTTTGGGTATCTTGAGAATGAATTCCTCAATGCTCTCAACATTATATTGCTTCCAGTACAGACCTCTTCTTTTTGAGTTACATACTTTTTACAAGAGAATACTCTAAAGATTTTGGTTTTTTTATATAATTTTATAAATGATGATTTATATAATGACTTAAAATATTTTAATTGCTTTTTCTTTTAAAGAGTAAACCTCAACTTTTGTTTTATATCACCTTCATTTTCAAATGCAGCATGTCCCAAAAATCTTAGTGTGATTTTAACTTCTGGGACACATTGTATCCTTCACCCCCACCACACCCCTACCAAGACAAACATCCATTATACAAAGTACCAAAAAGTTCAGCAAAGCTAATCAATTTATCAGCTGAGTCAGACAATGTATATTATGTTCCACATCCACAGAGCCCCACATCCACAAAGAAGGGACAGATGTAAATTTCCTCTTCTTTTTTTCCCAGGACAATTTTCATCATCATAATTACATAGAGTTCAATTTTCTTGTTTTTATTCTTATTGTTTATATTTTGTACATTGTTTATATTCTGCATCAGTTCCATACTTTTCTATATTCCTCTTACTTATTATTTATCATGTAGTAATATTCCATATATTCACATATCAAAATTTGTTTAGCTCTTCCCTAATCAATGGTTATTTAATTTGCTTCTAGTTCTTTGTATTGCAAAAAATGTTGCTATGAATATTGTAGTGTATATAGGACTTCATTCTTTGACTTCGTTGTGGTATATGCCTTGAACAGTGGGAATCACTTAATCAAAGACAACGTACTTTCTAGCTACTTTCTTAACATAATTCCAAATTGCTTTTCTGAATGATTGGGCCAATTTAAAGATCTAACAACTGCTGTGCTTGTCATTCCATTCTTCCTCCAATATCTTTTCTCTTTTTTGTCTTCTATAATAATTAATAGTGTTTAAAGAGATTTCATATACATTATCTCACTAAGATAAAAAGATCAAGAAACACAGATGTTAAATGACATAGAAACGCAGAATTTTAATGCTAGAAGCAACTTTAGACATCTAGTTTAACCCTATGATATACAGTGTCTGGCACATAGTAAAAATTAATTCTCTCTCTCTCTTTCTATATATGTGTGTGTATGCACATATATATACATACACACACACACACACACACACACACATATATATATGTTTATCTAACAATCTATTCATCTATCATAGATTAAAACAACAACGACAACCTTGGACTTAGGAGTATTGAGTGGTTTACCCAAATGGACATAGTGCATGGCAGAGCTAAGATAGACTCTAGAGTCTTTGGTCATACCAGTGTATTTTTTAGTACACCATGCTGCCTTTATAGCTCATCTGTACAATTATCTGGACATAGCTTCAGATTTCCAAGTTCTTAATGTATATTTAATTATTTATTAGCATTATTTATACTGTTTAAGCTTACTTGATATTTACTTTGATTTTTGTTGATTTTTTAATCAGACTGTATGATATTGGCAATATGGTATAGCGTATGGGATTCTAGGCTTAAATTCAGGAAGGTCTAGATTCAGATATTACTTCTGATGCTAGATGAGTTACCTGGAAAGACTTTTAACCTTTATATGCATCAAGCTACTTCCTAGGATTTAACAAATCACAGACAGATTGTAAGCTGAAAGGGTTGAGGTAATTTCCCAACCGAGACAATTATATATCCAGTGGTATTTAGAAACTAGAACATTGTAGGGGAAAAAAATGAAACACAGGAAGAATATGATTAAATCATAGTCAGGTAAATGATCCCAGTACCAGGCCTAAATTTAGTTGGAATAGAAAGCCCCTTTGTTTGATTTGATTTGAAAGTAATTAAAAATCCTCCCTGACCAAAAACATATTCACCAGGACCTCATTACAGAGGATGGAACTAGATTAGAGTTATTCTTTCTAGAGTGAAAGAATCTTAAGACTTAGATGGGATCTTAATTCTCCCCAGCTGGAAGAGGTCTTCTATCTTTCATAGGATTTTGAATACTTCTACTTATTTATTCTAAAAGATGCTTGATTAAAGCTTCAGATTGACAAATTTTTCATGTTTGTTTAATCAAGATGACGGAGTAAAAAGGTTGCTGCTCTCACCCTCCCCTATCAACCTCTGAAAACCCAGAAAATATCACCCTAGAAAAAAAAACTCTGGAATGGCTGGACTAAAAGAAAGACAGGGAACAGCAGTGCAGCAGCCCAGCAAACCGATTTCCCAGTGCCTCAGCAAAAATAAGGGAACAGCACTACAAAGGGCCCCAGGCAGATAAGCACCCAGCAGCATTAGTCTGAAAGGAGCTGAAGAAATCAACCTGGAGTCTTCCTAAAGCCCAGCCTTGATGATTCCAGCCCACAAAGAGGCAAGCTGCCAAAACCCTACAGACTCCAACTGCCAACATAAGAGGCCCCAGCACACAAAGCCAGTGACCAAGACCTAGGCTCCCAGCACAAGAAGCTTGGGTCAGTGCCCTCTGTTCCCCAACAGGAGAGCTCAATCTCTTTAAAGGCCAGGGAATAAAAAACCATGAGTAAAAAGAAACATACCATAGTTCATATTATGAGAAGAGTGAGATCAAGCAGAAATTCTGAAGAGAACAACATTGTCAACAAACCCACATCTGCAACATCAAAAGGGAATATGAACTGGTCTGAAGCCAAAAAAGCCTTCTTAAAAGAGCTCAAGAAGGATTTTAAAAGTCTAATGAGCAAGGTAGAAGAGGCCTTAAACAATACAATTGGCCAATTGGAAAAAAAGTACACTGAAGAAAACAATCCCTTAAAAATACAATTGGCCAATTGAGAAGGAAGTACAAAAACTAACAGAAAAAACAATCTGTTAAAAACTAGAATTGGACAAATGGAAACTAATGACTCTATGAGAGAGCAAGAATCAGTCAAACAGAAACAAAAAAATGAAAAAATGTATGAAAACATAAAATACCTCATCGGTAAAACAACCGACCTGGAAAATGATCCAGGAGAGACAATTTAAAAATCATTGGTCTACCTGAAAATCATGATGAAAAAAAGAGCCTGGACAGTATCTTTCAGGAAATCATAAAGGAAAACTGCCCTGAAGTCCTAGAACCAGAAGGTAAAATAACCATAGAAAGAATACCACTCACCACCTGAAAGAGATCCCAAATTGAAACCAAGGAATATAATAGCAAAATTCCAAAATTACCAGATGAAAGAGAAGGTGCTGCAAGCAGCCAGAAAGAAACAATTTAAATATCATGGAACCACAGTCAGGATTACACAGGACCTTGCAGCTTCTACATTAAAAGACTGCAGGGCATGGAACATGATATTCTAAGGCAAAGGAGCTTGGATTGCAGCCAAGGATCAACTACCCTGCAAAAATGAGCATGATTTTTCAAGGGAGGAGATGGATATTCAATGAAATAGGGGACTTCCAAACCTTCCTCATAAAAAGACCAGAGCTCAACAAAAAATTTGATCTTCAAGTACAAGATTCAAGAAAGACATAAAAAGGTAAATGGGACAGAAAGATACAAAATGTTGTTAATAAGGGGGACTGTTTAATCCCTACAAGGGAAGATGACCACTTGAACTGTATTGTTATTACACATGTTAAAGGAGTATACATAAAGGGGGTGGATATTAGTTGACTTTGATGTAATGATAAAAAAAAATCTAATCAAGTGGTTAAATGGATCCAAGTAAGTGGATTAGTCTGATCTTAAAATGTACTGAGAAAGGAGGAGGCAGACAAGGGTAAATTACATTACAGGAAAAGACAGAAAATCATATTACAGCAGAGGGAAAAGAGGGACGGGGTGAGCATTGTTTGAACCTTGCTCTCATCAGGTTTGGCTCAAGAAGGGAATAGCATAATCAGTTAGGGATGGAAATCTAACTTGCTCTATCAGCAGTAGGAGGAAAAGGGGAAAGAAAAGGGAGGGGATGGAAGAAGGGAAAAGTGGGGCAAAGGGGAAGAGGGAGAGGGGATAATAGAAGGAGGGAACTGAGGAGGCAGTGGTCAAAAGCAAAGTACTGGTGAGGGGAAGGGAAGAGGAGAAAGAAAAGCATAAACAGGGGAAAAAGGATGGAGAAAAACACAGATAGTAATCATAACTGTGAAAGTTGAATTGCTATCTTTTTTTTCTCTTCTGTTGAGTTTTGTTTCCTCTTTCTGATGGTTCCTCCTATTGGTTTTAATTTTTACTTACAACTTCACTAATGTGATAATACGTTTAATAGGAATGTAAATGTATAGCCTATATCAGATTGTGCACCATCTTGGGGAGGATGGTGGGGAGGAAGGGGGAGAAAAATTTTAAACTCAAAAGCATACGGAAGTGATTGTTGATAAATCAAAATAAATTAATAAAAAAAAGAAAATAATAATGTATGTAATAAGGTGGGAAGTGACTTTCAGAGACATGGTGGTGAAAACCACTCAAAATTGAGGTTCTGGGATAAACTCACCAATAAGAAAGGGACCTGAGGGAGTAAGGGATGCTCTAGGGTGAGAAAACCACAGAGATGAGGGAACAGGGTAAGAAGGCAGCTGAGATGTGATGGCAAAGTCCACAGAGATAGAAACAGAGCCAATAGAAAAAAAAATGCTTCTTTTTTTTAGCATCTATTTTATATTGGCCTCTTTGTGTACATATTTTTTCCTCTAAGTAAGATGAAAGTTTCTTGAAGGTAGGGAATGTTTAATTTTTGTCTTTGTGTCACCAGTACCTAGAGCAGTGCTTGACATATAATGTTGTTACTCAGCCATTTTTTTTAGTCATGTCTGACTCTTTGTGACCACATTTGGGGTTTTCTTGGCAAAGATACTAGAATGGTTTGCTATTTCCTTCTCTAGCTCATTTTATAGATGGGGCAACTGAGGCAAACAGGTTAAGTGACTTGCCCTGGCTTACACAGCTAGGAATTGTCTGAGGTCAGATTTGAACACAGGAAGATGAGTCTTCCCGACTCCAGGCCCACCACTTTGTCCACTGAGCCACCTAATTGCCCCCATAGTAAGTGTTTAATAAATACTTACTGATTTAAAAAAAATGTGCGTAATATTTTAAGTTTAGTAAATAGTAAAATAAACCCTGATATTTGTTTATTTTTATTAGACCATATGGCATAGTCAATACAATGCTGGGTTTGGATTCAAGAAATTCTAACTCCAGATATTGTCTCTGGTATTTATGAAATGAGTGTATTGTTCAGGACCTTTCATATTGTGTGTACCTGATACGCTTGTTAAATGATGCAATGGGAGCCTCAGAGATGGTTTCAAATTTTTACCCTAAATACTTCCACTTCTCTGGTCCTCAGGTTTCTCATCTAAAAAATGAGGGAATTCGGCTAGATGGCCTTTGATATCCCTTTTTGCTCTAGACTTCACGTCCTATGATCCTAATTTAAGCTCTCACTCCATGTATGAATCTAAAGGATTTCTGACTGACCTGCATTTTGCCTGGACTGATAAGATATTACCCAGGAATCATACACTGTGATGCACACTTATAATCCCTGCTATTGGGGAGGCTTAGGCAAGTGATTGATTAAATGCTGGAATTCTGACTTCCTAAGAACAGGCTAAGTCAATAAGGTATCCACATTAAGTTTGACACCTGTATGGTAAGTAGGGGTCCTGAAAGTGGGAGGCTACCAGGCTGCCTGAAGAAAGGCAAACCAGCCTAGGTTTGCTAGAAACAAAAGAGGTCAAAGATCTTATGTTGATCAATATTGAGATCGGGCCTATAAGTGACCACTGGAGTTTCCAGCCTGTTGCCATCTAGAGAATAGAGCCTAGATGTAGAACAGGATGCAGGATTGTTAACATTGGTTACCTAGGAGGCCACAGACAAAGCCCTAAGCAGTCCCATCAAGGTGCCATAATGGGGCATTTCCTTGGCAAAAATATGACCTTCATGCCTAGTGGTGGTGAGGATGGAATGGGATTGGATAGTACAGAGGAGAGGACACAGGAGGTCAGAGGTGCTAATAGAAATTATAGGAGAGTTGGATAAGTAACCTTTGGCAATCTCCCAGTTCTTCTCAGGGCCTCAAAAGTATGCTTGTAGAACATACATTTTTAAAATATCCTGAATTTGTATCAAACCCTTCCATTTGCCAGATTGTTTAATAAGATAGTTTAGCAGTTGCTGCTTCAATTTCTATTCCTGGAAAGTGGAATATAATACCCCTGACAAGTGAACTCAGACAGGGTATACCTAGACAAAGGCTCTGTGTCTACAGTGGGATATATCAGATTTTAGTGTGGCCTCTTGGCACAGCTTTGAAAGGCTGTCTTCTATTTCCCTCCCACCTCCAAATACACACAGAGATAGGTTGAGGGTCAGTAAGCCAAAGTTCTTTTTAGGAAAGGGTGAATTTGTAGTCCCAAGCATGATAGCAAACCTTCTCTAGATTTAAATAAAATCATAATAACAATAATAACAACACTAATAATAATAGCTAGCATTTATATAGCATTTTAAGACTGGCAACGTGCTTTTCATGTGTTACTTCATTTGCTTCTCTCCACTTAGGGAGATTAGATGCTATTAGAAATTGAGGCTAACAGATTAAGTGATTGTCTCCAAATCACACATCTATCTAGTAACTGTATAAGACAAGACATGAACACAGGACAACAAATTTAGGACTCTATTCATAATGACACTTAGCTGCTTTAAAACAGAAAAAAAGTAAGCTTCTCCTATTCCTGTCAAGAAAGGAAGAAAGGAAGAAAGGAAGAAAGAAAGAAAGAAAGAAAGAGAGAGAGAGAGAGAGAGAGAGGAGAGAGAGAGAGAGAAAGAGAGAGAAGAGAGAAGAGGAGGGAGGGAGGGAGGAGGAGGAAGAAGGAGGAAGGAAGGAAGGAAGGAAGGAAGGAAGGAAGGAAGGAAGGAAGGAAGGAAGAAAAAGAATTAAAATAACAAAAGTTCTGTCACCAAAATATTTTAGACTGTATTTCTTTTCAGTCCTGATGCTATGATGTCCTTGCTCGGCATTTTTCTAGTGAACTGAGTCTATTGTAAAAGAACAAGGGAACAAATGAAATTACAACTAAAGGTGTCTCATTTCCTGCCAAATAAATGTAGGGACAGAAAACAGGACCATAGTACTTTGTGGTCAGAAGTATGGCTGTAAAACAGTCTTAATGGTAAGTCAATAGAGCACAGCTTCTATGTTAGACTGCCCTAAGGGAACAGGTAAAGGAAGCACCTTAAAAGGAAAAATTTTTATAACGAGGTATTCCCTCAACCCTCTCCACTCTGTAATAACCAAGACTCTTCAGGTGGGGAAGGAAGAGAAAATGCTAAATATAATTTCATCTCACAGCAAATGACATCATAGTTACAAAGGAACAATGTTTGAAGAACCATCTTTGTAAACATCGTGTTATAGGGGATGGAAATGTGTCCTCCTTGAAGTTGGGTAAGTAATGAAGATTTTATTTACATTTCTGCTAATCTATGGAGGTGAAGCCTGTTTCATCTACTCTGATAGTAGAAGATTTGTATCATATTCAGAAACAGGCAAGTTTATAACAAAGTCCTGAGACATCCCTCATATCAGTTAACTTTGGCACACTCATCCTCATTCTTTTCAGCATTTTAATGATTTTTAAAAATAATAATAATAATTTATTCTCCTTTCTTTGAATGCCAGGGACTGCTAGTTAGCACGATTTTTAAAGGAATGCCAAGCTTGATGCTTCAGGTGTTTTCAAGTAGCCCCTAAGTGAAAACCAGTAGGAGAATTTTGGCTCAAAGAAGCAGTAATAGGAAGCAGTCATGTTTTAGCTTCCTATACTGCATCTACTGGTTCACAAGAATCCCAACCAAATTGTCCACCAAGTCATGTGGCTTCATTCTAGCAGGCCTTTCCATTCCTAGGTGTGGCCACCCATCTATCAGCTGTATCCCTGATCCACCGCATCAGCAACATTCTTCTCACAGATGTGCCCTTCAGCCACTCCTTCGGAGTGTCCTGCATGCTTCAACCCGTAGCTTCAGAATTTATAATTAGGAGAAAAGGTTAAGTTGGCTGTTATATATAATATCAAGCATCAATTGCACATGTGGATGCTTGAAGAGACAGTGAATCACAGGGTTTTATCCTGTTGTAATATGGGTGGGGAGAAGCATTGGATTTTTACAAAAGAGTATGCTGCTTGAACTTAAATAAATGCTTTAGTTAACTGAGCAGTTAGCAACTAGTAATGAAACTTTATTCTTTCATGTAACTCACCATCTCTGTGGGGGAGTGAGTCTAAAATTCCCTTCTTCACAAAATTCTATGGCTACTTGGCCAAGACATTATAAAGTCTATACCACCCCCCAAGAGACATAAGAGGACAGACTGACTATCCTGGCCAAACTGTGGGGACTCTCCTCTCCTGTCCTGCCATGCCCTGTCCTCCCATCTCCTCTCCTCTCTCTTTTCACATTTTTTTGCATGCCATGGATCCCTTCAGTTGTCTGGTCAAACCTATGGACCCTTTCTCAGAATATCTTTTTTTTTTTTTTAATAATTAAAGGAAATGCTCATTTTTCAGACGTTCTTAACCACAGAACCCAGAACTTTTTTTGAAAATTGGAAATTGCATTTCAATATAATTGGTTTTCTATGAATCCTATGTATTTTATTTTATGCTTTTGAAAATAGTATTCTGAGAAGGGGTCCATAGGCTTTAACAGACTACCAGTGAAATCCATGGTGGGAAAAAGGTAAGAACTCCTGAGTTATAGATGAATTATTTTTGCCATCTAATCTATCCATCAACTTCTTGGAGGTGCTTGGACACCAGGTTCAGAATCATTGTACTAAATCTGCCTCTCCCTTGGCTCCCTCACTACTTATACTATTTGGAAATAGGTACTTCAGCACTTAGACAGAAAGACTTACCACTGCTTTCTCTGCCTATGATTTCTGTGACTACAACAAGGACTTGGTAAGAATTTGTTGTGGTTGTAGGTTGGCATCTGCCTTTTTATAAGTACTCAAAATGGTGTGTTACAAATATATGACTGGAGAAACCTGAGTGTTCTGTATAAAGGCAAGGCAATCCCCAAGGAAGCAGCCCAATTTACAAGATGCAGAGCTGTCTTTTCTGGGTCCCAAGCCAAATTCTGGCTTTCCCCTTCCAGACGGTTGAAAGAAGAAAGAGATTTTCACTCTCTCAGTGTTCTTAAGTGTCAAATCCCCAAGTAAGATGAGCTGCTACTGAATTGTCTAGACAAGTATTTCAAGAATATCATGTTGTTGGAAAAGTTCAGAGGCTGAATAGTCTCTCCGAAGAGAAGAAAGAGTGTTTGTTCTAATGGAGAATTGTGGCACTTCTAGTGTTCAGGCTTGAATATGCTGGGTCATTTGGTCATGTGTTCTACTTTCTTTTTCTTTTCCAAAATCGAGGCGTTAGTAAAAGTCTGTTTTCATCTGGTACATAGAAGATTTCATCTCATTTATCTGGTTTTCATTAAATGTACATCAAGCCTCCTGTGTATATTGGAGCCAATTGACTAAGTTCCCTTGACCTGTCTTCTAAGTTTCCACCTGTGATTTTTCATCCAGGGTTAAGCTCATGTCAAACCTTGGCTAGCATAATTACACTAATTCTTGTTTCTGTAGTGCTTTAATATTGATCAAGTATTTTTGTCACAATAGCCTCATTAAAAAAAAGTGTTAAGTCCATCTTATAGATGCCAAAATTGAAGCTCAAAAAGGTTAACTAACTTGTTTAAGAGATGTCACACAATTAGTTAAGTATCAAACCTAAGACTGGAGCTCAGGTCTTAAGAATCCAGTATCAATGTGCTTTCCACTAGATTATATCACCTCATGTAAACAATTATGTGGGTAGGTGTCTCCATATCAAAGTAAAAAGATAATGTGACCCTGGACAAGTAAGTCACTTAACCTCTGTTTGCCTTAGTTTCCTCAACTATAAAATAGGGATAATAACAGCACCTACCCCACAGAGTTGTGAGTGTCAAGTGAGATAACACTTAGTATAAAGTAGGTACTGTATAAACAAACAAGAAAACCAAAAACAAACAAATAAATGAGCAGATACTTATTCCCTTTCATTCCCTTCTTTTTCCCTAATGTAAAAATTCAGACTTCAGTGCAGAGATCTGTGAACAAAAATTGATGGAGAAATCACCTCTGTTTTTAAAGCAGACCTGAATATAGTATCTATGCTTATTGTTAATCACAATGATAACCTTACAGTTATTTTAGGACATTATGATGAAAAAGTGTTTTATATCCATTATCTCATTCAACCAATCATGGTAGAAAGAAAAGAACACTTTTCTGGAGTCCAAAGACGTAAGTTCAAATCTCTCATTTGATGCTTCCCACCCATGTGACACTGGACAAGTCACTAACACTTCCTGGGCTTTGGTTTCTTAATCTATAAAATGATACGGTTGGATCAGTTGGTCTTTTTTGATTCTCACTCTATGGTCCTACAAATTTGAGTCTGAACCTATGAGATATGAATTGCATGGATGACTATCTTCTGCTTAATACATGATGGAATTGAATCTCAGGGCAGTGAAGTGATTTATCCAAAGTCACACAGCTTTGTATGATAGAGTAGGGACTTGATTTGAGAAGTTGATAGCTACTTCTTTAACTCTTGTTCACATATATCCTCTGGAGCCTTGATGACAAGGAGAATGGCTTTCCAGCTATTCATAGCCATATTCTAGTTGGAGGATTCTGAGGCCTTCAGTGGGTACAGAACATAAGAGGGGAAAGAGGACACTCTTTCTGCCTATGTGATCAGGAAGTATGGGTTGTATTTTCCTGTTGTGGGCCTGGAAAGGTATGTGCTTGCATATCTTTGAGTAATAAATCAGTTGACTTGTTATCTTTTGAGAACTAATGCTCCTTTTTAGTTCCTCATCCACAATCTCACAATACAAGGATATCATTTTGTCTGTAGAACTTTAACTAGAAATTCTTTCATCCTAAAGCAGAAACAGTCGAGGGGGTAGGGGACATCAGATTAAAAGGCAGCCTAAAGGACATTCTGCTGCAGGGAGCAAAAGGTGCTAAATGTGTTGGGGATTCATACTCATGTTGTCTGCCATCCCACACAGCGTGAAAACACCAGTTTTTAGGAATAAAAACAGATCATAGTCATTTATAGAAGCTTATTCCTTCTATTCTTACCCTTCCCCACTCCCTCACTAATCCACAAATTCCAATCTAATAAAAATGACTATGAGGAGGGAGGCAAGAATCTGGCTAAGGGTCATAGGAACAGAATGGATCTTGTGAAGTCATTCAGTTCCCATTTCTCCAGACAGGACTGCTCTAAAACCCTTTCAGCCAACGAGCTGTGTCCAGAGAAGGAAATTCTGCAGCACTCTTGGCAATATATATGCCAAAAACTTTTTTAAAGTCATGAATACAGTATGTTCAGTGTTCGGAAAGATTTGATTTGGCAAACGGAGAAGTATTTTGGGTAGATCTAGGCATTTGGTTGTAAATAGTAGCTTTTAAGTTTTTTAACCATTGTGATTTAATTTAATACAATATTAAACATCGCAGTTTATTTTAATGAAATAGAAACGTTCTTTAATGGTGACTTGGCTTTTAAAAACCTCAGTGCCACTTACCCTAGTGATAATTGATTATATAAGGAAGGCTAGGCTTACTTAATACTAATTTGGTGTTTCTAGCTTATGTTGCATTATAATGGCTTGCTGTGTATTATATGCAAATTCAACTTTAACAGGAAAATAAAACTATTATTTTGAAATCAAATCATAATCCCCTGAATCCACCTAAACTTAAAGAGTTTATTTCTGAAAAATATTTCATTCCTCAAATTTTCCTAATATTACTATGAATAGCTAATATATATTTACCAGGCTTTTAATACCTATGATTGTCTATTACCCTTTTTAAGCTCATTATTGAACATAACTATAATGCCAAAAAAAATAATAAAAAGCTTCAAGGAGAAAAGGACAAGACTAAGGGGGAGAGTAATAAGGACAGGGAGAGGGAAAGGGTGACAGATCTGAGTGTTAGTTCTTACTAGAAAAATTGTTTATTACTTCATAGATGATTTGGAGAATGAGACTGTTAAACCATCCAGTCCTAGTAGAGAAAGGTTTCCAGCTGAGACCATTCATTGGTGGTCAATTAAATTAGCCAAAACAGTCTGTTGGTTGGACCCTTTGTGCCTTGGAATTGACAAGCAGTGCCTAAGAGATTTACCATAATGAAAGTTGTCAGTGGGCCATTATTAATGGTCAAAAGAGTTACTAAATGCCTACTGCCCTGGAATTTGCATTAAATCTCATATTACTCTATAGGAAAATAGACCCTCAGAAGTCACCATAATGAGAGGAACTTTGGGTTTTGACTATAACACTCCTGTTCACTAGAGGAGCAGTGAAGTATAAGAGAAAAAACACTAGGCTAGGATTCAGGAAAGATTTGGAATTCAATCAAAGCTCTGTGACCTTAGATAAGTCTCAGCCTCTCTGAGCCTCTGATTTTTTCATCTGCAAATTGATGATAATAAAACTTCAAAGACCTACCTCACAGGATTGTTGTGAGAAAAATGCTTCCTAAGTCCTAAAGCACTACTATATTGAGTTACCATTAGAAAAACCCTACATTATATTCTAATACAATAGTGCATTTGTTTCATTGGGGGGACTTGTTTGGGCAAAAACCACAAAAGCCATCTATAAGGATATCTGTTTATGTCTATGTGTATGCTGTATGTTTAGTTAATTTTTTTTTTTAACATAAGCCAATTGTGTATAAAAAATAGTCTGGATCCTTAAAAAGAAAAAAAAAGTGTTAAAATGTTCTCCTGAAATGACTAGAGTTCTTAATTGGAATCAGTGAGTCAAAGTAATGTAGGAATTTTTTAAAAAATCAATTTAGCTCCTTATAGTGGAGAGAACCCTGATTGCCTAAATTGAGCAGGAAACTTGCTATAGGGAGAAAGGGGGAAGGGGAGAATTGTTAAGAAGAAGCAGCTGTATAAGAGGGAAAAACCCAAAGAAGAGGTGCTTACCCTCCCATACCACCCTCAACTTCAGAAGAGAGCTTTTATTAAGAGAGGAGAGTTGTGTCAAGGTCTTCCATATAAGGAGACTGTCTTCTATGAAATCTAAGGAAAATACAAAGCAAGAATAGCATAACTGGATATGAGAGTTTGAAAGGCCTGAGGTGGTCACAATGCAACCAATCTCGTGCAACCAATACCAGAAAGAATCCCCAGAACAACAGCTACCTGATACAATGGATAGAGCCCTAAATCTGGATCCAGGTACACCTAAGTTCAAATCCATCCTCACACACTTCTGTGTGCCTCAGTTCCCATATCTATAAAATGATGATGATGATGATAGTTATCATGTACTTTCCAGAGTTGTTAGGGTAAAATGAAATGATATATTAGCTATTATTATTTTTGACATACCCAAAAAGTAATTATCCACCCTCTGTTTGAAGAGAAGGGGACCCAGTCTCTCCTTCCACTGGTTGGGAGAAGAAAGGAAGGGCATAAGCATTTCTATAGTGCCTTCTATGTGCTAGGCATTGTGCTAAGAACTTCACTGATCTCTCATAAAACAAAGAAAAACACAAAATGGCCCTCAGTCCTACATGATTCTTTTATGCTTGTGGTAGAGAGATTGAGAAGGGGACTGAGTATGTTATCTTAAAATAAGATATTACCTCTAGCTGTGGATGCTTGACTTCTCTGGCTTCCTGCCAAAGGCTTTCTGAGATACTGAAATTTGTTTTATTTTGTTTTGTTTTGTTTTGTTTTGTTTTGTTTTGGTGAGGCAAATGAGGTTAAGTGACTTGGCCAGATTCACACAGCTAGTGAATGTTATGAGTCTGAGGCACGATTTGAACTCAGGTCCTCCTGATTCCAGAGTCAGTGCATCTAGCTTCCCCTCTGAGACATTGTAAATGCAACAATAGGCTAGATATAAGTTTGGCTAAGGCCCTGTGGAAGACTGTGAAACAACAGCTAACTCTCATCTTGAGAGTTTCTAAAGATCCAAACTTAATGATATGTGGCCTTTATAACACTCTGAGAGCATAGTTCTGCATCAAGAAGGCCACTTCACTCTCATTCATTGGCCAGGGAACAGATAAAAGGATTAATTGGGCCAGGCTGCAACAAAGCCCTGTCCTTGACAGAAGGAATTTGATTGGACTTAGAAGTGCAGAATGAGCCTGTTAAAGGGTAAGACTTTGCTTCCAGAATTGCTATATTTTAGTATTTTAGTTTATTTGAGCAATGAACAATTGCATTTGGAAACAAACAACAACAACAACAACAAAAAGATATCCACTCCAATTGAACAAAGAATTCCCTAATGCAATCAAAAGAACCTACTGAGGGCAAAGCTGACTAACTTGCTTTGGACTTGTGAGGTCCCTTTCTGCTTCCATGATTATTGAAGTGGAATTGTACAAAGGGGTCCAAAAATCTCTAAATTTAATTTAGTGTTTGTATCCTAATATGAGAGCTCTGTCTAAAAACCACATTTGATAAACTACTAGAAGAACTAAGTAACATATATTAAAGTTTTTGCTACCAATGAAATCAATCGTTGCTTAAATGGAGGAATGGATCATAAGTTTTTATCAGAGAAGGAAAGGTAGATTTGGTTTAATCATGAAGTGAAAGAAATTAAAAATGTTAATCCTTCCATGGGGCATTATTTCATCTTGAAATGAAGGACATGAGGGTAAAGAACGCCATGAAGACAATTGTAGTTTATGTTCTAACGTCTGTTGTCATAGGCATCTCTCTCTGTCTCTCTCTGTCTCTCTCTCTGTCTCTGTGTCTGTCTGTCTGTCTCTCTCTCCTTTCATTCTCATACATATATAATCTCTTTCTTTGCTATCTAAAAATTAGCTAGTCTACCTAATCTTTAAAAAATCTTCCCCTGCTCCTCTCATTCAACTACTTTTTCATCTCTTCATTGCCAAAAACCTTGAAAAAGTTGTCTACATCAGAGGGTTCTCAGTATTAATATTCTTTTAAAAATATTCCTTTTAAAATTGTGAACTTGAAAGCATCAACAAATATGAATATTTCCATATGAGATGAAGAGAAAAATAATTTATAAGAAATTCAATATTTTACATGCATCTCATTTTAAAAATGCATGTAAGTATACCCCTTTCTGAACTTTCTTCTGTGCATTTCTGTGTATATTTGAATGTTTTGTTTACACTTTTCTTCCTTTTCTTTTTTCTTCCTTTTTTGTTTTCTTTTGTATCTCTCTCATCAGTTACCAAACCCTCCCCATCAATTTTTGAATCATACAATAAAAGCCCTTGCTTTTGACAAATAATAATAACCAACCTAAATAAATTCATACAAGATTGTGTCTGAAAACGCATGCCTCATTCCACACCTGCAATCCATTACCTCTCTGCCAAGAGATGAGAAATATACATCATCACTCTTTTGGATTTGTGATTGATCATTGCTTTGATCAGAGTTCTTAAGTCTTTAAAAATTGTTTTCTTTTATAATGTTGTAGTCATATAGTGTTTACCTGGTTCTGCTCACTTTACTCTTCATGTGTTCATGAATTCGTGCAAGTTCTGCCATGCTTCTCTGAATTTATCCCCTTTGCAATTTTTATGTGGTATTATAACTCTCCTGGATCACTTCCTCATCATGGTGGAGAGGGTTGCATAGCTCAATGAAAATGTGAGCTATGCCATACAGGGTTACCCAAGATGGACAGTTCATAGTGGAACATTCTGACAAAAGGTGATCCACCAGAAAAGGAGATGGCAAACTACTCCGGTATCTTTGTTAAGAAAACCCTTGAACTGTACTAAAATTAAAAAAAAAAAGATGACGATAGAAGATGATTTCCTCAGGTTGGAAAGTGTCTAATGTGGTACTGGGGAAGAATGAAGGACAACTATGAATAGTTCTAGTACTAATGAAGTGACTGGACCAAAGCTCAGCTGTGCATGTGTCTGGTGATGAAAGGAAAGTCTGATGCTGTAAAGATCAATATTGCATAGGAACTGGAAGGTAAGATCTATGAACCAAGGTAAACTGGTATGGTCAAAGAAGAGATGAAAAGATTAAGCATTAACATCAGTGAACTTAAATGGATGGTAATGGGTAATTTAAATCAGGTGATCATTACATAGCCTGCTATAGGAAAGAGTCTCTTAAAAAAACTGAGTAGCCCTCCTAATCAATAAAAGGATGAGAAAAGCAGTACTGGGATATAATCACAAAGATGTTGTCATATCCATATTTGTCAGATCCAAAGCAAAATTTTTTAACATCGCAGTAATACAAGTCTATTCACCAGCCACTGAGGCCAAAGAGGACAAAGTCAATCTGTTCTATGAAGACCTAAAAAGTCCTTTAGAAATAACACTAAAAAAAAAGATGTCATATTCATGATAGAGGATCAGAGTGCTAAAGGAGGAAATCACAGATAATAAGAATTTTTAAAAATCAATTTTGGCCCTGGAACATAAGATGAAGCAAGACAGAGACTAATAGAGTTTTGTCAAGATAACTTGCTGGTTATACAAACACTCTTTTTCAGCAACCCAAAAGACAACTCTACTTATGGATCACCAGATAGTCAATAGAGAAATCAGATTGATTATCTATTTCTTGGTCAAAGGTGGAAAAGGTCTATAAAGTCAGTTAAAACAAGACCTGGAGCTGACTATGGCTCAGATCATGAGCTTCTTATTGCAAAATTCACACTCAAATTGAAGAATGTAGGGGAAACCATCAGACCATGTAGGCATGACCTAAATAGAATCCTTTATGAATATGAAATAGAGATGATAATTTAGATTTAGAGATTAGAATTGGGAGAAAGATTGCCTGAAAAGATATGGACAGAGGTTCATAATATTGTGCAGGAGGCAGTAACAAAAATCATTCCAAAGAAAAAGAAGAGCAAGAAAGCAAAATAGTTGTCTGAGCCTTTACACATGGGTGAGGAAAGAAGGAAAGAGAAAAGAGAAAGGGAAAGATACACCCAATTGAATGCAGACTTCCAGAGAAGAGCAGAGAGAGAAGCTTTTCCTAAACGAACAACACAAAGAAGTAGAATAAAACAATATAATGGGAAAGATAAGGGATCACTTAAAAATAGAGATATCAAGGGAAATTTTCATGCAAAAATGATAGCCATGATGGTGTGGTTATTGATTCAGAGCCAAACATCCTGGAGAACAAAGTCAAGTGGGCCTTAGGAAGCATTGCTAGCAATGTTAAAGTTAGTGGAAGTGATGGAATTCCAGCTGAGCTATTCAAAATCCTAAAAGATTATGCTGTTAAAGTTTTACACTCAATACGCCATAAAATTTGAAAAACTTAACATTGGCCATTGGATTGGAAAAGATCAGTTTACTTCCAGATACTAAAGAAGGGCAATGCCAAGGAATGTACAAATTACCAAATGATTATGCTCATTTCACACACCAGCAAAGTTATGCTTAAGATTCTGCAAGCTAGGTTTCAGCAGTATGTGAACTGAGAATAACCAGAATGGCAAGCTGGTTTTCCAACGAGGCAGAGGAACTAAAAATCAAATTCCCAACATTTGCTGGATTACAGAGAAAGCAAAGGAGTTTTTCAGAAAAAGAAAAAAAACATCTACTTTTGCTTCATTATCAAACTAAAGGCTTTGACTGTGTGGATCACAACAAAATGTGGCAAATCCTCAAAAAGATGGGAGAACCAAATAATCTTATTTGTCTCCTGAGGAACCTGTATGCAGGACAGGAAGCAATAGTTAAAACTGAATATGGAACAACTTCTAGGTTTAAAATTGGAAAAGGAGTATGACAAAGCTATATATTGTCACTGTCTTTATTTAACTTATATACAGAGTACATCATGTGATATATACCAGGCTAGATTAATCAAAAGCTGGAATTAAGATTTCTGGGAGAAATGTCAACAATCTCAAATATGGAGAATATGGAGAATTAAGAAGCCTCTTAATGAGGGTAAAAGAGGAGAGTGTAAAAGCTGACTTGAAGCTAAACATTAAAAAAAAACAAAACACTAAGATGTTGGCAACTGGTTCCATCACTTCCTGGCAAATAAAGGAAGAACACATGGAAGGCATGTCAGATTTTATATTCATGGTTCAAAGATTACTACAGATGGTGACTATAGCCATGAAATTAAAAGATACTTGCTCCTTGGAAAGAAAGCTATGGCAAATCTGGAAAATATATTAAAAAGTAGAGACATAACCTTGCCAACAAAGGTCCATATAGTCAAAGCTATGTTTTTGTTTTTGTTTTTCTAGTAGTAATGTTGGACTGTTAGTGTTAGATTGTAAAGAAAGCTGAGCACCGCAGAATCAACACTTTTGAATTGTGATGCTGGACAAGAATCTCAATATTTCATTGGACCGCAAGATCAAATCAGAAAATACTTAAAGATATTAATTCAGGATATTCACTGTAAAATACTGAAGCTAAAGTTTAAATACTCTGGCCCATAATGAGAAGATGGGATTCATTGGGAAAGACCCTGATGTTGGGAAAGATTGAAGGCAAAAGAAAAAAGGGATAGATGAGGATGAGATGACTAGATAGTGTCATGGAAACAGAGAACATGAACTTGTACAGACTTCATAAAGTAGTGGATTATAGAAAGGCCTGGTATGCTGTATTCCATGGAGTCATGAAGATTCAGACATTCATATTGCCAAATTTGTTCAGTCATTCACCAACTTATGGACACAGACTTTGTTTCCAGTTCTACACTAAAACAAAAAGCGCTAATATAAATATTTTGTACATATTGATCTCTTTTTCTTTAAGCAAAGGATTCTTACAGTTTATGATTTGGAGGGTGGAAGGCATTGCAAATTACTTTTTAAATTTTTTTATTAATTTATTTTAATTTATCAACAATACTTCTATAAACTTTTGAGTTTTAAATTTTTCTCTCCCTCCTTCCCCAAGATGGCATGCTATCTGATATAGGCTATACATATACATTCCTATTAAGCATATTTTCACATTACTGATGTTGTAAGGAAGAATTAGAACCAATAGGAGGAACCACAAGAAAGAGAAAACAAAACAAAACAAAAGAAAAAAATAGCAAATAGTATGCTTGGATCTGCAGTTAAACTCTATAATTCTTTCTTTACATGTGGGTAGCATTTTCCACCACTAGACCTTTGGAAACATCTTAGATTCTTGCATTGCTGAGAAGGGCTAAGTCTATCAACGTCAGTCATTGCACAACATGGTTGTTACTGTTATAATGTTCTCCTGGTTCTGCTCACTTCACTCAGCATCAGCATCAGTCCATACAGGTCTTTCTAAGTTTTTCTGAAGTCCACTTGCTCATAATTTCTTATAGAACAATAGTATACTACTTGGTACTGGCTAAGAAATAGAGTGATGGATAAGTGGAATAGGTTAAGTATGCAAGATGCAGTAGTCAATGACTATAGTAATCTATTATTTGACAAACCCAAAGACCCCAGCTTCTGGGATAAGAACTCACTTTGAAAAAAACTTCTGGGAAAACTGGAAAAGAGTCTGGCAGAAACTAGGCATAGACCAAAATCTCATACCATGTACCAAATAAAGACAAAATGGGTTCATGATTTAGATATAAAGGCTGATACTGTAAGCAAACTGGGAGAGCAAGGAATGGTTTAACTATCAGATTTATGGAGAACAGAAAAATTTATAACCAAACAGGAGATAAAGAACATTATGAAATGCAAAATGAATCACTTTGAGTACATTAAATTGAAAAGTTTTTGCACAAGCAAAGCCAAAGCAACCCAGATTAGAATTTTTACAACCAGTCTCTCTGATAAAGGCCTCATTTCTAAAATATAGAGAGAATTAAGTAAAATTTATAAGAATACAAGTCATTCCCCAATTGATAAATGGTCAAAGGATATGAACAGGCAGTTCTCGGATGAAGAAATTAAAGCCATCTATAATCTTATGAAAAAATGCTCTAAATCACTATTGATTAGAAAAATGCAAATCAAAACTACTCTGAGGTACCACATCACACCTATCAGATTGGCCAACATAACAAAACAGTAAAATGATAAATGTTGGAGAAGATGTGGGAAAATTGGAACACTAATGCATTGGTGGTGGAGTTGTGAAATGATCCAACCATTTTGGAGAGCAATTTGGAACTATGCCCAAAGGGCTATCAAAATGTGCATACTCTTTGACTCAGCAGTAGCACTTTTAGGGATATCTCAAAGAGATCATACAAAGGGGAAAAGACCCACATGTACAAAAATATTTATAGCAGCTCTATTTGTGGTGGCAAAGAATTGGAAATTGAGAAGATGTCCATTATTTGGGGAATGGCTGAACAAGTTGTGGTCTATGAATGTAATAAAATGCTGTTATTCCACAAGAAATAGTAAGCAGGTGGACTCCAAATTACTTTTTAGAATAGTTGGATCAATTCATACCTCCTCCAACATTAGTGTCCCTACAATCCCATAGCCTTCCATAAATTGTTTTTCTGTTTTTGGTCATCTTTGTCAATTCAATGAGTATGAAGAAGAGACCAAGAATTATTTCAATGCACATTTTAAAAAAATTTATAGTGATGTGGTACATTTTTTTCCATATTATTAATTGCTCAGCTTTTTTTTTCCTTTTAAGAACTGCCTATTCATACCTTTTGATTATTTTATTTACTGGGAATTATTCTTGTTCTGATATATTTATGTCAATTCCCTATCTATCTTGGATATCAGATCTTTATCTGAGTTTTCTGCAGATCTTTTTTTCTCCTGTTTGTTGTTTCCCTTCCAATTCTGACTGCATTCATTCTGCTTGTATTAAAAATAAAACTTTCAACTTTAATCAAAATTATCCATTTTTTTCTATGATAGTCATCTTTATCATTTGTTTGATTAATAATTATCCACCAATCCATAGTTGTAAAATGTTTATATTTGTATCTCCTCTAATTTGTTCATCATACAAACTTTAACATTTAGGCCATTTACACATTTGAAACTTATTGTGGTGTATGGTATAAGATTGAAGTCTAAACATAATTTCTGCCAGATTACTTTCCAGTTTTGCCAGCTGTGTTTTGTTGAATAAAGAGCTATTGCTCAGATAGTTGGTGTCCTCGGGTTCATCCAAAGCTATGTTACTATGGTCCAATATTTCTCTCTCTCATATGTCTATTCTATCCTGCTGATCAACTTTTCTTTTTTTAACCACTACTAAATTGTTTTGGTTTATTATTGCTTTTAGTATGGTTTAAGAAAGAGTTCCTTCTTTCTCACTTTTTCTCCTCCATATTTCCCCTAAGATTCTTGACCTTTTGTTTCTAAAGCTAACTTTTGTTATTTGTTTTGTTTAGTTTTATAAAATAATCCTTTGTAGTTTGACTGGTAGGACAGTTAGGTAGTACAGTGGGTAGAGCACCAGACCTGGAGATGAACTAAGTCCAAATATGGTCTCTGACACTACCTATGTGACCCTGGTCAAATCACTTAACCTTGTTTTTCTCAGTTCATCATCTGTAAAATGAGCTGGAGAAGAAAATGGCAAACGACTCCAGTTTCTTTGCCAAGAACAGCTAGGTGGCACAGTGGAAAGAGCACCAGACCTGCAGTCAGGAAAACCTGAGTTCAAATCCAGCCTCAGACACATGATACTTAACTAGCTGTGTGACCCTAGGAAAGTCACTTAACCCCAATTGCCTCCCCCCCAAAATGCCAAATGGGGTCACAAAGAATTGGACACAACTGAAATGATTCCACAACAGCAACAAGATTGATCAGTATGGTATTAAATATTCAAATTAATTTGGATATTTATTATTATATTAATATATCTCTATTATTTAAGTCTTTATTGCTGTAAAGATCATTTTGTATTTATATGTAGTTATGTAAGTACAAGACTTAGCAGAAGATTTGATGTGGTCTATGAGGGACTGGGAAGAGCACAAAATAAATTTGTGTGGCTAAAATATTTTCAATAGAAATAAGAAAGTTGGATGAAAGTTTGGCCTAGGGGAGAACATGAGTTCAATTTGGGAAATGATAAGTTTTAAGTGTTAATGAGATATGCCAGTAGAAATACCTAGCAGATATTTGGAGATATGGTATTGCATTTCAGGAGAGAGAAAAGCTGGAGTTATAGAATTAGGAGTAATCTACATAGGATTTGAAAATGAATTTACTGCAGTTGTTACAGTGACTACAGGAAAGAGTGTAGAGAGAAAAGGAGGGCCTAGGACTGAGTCTTAGGTGACAAATAGCCATAAGGTGTGGGAAGCAGAAGATGAACCAGAAACAAATAAATAATGTGTGTGTGTGTGTGTGTGTGTGTGTGTGTGTGTGTGTGTGTGGTGTAATAGTTAGACAGATAGATAAGAGGAGAGCCATGAGTAAGACAATCACAAGGTGAAAAAGTATTGAGGAAAATGGTGTCCTCTACCTTGTTGAAGGCTGAAGAAAAATTACAAAAAATACAGCTTGCAAATCCAGTCAAATGACATATCACTATTGACTGTTCATGATGTTTCCCTTGGAGTTTTTTGTGTTCCATACTAAGGCCAAGTCGAAACTGCTATATCGGCTACAGTGCCTGAAGAATACCTATGGTATTCTTCTTGTATAACCTATTGTAGCTATTGACAGCTTATGAAGCAAATAGTATTGAACACAGAGGGACTGATGAACCTCTTTATAATGGTCAGAAAGTGACTAGAGAGAACCAGGACGAGTAGTCCAGGGGTGGATCAATTTATTAAATTTGCATGATCTTATTTGGAATGACTTACTTGCATAAACCTTATAGAAACATTTACTTTAAGTAAATCCAGGGAGTAAATCCAGGGAGTAAATTCAATAAAGAGTAAAATTTTATTTAGTACTTATTGAAGGCAACACTTTTCAATTTCAGGGTGCAGTACAGAAGAAGGAATGTAAATATAAGGATTAATGATATGTTCTTGCTTTTGTGAAATTTGCAGCCTAATAGTGGTTCAATGACACATTAACAAATCATTAAGAAGCAAATTGGAAATTAGAACTTAGGAACAAACTCAATGCTATATCAAGAAGAGGTGGCAATGGATAGGTGGTGCAATGGATACAGCACTAGCCCTGGAGTCAGGAGGATCCGAGTTCAAATCTGGCCTCAGACATGTGACACTTAGTAACTGTGTGACCTTAGGCAAGTCACTTAACCCCAATTGTTTGTCAAAAAAAAAAAGGTGAGCTTGCACCCTTGTAATGACCAGAAATGTGTGTGTGTGTGTGTGTGTGTGTGTGTGTGTGTGTGTGTGTGTGTATGTGTTTCTGGAGGGAAAGTGGTGTCTTTTGAAGGCACAGGGGACAACCTGTGCAGATGCATAGAGATTAGAGAGAACATGATAAAACTGAAGAATGATGAGTAGTTCACTTTGGCTGAAATGCAGAATTCATGGTCTAAGCCTTGAAAGGTAGTAGAGTGTCAGCTTTTGAAGGGCTTTAAATAGTTGTCTAAGAAATTTGGATTTTATTCAGTAGTCAATAGAAAGCCATTGAGGGCTGTGAACCGTGGAAAGACATGATCACACCCAGGAGCGGTGTGAAAAATAACTTAGAGGGGAAGAGGTTGGAGGCAGAGCAGTTTGAAAGCCAATTATTTAAGCACTGGGTAACAAAAGTTGAGATGGGAACTGTTTTTGCTTTTTCTTTGTATTTTCCACACCTCGAACAGCCTCCAGAACATAGTAAGTGCTTAATAAATGCTTGTTGATAAATTGGTTGATTGAATGAAAAGAGGAGGTTGTGGTGAAAAAAGTAAGTGTGCAAAGGATGGGAGATTCAGGCATATTTGTGGGGAAGGAATCAGTAGATAGGGAGAACCTGAAGATTTTTGAAAGAGTCTGTGTAAGAACAATCTGCTGGAGAAAACTGGACAGAAGGTAACCAAAGGCATGGAGGTTGGCATTAGTGAAAAGAAGGGCCTCTTCATCAGAGACTGAAGTAAATAATAGGAGATGGAACAGATCAGGATGAAGGAATAAGAGGGAACTCTGAGAGAATGATCTCAATATTCTTCATAGGGTATGAAGTAAGGTCATCTGTTGAGAAGGTATGTATGGGGGGGTGGGGTTGGGGAGTGATAATTACCTAACTGGAGAGCTATAGAGCATTCCTAGGATGGTGAGGGTCATACAGACCATGACATATCAGGGAATTGAGGATATTCAGCTTGGAGAATGGATGGATAAGGGAAATCATGATTGCTGGCTTTTTTGAAGGACCTGCCATGAGAAAAAGGTATTGTTCTACCAAGCACTGGAAGGTAGTGCTAGGAACAACCACTGAAAGCTGCAGAGAGCTAGGTTTTTAGCTTAACGGAAGGGAAAGATCCCTAACATTTAGAGCTATTCCATAGTAGACTGGGCTGTCAGTGGCAGCTGGATAGCCCTTCGGAAGAGTTGCAGAGATTGTTTCTGTTCAAAGTATTGTTTAGACCAGGGGTGGGGGACCTGCAGCCTCAGGCCACATATGGCCTTCTAGGTCCTTGGGGGAGGCCCTTTGATGAGTCCCAGTTTTACAGAACAGATCCTTTTACTGATAGGATTTTTTCTGTGAAGTTTGGATTTGGTCAAAGGATCACACTTGGGGACCTAGCTTGGACTTAGTCAAAAGGCCTCCCCCAAGGACCTAGAGGGCCACATATGGCCCTTCCAACTCTGAAATTATTTTCTTTGAACATATTAACCTATTTGATGTTCTGGAATGTTCTGGAATGTTTCCAATATCCTTTAACCAAAACCAACACATTTCTGACTGGCAAAATGGTGCAATGAATAAATGTCATTTCCTTGAAATGTTTTAGAACACATCAGTTGCATAATTTGAAGTACACCTGTTAACACAATAAAATTATTGTTCATCTACATTTCAAAGATTCTTCCCTTATTCCATGTTATGGTCTTTGTTTCACTAAAAGAAATATTTCCAGGCATAGAAACATGTTGCTTTGATTCATTTTTCCCTCCATATGGACAATCTATCATTTTTATCACTGGGTTCTTTTCTATCTGTTTGATCTCTTCTATCATCATTGAATAGACTAGATATGTTGTTTTGTTATGTGGCTTTTATTTTAAAAGTTTCAAAGTTTATGACACATGTGGCATGTTATTGTACATAAACATAGCATCATCATAAAATTTTTAAAATATATAATGGAGGGTGATCCCATATTGACGGCAATACTTCTTGTTATGACTTTCTTTTAAACTCACTTACTTTATAATTCACCATGGTTACAGCCATAAAAATAAAATAAAAATCTGACAACCACTGACTGTGTTAAAGTGCAATTCATCTTGTCTATTACTTTCCTGGTAAGTTTATTGGAATTTCAGTTCCAGAGATGATTCATGCCATAGGTATGTGGGAAGGGCTTTAGTGTGCTCTTGGTAGAAAGTGAAAGATTTAATGGTACTCCACCCTAGTACTGAAGCAATTAACCAAACTCAAAGGATCCAATTTTACATTGCTTATACTGGCAAAATCCTTGCTGAATCAATAGTTGTTTTGCCTGCATTAAGACTATATCAAGAGCAGTAAAAAATTCTGAACAACATATCTTCCTTAATATGAACAATGCATTATTATGAATACCATAATTATGTGCATATTTTTGTCCTCCCTTATGCCCCTGATTTTAAGGAGTAAATGTGTGATTTTTTTTCCCATTACATAACTTCCTCTTTGGCAGTCCATTGTGGTTAGTAGCAGCACCTGCTGGTGCTGCTCAGCAGCAAAAACCACAAAGCAAAAGGTGTGAATGAGTCTATTTGACAAAAATTCGAGAAAAGAGTACTTAACTAATAATTCAAGATTTTTTTTATTGTGTTACCTGGGGGTACTCCCAACTCACAGGACAGATCCCCAACTTGAGTTGAAGATGTTCTATTTGTCTGCATCCACTCAAAATCATAGCTCATGAGTCCCCACTCATGTGTTTACTCTTAATATACAGACCTGAGAAAGACTTTAATTTAGGAAGGCCAATGCATCCTGGGCCATTGCCAGTCATCTTGACTTTTGTCTTACTACTGTACTTCAATGACTGTGGAAAAGAGAGTGAGGCTGACAGCTTTGTGCAGCTCATCCTCACTTAAATCCAATTCACATACAAGTCCAGACATTACCCTTATGATGTCATTTGTCCACTTTGAGAACAAAGGATGAACAACAATATATAGCCAGAGAACATGATTATTTAAAAGAAAAAAAAATAACAAAAGGAAATAGTAACAAAAGTAGCAATAAAACATTTCCTCCATAAGCCTGGAGCTTCTTGATTCCACTGAAGGTCTTAGCTATCTTTTTATCAAAAAAAAAACCTATCTATGTATCTATATACATATCATATATATACACACATATATGTGTATGTGTGTGTATCTTTAGTTTAACTCACCAGAAGCTTTTTTTAAAAATAGCTCTTTTCAGAAAGCAGCTGTCATTAGCCATAGAACTGTCAACAATTCTAGAAAACAAACAAAACAAAACAAAACAAAACCGCACCATCTTTTTCCTCCTTACCTAGTTAGGCTTGGGGCTATCAAATCCAATTGATTCAGATTATCAGCAGTGACATTAAATGCCCAATTTCTCCACCTCTCCTTTATGTTTCTTTAGAGTGACAGAATTGCTCCTAAAATTGGAGAAACTGTGTAATGAAGCAATACCATTCCATCATTGTGAATGTCACAGTAACTTTTGCAATTTTAGTTTAGCTTATAGTCAAACCACATAACTGTCTAAAAGGTTTTTTAATGGCTATTGGAACATAGTGAAGTTTTTCTTATTTGAACTTATTCTATGTCCACAATTTAGAATGAGTAGTTAAGATTTTCTGTGATGCTTACCCACTGTTATAGGTGGAATGAAGTTTCTGTTGCTTTACCGTATGTGATGTTTGCATATGGTGAACCTGAAATGATAACTTGATAATCTGAGATAAGGGAGGGACAGGGACAGGTGCCTAGTGTTCCTTGGACTGAGGATCTCACTATGCCCATAAGATTGGCATCAGTGAAGGCCTACCAGATGGCACATAATAAAAACAAGATGAGCGTGAAAGACTGGTCTTGAAGGAGACCATATGCCCAAGCCAGCATGCATGTGAGGTTCAGGGAGGAAAATATAAAGATTTAGCCTGATGGTTAGAGTTCAAACAACTTCCAGGCAGTATGGTCTCCAGTCCTTTGTTTAGGGCATTTGGTAGAGTAGCTGACTTCACTACAAAAGTCTTTTCCAGACATTATAATTAGGTGAAGGGATTTTGTGTCAGACAAACTGATGAGACCTGAGCCAGGCTTAGACAGAGAGAATAAAGAAACCTTCAAAAGCTTGAGGAATTATGGTAGCATGGAAAATGTTTTCTGTTCTAATGTTTCTCTATTCAACTAGCTCTCTCTAGCAGCCGTCTCCCCACCTCCTCCTGCTTTGCACTTCCTTCCTCCCTTCTTCCCTACCCTTCTCTGGATCCACCCATGTGTAGATCTTTTAGGCTCCCAACTATCAACTTCTTAGTTGATCCCCTCTGCCTTACTCAAGATATCAAAGGTTCTGAGTGGGGCCCAGCCCTTCCTTATAAAACACCTCACCACCCTTGGTCCCTAAGTTCTCTTGACACTGGAGCTTCCTAAGCTGCCTTATTGCAAGTCTAGCCATTGCATTAGGTAGACAATGAAAGTCTGGTAAACAAAAGTCATTCTGTTTTGGGGGCAATGGATCCTCTCTTTAGTAGTGACTCTCAGGGAGGAGCTCCTTTAAAAGTCTCAGGTGAGAGGATCAAAGGGAGAGCAAGGGCATCTGAAGCAATCTCCAAGGAGAATGACTTTAGCTCTCTTCCCCTCCATTTCTCTATGAAGGTTGCTCTTGGCTTCTTCTGTTTACCTAACTGATTCACATAGTATTTATTACTCTGATTTGCTGAGGTTTATGTATCAATAAAATCTCTTCAGAGATTTGAGTCCCCAGCTGTCAGTTCCTTGCAATTAGAAAGACATTCATATCTGACTTTTTAGGGTATATAAAAATATAAAAAGCTCCTGTTCCCTTCTCCTATAAGTTTATCCTATATTCCCATCCCAGCTGCATTTCATATGCCCCCTCCTCAAAGGAATATACACAAATCAATGTTAAGGTAAACAGACTATGGGAGCTCAAGGAAAATGCTTTCTTGTAAAACAAAATGTAAAATAGAAAGCAACACAGACTCTTAAGAGAGGACAGTTAGGTATACAAGCACAGCACAATAGTCTGAACAAAGTAAGGGATGGGTAAATAAGGGTGAAACCAGTGTTGTTCTAAGCTTTGTGTAGCTCCAGCTACAACCTTTTCCTCAGTATCTTGTAAGCCTCTGATGTCAGAGACAACCACAATAATGGGAGTCAGGTAGCCTCCCTTCTTTCCCTCTCACAAGCCTATCCATTGTCTTCTTGAACTTTCTGACATGACCTCTGGTAATATTTCTCCTATTCTCCTTCTGTTAGGAATAGGAAGGGCTAACTCTTCTTAGAGCTCCTAGAGGTTCTGACATCCACCCCTCTCGTCTGTAATGAGTTTTTAACTTTCCTATTTCTGGTTTCAGAAATATTCATGCCCACCAGAGGCTCAAATAGGCAAGGGAGCTATGTCCATCAGGAGATATTGATCTCTAGTGTCCAGCTACACATGAAATGAAGATAGACCAAGGGCTCCCAGAAAGTGCTTAATATAAAGATGTGCCAAATCCTTGGAGAAGGCTCTCAAAAGAGTATCATAGACTCTCTTAAGGCCTGAAGATTTACAATTCTGAGGCTCTCTAGCAATATCTCTTATTCTATCTCTTTTCAGCCTCACATTGTTTGGCACCTGTTGCACCAGCATGGAAGGCCATCTGGATGCTTTCCAATACCTTTCTTTTCTTGCCCCTGACTGCTCCTAGATTAAGCCGTGTGGTCTTCCCTAAAATGTGTGAAATAAAAGGTCCCAAGGGTATGATGAAACCAACTTGAATTGATCTCAAGAGCCAATTGCTAAATTCAGTATGAACATTTTCACTTCGGAAATTTGTAAATACCACATAAATCAGGGTTTGATTTATTGTTTATTGATGGTATAGATTTGAGAAAGCGATGGAAAATGTTAATGTAGATTCAACTTTAAATTAATATATATGCATATGTGTATATATGTGCGTGTACATATACATATACATACACACATGTATACATAAATGTATATATGTATGTGTGTGTGTGTGTATACACATTTTCTTCCTCAGAGGATCATGTTTGTAAACATTTAACAGGACACCACTGAAAAAAATAAACCTATTGCATTCACCATCGATTGGCTTGTTTAGTTATTTTAAGAAACCTCTTTAATTAGAGCAGTGAACTCCAAAAGAGATAAAAAAGAGATACAATAAGTGTGATCAGGAGGCCTTAAGCTAGGGAAAGATGTACTTGAAGACCAGGTAGGGTATGATTTTTGTTGTTCAGGAACTCAGGAAGGATTGAATTTAGCCCTGGAAAATCCTAGAGATCATTTAATCTAAACCTGCATCTGGTAAGATGAAGAAGTTGAGCACACACACATACATACACACACATGTACACACACACACACGCACACACGCACACACACACACACACACACTTCTGTATCCATTTTGCATAGTTTGTGGGGTTTTTTGGTAGTAGTATTAGAGATTGGCCAGGTGGCCACTTGCCAGGTGGTACAGTGGATAGAACACTCATCAGCGAGTCAGGAAGACCTGAGTTCAAATCTAGCCTTACAAATTTACTAGCTATGTTACCCTGGGCAAGTCATTTAAACTCTGTCTTACTTTCCTCAACTATAAAATGATGTTAATAATAGTACCTACCTCCTAGGATTGTTATAAGAATATTTGTAAACCTCTTAGCACAGTGCCTGACACAGAGCAGATACTTAATAAATGCTTACTTCCTTCTTCCTTTCCTCTTTTCTCTCTCCCTCCCTGTCTCCCTTTTTCTTTCTGCCTTTCTTCTTTTTTCCTTCCTTCCTTCCTTCCTTCCTTCCTTCCTTCCTTCCTTCCTTCCTTCCTTCCTTCCAAAACAGGAAGGAAAAATAAAAGGCAGACCAACACAGCTATAATGATTCATAAACAGATAGTATAGCCCTGACACCAGTAGAATTCTTCTAACTCCTTTAGAGTACCCTTATCTAACTTACACATGATTGGTATATACAAAGGGTTCCTGGTAACTGCTTTAACTAGACCAGTACATTGTAAAAAAAGCTCTACCTGGCTTTGCCTTCCATCTTAATGTAAGATAGTGTTACTTCTAATAACATTGCCATTTTGATCAATCTGTAGTCCTGGATGGGGCTATTTTTCCTAAAACTATCTCTCTGCCTAAGACAATTGAAAAATTGAGTTGCCAGAAATCCTGATGGGCACATATATCCTTTTGGTATTTGTGTACCACCAGTGCTTTGGAACCATCAATAAATCCTACAGTTAGTTTAAACCAGTCTGGTTCTCTTTTAGATGCATCACAGGTACCTATGAGTAAATGAATGGAATTTTTAAAAATATTGAGTGTTTACTGTGTTTAAATTTAAGTTAAGGGTTTGATTATTGGAGGCAACACTATTCATCTGTTCGTAAGGGGGCTATACTCAGGCATTCTGTGATCATAGGATCTTCCCCAAATCCTGACACAAGTGATAGGTAAGTATTCAAGTATGTAGACATACTACTTGGTTGTGAATTTGACAATGAAAAAATCCAAATAATATTTTAAAGTAGAGAATATTAATTTCTGAAATTATTAGGTCATAGCATTATATGACAGAGCTGAACTAATTTTTGGTTGTTGTGCATTCAGAAACCTTTCACTGTTGCCAAATTTTTGCAGCCCCCATTCAGTTATGGGATCTCATATCCCACAGTTTAAGAAGCACTGATCTAATTCAACACCCTCATCTCATGGATGAGAAAATGAGTGATCCCAGAGGTGACATGCCCAATATCACATAGCTGGTAAATAGTAGTGGGAGTACTTGAACCTAGGTCTTTATGCACCTTAATGAAAGAGCTCTTGTTTTAGCGTCAAAGCACTAGGATTGAAAAATGCCTCTGCCACTTATATCAATATGATTTGGGAAAAGTCATTTAATTTTTCTGGACTTCATTTTCCTCATTTGTAAAATAAGGGATCAGGTTAGATGATTTCTAAGATCCTCTCCACCTCTAAATCTCTGATCCTATTAAGACTATATTTATTGAAAAAATGACAGATTAGTTAGAAAACAGAATTTATTCTTGCATAACTTTCTTTAAATACTTTATGGACCTGTGATGTCACTGGTCTCTAGCTATTCCTTCTATCAAACATAAAGTGTAACCTATCTAGTCTTAGTAGACAGTCTTCATGAATTCATCCTTTGTCCAAATGTATCTTAAGCCTCTGTAAACTTATCTAGACTAGTTCTTGGAGAAAGGAAGGAAGGAAAGAAAGAAAAAAGGAAGGAAAGGATTTACTAAGTGTTTTCTATGTGCCAGGCACTATGCTAAGTACTTTACAAATATTTAATTTGTTCCTCACATCAACCCTGGGAGGTAGGTTCTATTATTATCCCCATTTTGCAGTTGAGAAAACTGAAGTGGATAGTCACTCAGCTAGCAAGTGCCTGAGATTGGTTTTGAACTCCAGTTTTTCTGACTTTAAGCATAATACTCTATCTGTCAAGCTGCCTCTAGGTATGATTTTAGCTCTTATTTCTCTGGCAGACCCTGTTTCCGACAAAATATCTGGTGCTATGGAATACAAATAAAAATTGAATACATACACATATATGTACACACACACATGCACATACATTTCTCTTTATAACACTAATGTTGATGAAGCATGACTCAAGACAGGGCTCACATTGACTCCAGAAGTCATTGATCTCTTTTAAATAATGATGGAGTTGGTATATCCCCCACATCAGTGGTGTCAAATTCAAATAAAAACCAAGGTGGGGCAGAGTGAAAAGGTAGGTAGAGATCCCTTTAGGGTGCACATTTTCTTAGAAAATTGCATATTAACATAATCTAAGTTCTATTATATTTTTATTTATTTTGTTAAATATTTTCTAATTACATTTTGATTTAGTTGAGCTACATTCTGAGTATTTGATAATTCTACTCCATGAAATAATGGCAACAACTTGAAAGTCCAAACCTGAAAAAAAAAACTTCTTGAAAATGAATCTACTTGATGTTCCAAAATACCTTCAACTTGTGGGTGCTGCCCTCAAACCTTTGGAGAACTGCAGATTTGATTTCCTGATAAGTCAGTTAATAAGCCCATAATGTTTTTGGAAATTTACATGGATTTGATGAATGTCAGCTGTTGTCAAGACTGAAGGACAGGATGGAAGAATGAAAAAAGCAAGGGATAAAGATTTAAGTAACCTGGGTTCTACTATTGAGTCTGTCGCTAATAAAATGTGTGACCTTGAACAACTCACTGTAACTCTTGGGTTTTAGTTTCCTCATTTCCAAAAATGAAGAGCTTGAATTATCTGTATTCTAGGATCCCTTTAAGCTATAATGATACATGACTACAAAGCACTACTGCATAACATTGCTCAATGGTAGCAATAATGACAAAAATGTGACTAAACTACATTTAAGAAGTAATTTATCTTACAAAATGTGTGCATAATGTTGCATCACAAATTTATTTATTTTTTTTCCTAATGTGGTATCCAACATTTCTAGCCCCTAAATTTACTACATTATTTCAGCAGTATGTTCTGGCATTGGGTGGTCTTTATTCCACTGTCCTCTTGGATTTCTAATGTTGATGTTGTGAAGAAACATTTTTTTCTCCTTAATTTTTGAACATATGAAGTACAGCAGATTTTTTTTTTTTGGCCAGGAAAATCCCAACAATGATCTCCCCACAACCTCCATTAGTTTTAAATCCTCACCTTACAAATACCTCACTTTCCAAAATCAGCAATAAGAAAATGAGTCTGCATTCAAATGAATAGCACAGAGGATTTTAGTCTCGATTCTGATGGTGGGCGATAGCTATCTTTTTTTACTGTGTTCATTTGCATATATCTTTGCATGCAGTTAATCCTTTACCTAAAAAAGAAACTTTCTTATATGACTTGTCCTACATTTTACAATTAAAGCTGGAAGGAATTGGTAGACTTCACTATAGGGATTATTTCGTTTTCATGATTTTCACAAACAATCAACATACCTATGAATTGTCAAGACTTTAATCAATCTGAACATTTATGGCATATGTTCATTTTCTTGAAATCTTCATTAATTAAATTGTTATGTTATTGAAGCAGTAATAGAAAGAAATCTCACTTTTTCTTTCTAAAATAAACATTACTAAATTCCATAAATGGGAGATGGGATATACTTTTGGCTAAAACTTCATATTCTGTTCATGACTGCTTAAAAATGTATATTACTGTCATATATTTGATACTCCAACAGATCCATATCTTATTAATGTGCTTATTACTTTCATTGCAGATACCAACCCATTTGTCCCTTCTTATCCTGTGTAATTATTGTTCATGTCCTTTTAAAAATCTTCAATAAAAGATATACCCAACATGAAAGAGACCTTCCTCTAGGTCTTTTAACATTTTCTGGGTATAAGTGGAGCACATAGCCTGTTTTTTTTTTTGTCCCTTACTCTCACTTCGTGATCAATCTACTTCCTTTTGCAATCAGAAATGTCCTCCATCTTGTGTATTTATTTTTATGCTTTTATATTTTTATTTTATTTTGTGCCACTTTTGACAAACAAGTGATCACTGACAATAGGCTTCTGCCTCCTTTAATTCCTCTTATGCCACTTTCCATTGTCCTTTAGCTTCCCTCCAATTCTGCTTCTTCCCAGATCATTGTGTTCCATTATTTGCAGCCAAAAAGTATTTTTCCCATTGTGAAAACACTCCCAAGTGGAATCTTGTAAAATTATTCTTTGTTTGGGATGGTTTCATGCCCCTTTCAACAGTGACTCACTTACGTGTGTGCTTTGAAATATATTGCCACATATATCATGATTTATTAACATTGGTCTAGAATGCAAAAAGCAAAATAATATTTAAGAAACTATGAAGATGACAGTCACCAAAGACAATTTGGGGAATAGGAAAAAAAAAACACTTTTGTATTTATAAAAAGAGACAAGGCAACATAGGGAAAGGAAGGATGCAAAAATAAAATGATAGATGGCTGGAATAGGAAATAATATGGAGATAAGATAGAGAAGAGAATCTGAAAAGGGGGAAATTTAAAAAAATATATTATTAATGACTAGCGTATCATCTTCAACTTAACACAAGTTTCTTAACTAGCTTTCACTTAGTCTAAGTGACCAAAAAATCAGAGGGGAAATGAGGAGGAAGAGAAAAGCTTAAAGATACATGGTATTCTAGTTAAATTCACATCCTCTGATAAAAAAATAATTGGAAGCAGCTAGGTAGTATAGTGGATAGAGTGCTGGCCTGGAGTTAGGAAGACAAGTTCAAATCCAGCCTCAGATACTAGTCATGTGACTCTGCACAAGTCACTTAAACTCTGTTATCATCAATTTCCTCAACTGTAAGGTGGGGATAACAACAACATCTGCCTTGCAGGGTTATTGTGGGATTGAATGAGATAATACTGAATGAGATAATATGAGGTAAGGTGCTTAAAACAATATCTAGAAAGCAGTAGGAACTATGTAAATGCATATTCCCTAGCTCTTGTACAAGAGTGTCTTAGAGCCAGTTCAAACAAGGTCACAAGAACCAATTGTTAAATTTTCAATGTGAGCATTTATACCTAGGAAATTACCAAATGCTACAAATCAGAGCTTTATTTATACTTTTGTTGCTATATAGACAAGAAATCAATGGAGGAAATGGTAATAATACAGATTAAATTTTAAAGTATCTTGACTGTACTTTTTTTTTTTCCAGAGGGCTGGTTGCTTAACATTTACCAGCACCCTATTGCTTGTTCACCATCATTAGGTTAAATTATAATCAGTCATTTATGTAACTTTGCAAGTAGACAGGTACCTTAGTCTACTCCAAAAGTCAAGAAAATGAGGCTCGGAGAAGATAAATGACTTGCCCAAAGTTTCACAGCTAGTTAGACTTGTTTAGGTATTGGCAATTAGTCACACATAAAAGCCAAATGGGCAACTATTTTAATAGTGTGATTTGAAATGCCAGAAAGTCTCTCTGCTTCTGGAAAGTCTCTCTACAAGCCAGATGCATAGCCAGTAATATCCATATTTGACATGTCATTCTTCTGTGCTTTTTATTTTTTGGATTTATCTCTCCTGGAACTTCTTCTTCATCCTCCACCCTAAATGTAAGATTCATTACACCCAGAATCAAAATTTGGCCTTCTATTCTCTCCATGCTGACTCTCTGAAAGAAATTATTCTTTCTCATAACTTTAATAAGATACCAGTGTCCATGTAGGTGGAGAGAACATGGGCTGATTTTCTCAGATTTTCCAGGCACACCCAATCTATGCTTTGTAGATGCCTGTTCTGAAATTTATGGCTATATCATTAGTCCCAATCTCCAATTTAGGTTTGAGTACATCAAAGTGCCTGAAAGATAACAAGGTAACAGTTTTGCTTTTTTTTTTAATGATAGTTAACAGTTTGGAACTACTTCCATGTTTCTAACTGACCACATATTGTCTACTTATACTCTCACCTAAAATTTAGTAAGTTGATTCCATCATTTCCTTTCACATGATGATTCCCTTTCTTAATTTTCTCTTTTCTGAATAGGATCACTATTTTCAAAGCTTTTAGCCTCAAAACATTAGAGTTATCTTGGAATTCTCCCTTTTCATCCCCCACAATCCATCACCATAGTGTTGTCAATTCTTTCTTTGAAGTGTCTCTGGGATTCCTCTGTCTCTTCCTCCCTTTTCTTTTTTAAAGTTTTATTTTTATTTTTTATTAAAGTTTTTTTGTTGTTTCAAACAAGTTACTTCCATTTTGACCCCACCTCCAATAGAGAAAAAACCATCAAGTAAAACCAATGTGCACAGCAACTGCACCTGAATACATATAGCATATGTAGCATTGCACATTCGTAATCCTCCACCTCATTATTTATGGGAAGAAAGTATATTTTATCCTCTGTCCTTTTCTCCTCTCTTTTTCTATCCCCATAGACATGATACTTATCTAGGTCATCACCTACAACAGTCTTCTGAGGACTCTTTCTGCATTCATACTCGGCCCACTCATGCTAAATTTATCTTACTAAAAAATGTTGTCATCACATTGCTGCTCTGTTTAACTGTTTGTGATGGCTACTGATTAGATCAATTCCAAAATGCCCAATTTACCTATACAAACTTATGTCCTATTATGCCTTAATGTGAACTCTTCATTTTGGTCAAACCAAAGCTTAGTTTCCTTTTCTCAAATTTTCTCTATTTTTCTACTGTCTCCCTTGACTAAAATTCTCACCTTTTTTTTTTTTTTTTTACCTTTCCACATCCTACCTATCTTTCAAGGCTTAGGTCAAATCTTATTTTTTTCCCCTTATTATCTGTGCCTTAACTGGCTGTTTTAAGGGTTTTTTTTTTTACACTAAACTTGAGATTTCATAGTGTAGGGAGTTCTTAATGAAGAAACTCCCTATACCAGTGCAGATAGGCACCATCTTTGTAATTTATATTCTTAGAAGTTGCCTGAGGTACTGTGGAGTTAAATGATTATTAGCCCAAAATCACACAGCCAAGTGTATGTCAGAAGCAAAACTTTAATCCAGCTCTTCCTTAGATGGCTCCCTATCCATCTAAATATTATGCCTCTTGGTTTATTGTTGTTGTTGTCTTTGAATTGTTTCGCTCATGTCTGACTATTAGTGACTTCATTTGGAGTCTTCTTGGCAAAGATACTAGAGTGGTTTGGCATTTCCTTTTACATATGAAGAAACTGAGGAAAACAGGATTAAGTGATTTGCCCAGGATCATACAGCTAGTAAGTGTCTGAGGCTGGATTTGAATTCAGGTTGAGGCCGGGCACTCTATCCACTGGTATTATTTAACTTTCTAATTGTTTATGTAGTATAGGGGAGCACTTTGTAACATTCTCCTGTTCTTGTCTCTATTTCCTGTATATGTCTTGTTTTTTTTTTTTTTGGACAATTTACTAGCTGCTCGTTTTCCACTTGTGACTATCATGGTGCTCAGTACCATGTTGGGCACACACAGAGCAGACATTCAATCTATGATTGTCTTTATACAGCCCTTTATGTTTTGTAAAGTATTTTATGTATGTTACTTCAGCTGATCCTCACCACAACCCTGATAAGGTAGGTACTATAGCCTTATTTTATAGACAAGGAAACTGAGGCAAACAGAGGTTCAGTGGCATACCCAAGGTCACACAACTAGTGGTTGAGGCAGGAATTGAACTCTGGTCTTGCTGAGTCCAAACCCAGTACACTATACCCTGCACTAACTAATAGATCCTTATCTGTAAAAGAAGACATCACCAAGAACTTAACCTACACTAAACTTCAATGAACCTGAACTATCACGGGATGTGCTGCTGTAGTGCAGTCTCCATCACTGGTTTGATCTGTGACCTTTAGCAATCCAATCCAACAAACATTCAATAATTGTCTACCATGCATAAGGCACAGCACTGTGTGCTAGAATTCTAACTGAAAAAAAAAATACAAGCTGGTCCCTGCACTCAAGGACTACGCATTCTACTGAGACATTACAATATTAGAATGGATAAATTGTACAATAAGAATAATAGCTAACCTTTACATAGTGCTTAAAGATTTGCAATGTGTTTTTCATATATCAATCTCATTTGATCCTCACGAGAACCCTGGGGGAGGAGAGTAGACACTATTATTACTCCCATTTTATAAGTAAAGAAACTGAGGGTAGAAGAAATTAAATGACTTGCTCAAGGTCACACAGCAAGTAAATAACTGAGGCAGAATTTGAACTGAGAGCTTTCTTTCTCTAAGTCCATCCTTCCATCCACACCACTACCTGAAGAGAGAAGACAACAAATAAGGGCATCAGGAGATGCTTCCCACAGGAGATGGCACAGGAGTAGAATGTTCAATTCAATTCATCTTTATCTATCTATCTATCTATCATCTATCTATCTATTCATTCATCCATTTATTTATTTGTTTGTTTGTTTGTTTACTTACTTATTTTAGGCAATTGGGGTTAAGTGACTTGCCCAGGGTCACACAGCTAGTAAGTGCCAAGTGTTTAGTCTGAGGCCGGATTTGAACTCAGGTCCTTCTGACTTCAGGGCCAGTGCTCTATCCACTGCGCCACCTAGCTGCCCCTCAATTCAATTCAGCAAGCATTTAATAAGCCTTTTGACCTCTCTTCTCAGCAATGAAACTTAGATAATATTATCCATCCTATTTACCTCACAAGGTTAGGGTTAGAGTTAAATGACATAATCTATCCATCAATAAATATACATATCAAGAACTTTGCTAATATGAAAGTATTTTAAAAAGTGAGCATTTAAAAAGTATAAATTTCCATAAAAATGTGCTCCCATTAATGTTTTAAAGAGATTAAAGTGCTCCCATTTTCAGAAGATGTGAATTTTAAATGAAAAAAGGAGCAGGATGATAGGTGCAGTTCAATAGCCTGGCAGAAGAACAAACTCATCTGACTTAGGACAGCCACAGAAAAAGAGTGGAATATGAAACTAGGAACCAAATTTTAAAGAGCATGTGTTTTTCTTCATTGAAAACATGGGGGCAATCAAATGCTTCCAATTTACTGCTAGCAAAGACCTTTTGCATGGGATAGATGCAAACAACTTTACAAGTGCATGCACCAGATGTCAGAAGCTAGTCGTTAGGAAGAAACTATCTTTGGTTAAGAAATTATTATAGAACCATATGCAGTTCAAATTTATGAAGACATATACATCATTGTCCTGGGCAAGAAGTGTTTTAAGTATTAATATTCTCTTCCCATAATTATAGACTTACAGGCTACAAGCAACCTGAAGAAGACACCTGGTTTACCATTTTTTCCAGGTAGAATTACCCTAAGTCTCTTCTAAAGAAACGTCTTCTGCCCCATTATTGAGATTTTTTAGAGAAATTTTTTCTTTCGCTTGGTATTGCATGCCAGTTGATACTATATGTCATTTGGATTAATGCCACTGGTTGGATCCTGCTTGGATGACTCCAGACAATTCCTTCTCTTCAATGTCAGAATTAGACTTCTGTTTCTCTGTTGCCTACACACACACACACACACACACACACACACACACACACACACACACATCTTATTGCCTTTAGATGTCCATTTAGGGAGAGGGGATTAGCTCCTAGAGCATATTGCTCTATCTGCCATCCCATCAACTTTGTTACCGCAATGATGGAACTTAGAATATGGACTGATGCTCACTTATACCTTTTTGCAGGGGTATGCTGGTAAATGTTTAACAATTGGTTACTTGGTGGGGGAGGGGGAGATGTACACACAACACACTGTAAGTTTAATTTTCATTGCTAACCTTCTCTCCATCATTTCCTTAAATCTAGACAATCAACAAAATAAATCAAGTCTTTATTTGCAGCATTTGGTTATTTCTGAGTTGTAAATGCACATGCTGAAAATTCAACTATCTGCTTTCCTGAGCTAGTATGAGGTGGCTCGACACATTCTTGTCTCTTAGTATTCTTAGTGTGTTTGTCATACCAATGGAGACAGATTTGGTTCAACAATAACAAATATCAGAATAACCCTGAAAGTTTGGTCCAAATCTTTCTTTCTCCATTCTCCCTGGAAACAGACAATGGCTATTTTCTAGATTGGATGAATAACACAATGTCATTCTACCTCCAGTCTTCCCTTCTTCAAAGAAAAACCCTCTTTCTTTTTTTTTCTACGTGAGAAAGCTTCTCCAAATCTCTAATCACTTTTGTGGTTCTCCTCTGAATAGGCAGTGCTAGAGACAAAATGAGAGGCCCTTGGTATTAATCTAACCATCTCTGTCTTACTATATATCCTTGTTGTGATACTTTTCCACTCACATGATTAGGAGTCACTTAGTATGACTTAGTTTTTTTATCTGTAAGAATTTCTATTCATGGTAGATACAAGTAAGATGCTTCTGAAAATTATTGAAGCATCATATGGCTAAAGAAGCTTCCATTCAAATCTATTTGAAATTCTTTAATACTTAAATAAAAGCAATCACACTAAATTTTTTTTAATCACTGTCAACTTGTTTGGAAAATATTTCTTTATTATAAAATGTACAGTACAGTGACCATATCAACACATTAGAGCAGTCATGGAAATAACTGTCAACCCACTATCCAGGACTATTTAAGGTTAGATTCTGGATAACTGACTTGGTGACCTAGGGGGTGGGCTGCAGAGAGGTCCTGGTGTACATACCTTTGATACCACAGAGAAGAGTGAGAAGCTTTTTAGGTGGCTCTAATCTATATTCTCAACAGTGCCAGAGCTTGTCCTCTTCTCTGTCCCAACCTATTCCCTTCTCTTATTGTAGCTCAAAACACCCCTCCTAGCTATAAGAAATCCAATATCACCATCCTTCTCACTGCCAGGTAAAGGGAGAGGTGACTAGCAAAATAATAGGGTAGTGAAATTGGGGGAGATTGGACAGGACCTGAAAATCAGTTTCCACATCTGCAGTCATATAGCTGAGTCTTGTAAAGACCAATAATTTATGAAAATGAGACAGAGATCATTGTATGTCTTTTTAGTCTCATAGTCTAGGTTAAAAAAAACCACACACACAGACATAAAGTATATGATGATTGAATTCCACCCCTGTAGAATGGTTCAGAAAGTCCTTTCATGCATAATTTGTAGGGTTAATGTTTGAAAACCTTTTATTAGAAGTAGATCATTCATTTTCTAAATCCATGATCAGCCATCTTGGTTTTGAAGAAACGGTAGAGAAAATAGCAGGTAGGTGAGTAATCATTTGATAGAGTTGATTATGTGCAAGGAGGTAATTAAATGATGCATCCTCAATGTGGTAACAAAGCACTTTATGTTCTTCAATCACTGCAGTTCATTTATAGTTAATACTTCTTTGGTATCCTTAAGGTGCTTGTCAAGCCACTGGGGGTAGCTTTGCTTTAAACAGTAACATGTAGCTGATATCTTGGGTACCATGAAATATCACATGAAACCATATCTATCCTGTAAACATGAAAGGAAATCCCCCAAAGGTGCTGGCTCCCCATTAAAGTGTCTACATTGCTTCCTTTGGAAAGAGGAGAAAGGGTCCAAGTATCCTATGAAACCAACAGGGCATTCATCCATCACAGCAATGTTCTATTAACAGTACTCCCCTTTTCAGTGGTAGCTTCTTTTCTAAGTGACACTTTACTTGTGCTTATTTTTGCAGTTTTCTTGGGAGTCCATCAATGCGGAAAGGTGTATTAGAACACATGAATATAAGTTGTTTTAGAGTCACTGCCTAATATGTTTTTCGCAGTGCACTTGTAAAAGCCCGCATCTCTTTGTGTGGAGTGCTGGATGATTAATGAGCCCTGAGGGTGAAGGAATTTATTGCCATAAAGGCGGGACTGAGCTCCTGCTGTCAGATGTGATTTGTCTGGTAGCTCCCACGTTATTTCAGCTTTGGGAATCCCAATAGCCATGCAGCTCATTTTTACTGTGTTCCCTGGTCGAGTATAAATGACAGGTGTTGGCTCACTGGTGATTCGGGGAGGGTATGCTATGACAATGACAGGAACGCTCATAACAGATGAGCCGTACTCTGTCTCAACCTTGCACTGATAGGTTCCTCTGTCAAACACAGAAGCCTCATGCACAGTCAGTGAGCCATTCTCTGAAAGGGAAAAGCGTCCGACTACTTGAGGGCCCTCTAAGACCATGCCACTGGGCAGTGTCCAAGATATGTGGGCTTTCTGACTTCCTTGAGCAATGCAGTGAAGTTGCAAGGTCTCACCATTGATGATGCTCACCAGGTTTGGGTATTGATTACTAATTTCTGGCTTCAGTCCAACTTTCAAAGACACCAGTCTCTCAGTATAACCAGCTTTGTTCCTAGCCACACAACGATAAGCTCCTGCATCAGCACCAGACAGACTACTGATGTGCAACATGCCATCTTTTTTGTGGTAAAATCTCTGTGAGTGTTTCCCACTCTGCAGTTCTGTTCCATTTGGAAGAATCCAAACAATGCTTGGTTCAGGGCTTCCCTCTGCTGAGCAGTTGAGGTTGATAGTATGACCTGCCATGGCAGTAATTTTTTCACTGACTGGGTTCCGGAAAATAGGTTTCTCCAAAGGATCCATTACAGTGAGCTGTACGATCAGCTTAGCTTCTCCCCCCTCATTGCGTCCAATACACACCAGCTGCACTGAGTCTGTCTTTCTCAGGCTCCTAATATCCAATGTGCCATTGCGATGGACAGTGATGCGGTTTCCATAGTAGGGAGCTGGAAGGATCACACCCTCTGGAAAAGCCCACAAGACCCGTGGTGCTGGGATGCCTTCTGCTTTGCAATCAATGAGTTTGCGGCTCTCTCTTGCAGCTATTTCTCTAACAGTTGTTATGGCATTGGGGTAGCCATTGATTGTGGGGGATTGGACATTAACATGGATCCAGACAATTTTCCTGTCCTCCCCAGCACTGTTCCTCACCACACATGTATAGTTCCCACTGTCAGATCGCTGTGCTTTTTGAATAAGAAGGGTGCCATCTCTAAACACTTGGTATTTATCAGAAGAGATTGGAATTAATCTGTTGGTTGGAGAAAGCCATGTCACCTTTGGGGTAGGTTCTCCTTTAGCTTCACAGGCCACCGTGACAACATCCCCATAAGGAACATGGATAACGGAGTAGGTTTTGTTGTGGATTGCTGCAGGTTCAGCAACCACTTTGACATGAATTTTCATTTCATCTTTCCCAATCTGGTTTTCAGCAAAGCAGGTGTAGTCTCCTTCCTCCCTCATTCCTACTTCATTGAAGTAGAGTGTTCCATTATTAAAAACAACATATCTCTTTGTCCGTCCACCACTGTCATCTGACTGCATAAAGGTATTGACCATACTGCCATCAGGAAGGCTCCAGGAAATCTCAGGGTTGGGAAGGCCTGTAGCAACACAGTCAACCTTGAGGTCCCCACCATAGATGACTTTGTGGTCATTCTCCCTTTTGTGTTCTATCTTAGCAGGTTTCATCATCACATTCACCTTCAGAACAACATAATCATCACCAATTTTATTCCGAGCAACACACAGATAGTCCCCTGCATCTTTATCCGTGACAGAATGCACTACCAAAGTGCCATTTCCAAACACCTTGATTCTGGTATCAAAGCTAAACAGGAAAGAAAAGAAACAAGATGTAAGTCTCTTGATCACACATCCTGACTTCTGTTCCCTAGAACAAAAAGGAAACATATGCTCCTAGAGAAATATCCACATATCAGCTGCTACTGGGAAATGTCAGATGGGTTTTGTAGCCTTAAGGGAATTGTATCCAAATGCTAAAATGATTTACTGCACAAGAGAAGACCTCTGTGGTCTATTGTGAACTTGAGCTGACCCGACCACTGATTTAAGAATTTGAGATTTGGTCAAAGATATTAGCTCTGCTAGTACAAGTGCTTCTTTGGCACATGACTTACTTGAGCATTAATATCAAAAGAAATGCCACAATGAATTTACATTAACCTTAAGGAAATTGAAGTTTATTTTTCTGATTTTTAAAGGAAAAGATCATTTTTTCATTATTTTCACTCAAGATGACTGTGTTTTTCATATATTTCATAATACTAAAAACAGCATGGCAGCAGCTGTCATTTTAATCATATAAAAATACTCCTATACAGAATCTTGTGGCTAAATTAGGCTTCCTCAGCACCTGGCAAAAGGAAGCTTCCATAGGCGATGGTAATTAGAGCTGGCTGACACTTGCCAACTAAAACCTCGACTCTGGCATTAATTTGTCTTTGACTTGGAACGACAGAAAGTGACCATGTGCCACGCTTCCTCTAGGTAAAAAATTTACAAAATGGATTTCAATTAAAGACATATCATCATGATGATCATCACTGGAAAAAATTCTAGCATGTTAGTATGGTTCTTATAAACACCAACATGCAGGTAACTAATTCAGAATTGTTTTTGACATTCAACAGTACAAAATCTAGGCAGTTTTTAGTGAAAATTTAGCTTCACAAGTATCCAGATTAAGACTCAATCAACCAACTAACAAGTATTTATGAAATATCTACTGTATTCCAGGCAGATAATTACCAAAAAACAGAATCTTATGGTTGAAAGAGACCTCAGGGAGTCATCTGGTATAATGGTACCTGAATAGAGAGTCCCTTTTTACAACCTCTTAGGAAAGCGGTCACCCTGCTTCCAAATAGAAAATTGCAGCGAAAGGAACACGACTGCCACTTTGGGAAAGCTGTAACTAATGAGAAATTTGCTCCACTGTTACTTCCACTTATTGCCCCCAGCTCTACCTAACAGAACAATGCTAATTCTACAACCACTTAACACCCCTTCAAATACTTCCCTGCTCTCCAATTTCTTCTCTCCTCTAGCTCTAGCTTAGTAAATATTTTAAAAGTACCTTTGATTCAGAGAGGACTGAAAATGCTGAATAGGCACAATAAGTCATAGATATTATTAATCATTAATATATATATTCAACCACACCAAAAATCACACACCTTAGGCCTACTACATTTGGAAGAGATAATCACACTTAGAACCATGAGGAAGCATATGAATGTTAAAGGATAACTTCAAAGTAATAGTTTCTTTTTTTAATGATTTATTATAAATATACCATTAAACATCAATACAAGCAATCGCACTTAATTTGCAGCAATTTATATTCAAAAAGAATGAATGTCACCAATAAAATGCTCACTTGTTCTGGAATCAGAGAACCCAGGTTCAAATTCTACCTCTGATATACATTAATCCTCCGGCAAGTCACTAAACCTCTAAGATTCTAATTTCTTGTCTGTATAATGAGAAGGTAAAGGTTCATTCCAGCCCTAAAACTAAGATCCTATAACTTTTCATTCCCATCAGAATTCTTTACCCATTGGTTTCAATTAACTTTTCCATATATATATATATATATAGAGAGAGAGAGAGAGAGAGAGAGAGTGTTTTATGCAGTTGTAATTTCTATATACTTGGATCTCCTAGTTCTGTTTTTATTCACACTGTTTTATTTCATAAAACTTTTTCATATTTATTTATATACCTCATATTTATTGCTCTTAAATACATTCTGGTAATCCATCACATCATGAAGGTTCTGAGAACTTGGCAGTGGAAATCAACATTGAAAGCCTTACAAGACTGTGGAGCTTTTAATTACACAAAATAGCAAGTGATTATATAGAGGTCTGTTGTCAAATACCAGGCTAGTTAAATGGGGAAAGACTGATCCTCAAAGTATGACCTTCAGGTGATGAATAGTTTTGGCCACAGTGTCTTATAAAAGATACAGATGAGTTCAGGATCTGTATCTGTGACATTGCCAATATTGACAAAATCACAGCTGTTTTGAAGTGCTGAAGTGTAATCATGGTATTTAGAACGCCCTCAGAGATATTGTTCTAAACACATTCTAAAGAATATCACTTATGAGTGGTGGCAGGGATCAAAGAATACTTCAATATCATGTTGTGCACTCAGCTGCTCTATTGATTCAAGAGGCCACAGGATGCTGAGATCCTCAGCCAATCACCCTGAGGCACCAATGTTTCAGGTCTATGGAATGCCACACCTGCTGCAGTTATTTATAAGAATTGGAGCAATGCTGGCCTATACACCCCTTAATGAGAAGAGTTTGGCTTTATTGTTAAACTATTTGCAATGATTTCTTAAAATATTTGATGAAGAATTCTTCAGCACTGTTTAGTGCCAGTGACTATGAGGTTGCCCTCCTGGATATCATCGGAAAGCTGTCTAAGGAGTCAGAAGCTTTTTGTTCTCTTTGGGTCTCTGTTAAGCTATCTATATGTTCTATTTGTCCCTCTCTTGCACAGATATTGTACTTTAAAGCTGTGTTTATGTAAAACAGAACTGATATTTAAATAGTCTGTTTTGTTTGAGGTAGAAAGTGCAAAGCGGGGTGCTTCAGCCCTTTCTTCTCTTTTAGACTTGCTGCCAGCGTGTGCAAGAAGGGATACAGAGAATGATATGCTCTATATAGGATGTTTCAGTGTATATTTGCCAAAATGCTTGATTTCTTGTGGTTTCATTCCTTTGACACTAAGCACTTTAATGATCCCTGTGAATGTTAAGTGACAAAACACCCTGATTCCTAGTATTAAAGGTTTAATTCATATGTAGCTCTTGACTCATTCATTTGTGCTCATCTTCTTCCTAGTGCTCGAGGTAAACATATTGTTCCTCAAGCCTTTTTCTCCCTGCCCACATTGTTGAAGAATGGTGATTTTTGTCACCGAATTTTAATTCTAATGTACATTCTAACACTGAAAAAAAGCATTATTGTGCATCTATAGTTTTCTGGGAAAGTTGATCTTTCAGGAGCTGTTTTACAAGTCTTGGAAATAAATCTTTTTTCATTTAAAAAAAGAATATCACTCATGTCTTCAATGAGAGATAGTGTGGAATCACAAAGAAAGAACTGGACTTGGGGCCTGGAAGACTAGGGTTCAAGTTCTATCTCTAATAATTACAGGTCATATGACCTTAGGAAAGCGACTAAAACTCTCAATACTTTCAAGAAACTTTCTAAGACTAAAAGTTTCAGAGAAAATTTCTACCTGCATTTTCAGAAGGAGTTGACTCATCGGTATTTCCCTATACCAAAGGTGGAGAACCTGCAGCCTCAAGGTCACATGTGGCCCTTTGACTGAATCCAAATTTTGCAGAACAAATCTTTTTATTAAGGGGATTTGTTCTGTGAAGTTTGGATTGGAATTACAGGTCTAATCCCAGTTCCAAGTTTCATGTGTCTAAAGTTTTTTTTTCTTTTTCCAATTGTATCATTGTTCTAAAAGGAAAATGAGATTCTATATGGGATTGAATTCAAACTACCATCATTGATTATAGAAAACAACTTTTTACCCATCTTGTTTAAAGAAATTGGTCCTGATTAACATTATGTTAATGAAACTGGTTAGATAACCAGTGGGGAAATCAATCAATCAATTAACAAATATTTACCAAACATATCCTTTGTGCCAGGTACCATGCTGAGCACAAGGGAATTCAACAACAACAACAAAATGAAGCAATCCTTGCTGTCAAGACTTGGGAAAATTAGGAAATTTGCAAGGAAATTAAATGGGAAGAAAATGGTCTAATTTCAATTGCTAAGGGGAGATTTTTTTTTCTTTTAAATAAGTAGAATGAATAATTAGAAAAAAAAGACAAATGTGGATAGCTACATTAATTTTTTTAAAAAACATATCACAAAGCAATATGGTAAGAAGAAGAAAAACATACTGTGGAAATATTTATGGCAAATACAACAAATAAAACTTGATAAAATGTAAACAGCTGCTAAAAATGTAGATAAATGGTCAAAGGAGAGTAACAGATAATTTTCAAAGGAGGACACAAATCATTAACAATCTTTTGAGAAACGGTCAAACTCACTAATTTACTGTAACCTCACTAATTATATATGTAATTAAACATATCAGCATATGACTTATTTTTGCATTTATGCATACGTAAATTCATACACATATGTATTTCCTGGTAAAGTAGGACCAAATCTGAAATTCATTAGTGAAGGGAGCTCTTGGTTTAAAAAAAAAAATCTTCTGACAATGAAGATCAGTCAGTAAATTTCCAATTTATAGCCTCAGTTGCCTGGAGCATTGAAAGATTAAGTGACACAGGGCCAGTATGTTTCAGAAACAGAACTTGGACCTAGGGCTTACTGACTCACAGGCTATTTCTTTATCCAGCATGCCTCCCATGAATAATTAATTAACAAATAAGTTAAATTTAAACAGACTTGAGGTGCTACCTCATACCCATAAAATTGGCAAAAAAATTAATTAACAACATCAAAAACCAGTGCTATCAAGGTTAAGATGAAACAGACACACTCATTCGTTGCTTGTAAAGTTCAAACCAGGAGAATCTTTCTAGAATGCAATTTTGGAGTACACAATAAAGGTTACCAAAATAACCATATCCTTTGACTTAATAATTCCGTTGTTATTCCAAGTGCTTTAACAAAAAAAAAATTAAAAGGCTCTATCTGTTCAAGGATTTTTATAGGGGCATCATTCATCATAGTAAAAAATAAACATACAAACAAACAAAAAAAATGGAAAGAAATCAAATGTTCAAAATAAAGGAATAGTTAGATAAATTGTTAAATAGATTGGGCTGGAATACCAGAATGTATTTAAGCATGACAAGTGTGAGACAAGTATGAGGAAAAATTTTGTGAAAAAAAAAGTGATGTGAATAAAAATAGAGCTACAAGATCTGAATATATGGAAATAACAACCATGTTAAATAATACATACACATAAGGAAAAGTGAATTGAAACCAATGGGCAAAGAATTCTAATGGGAACGAAAAGTTACAGAAGCTTAGTTTAGGGCTGGAATGCACCTTCACCCTCTCATTATACAGATGAGAAATTTGAATTTCAGAGGTATTGTGACTTGCCCAAGGATCCATATGTATCAGAGGTGGAATTTGAACTTAGGACCTCTGATCTCAGAACCAATGTTCATGTTATTGGTGACATTCATTCTTTTTGAATGTAAATTGTTGCAAATTAAGTGCAATTGCTTATACTGATGTTTAATGGTACATCTATAATAAATCATTAAAAAAAACCAATTACTTAGGGGGAAAAGGAAACTCTAGCTTAAAAATTGTTTTAAAAGTGCCTTTGATTCAGAAATGATGAAATGAAATGACGTGATGAATAGGCACAATAAACCAGGAATATTATTAATCATCAAGATATATTTAGCTGCACTGAAAATCACACACCTTAGGCCTACCACAGTTGGAAACAATGATCACACTTATAACCATGTGAAAGCATATGAATGTTAAAAGATAATTTTTTAAAAAGAGGTCAGTTACATGTTAAAATGAATTGCATGGTCTCACATTTTCCTGTTGGAATGCCAATTGATTGTGCCAAAGCCAACTGAATAACTATGATGCTATCTCCTTTAAAAATCTACCAAATGGTAGTGTGTATATTCAGCTAGAACATTTGGGGAGGGGTGTGGAGTAGATTTATATGGACTGCAGGTTGAAATTCTAAATTGACTGAGATTAAAAAGGATATTCCAGATGTACAAATGTTTAAGGAATATTAAAAGAATATTAGAAAGTTGTGTGAGGATACATCTCCTTCATGGAAAATGACCAAGAGAGGCTAAACACAGTAGAAAGACATTCCATGTGTAAACTGATACTCTGGAACTTTGCCACTATATAGATGTTTCCTAGGGGATGATCCCTGGGCACTAGTAGAAAGGTTGTGAGGTACCCTAGTGCAAGCCAGATTATACAACAAAATGGCTCACATAAACCAGACTTCTTCATGGAGGTAGAGGTGAGTAAGAGGGTGGGTCTGGATGTATTAAATGCAATTAGCATTTACTTAGCACTTAACTATGTTACTATGTTCAAGGCCCTGTGCTAGAGAAGAGAACACAATGCTTTTAATGTGTGATATTTTAGAGAGAAGCAATAGTGTAGCTATAGACTTTTTTTTTTTACTTTTGAATACTCCAACATCCTGTGTATTTTGAGACAACAAAATCTCATGGTTCTTTCTTACCATTCAGTGGAAATGTTCATGTGAAAATGAAAAAACTGTCTCCCAATAAGGTTAATATAAATACTGCTTGTGAGGCATTTCATTTTAAATTGAATTTTGTATATCTCTTATTTCAATGATAAAGAGAAAACTGATGAACAGACTTCTAAAAAAAGTTTCCAATCATTCTTGTTTGTGGGTTTGTGTGTGTGTGTGTGTGTGAAGGTGTCAGGGTAAAGTGATTTGCCCAGGGCCACACAGCTAATAAATGACAAGTTTCTGAGGCCACATTTGAACTCAGGTCCTCCTGACTCCAGGGCTGGTGCTCTATCCACTGTACCACCTAGCTTCCACTCCAATCATTCTTTAAAAAAATAAAAGAGACATTATTTTCCCCAACAAATATTCTTAGTATAAATAATTCATACCTTATATATTAGGTCAGAGGGCAGTGAATGAGATTCATTTATAGAGAATGTCTGTGATCTTTTGCATAGAGTTATTTTAAGGGGAATTTAAACTCAATAATGATAATAGCTAGCAAATAAAAAAAGCTCTTTATAAATAGTATTCTTATTTTATCTTCAGGTAGATATTATTATAAGTCTTTGTTTTACAAATGAAAAAGAGGCAAACAGAAGTTAAGTAACCTCCCCAGGGTCATATAGCTAATAAGTATTTGAGTCCAGATTTAAACTAGTCTTCTTGACTCCAGGCCCAGTGCTGTATCTACTGTGCTACTTAGCTGCCAATAAACTCCATTATTTATTTCTCTTTTAGAGGGAGGCTGCCAATGTATCTGGAAGGGAAAATCTCCATAGAACTTTGTGTATTCTCCTTAAGAGGGATAATTAAGCTATCATTTGTGTAGAATTAAGTGACAGACTGGATCTATCACTTACCTGAAAAGTGAATCAATCATCCTCTTAGAAGGCAGTCTCCAGAGGATCCTCGGCCATGGATCTCCTGAGGCACTGCAGTTCAGGCGCAGGGTGCCGCCATAAGTAATATCTGTCTTGTGAGGGGAGCTCCCAGTGATCTTGGCATTGGCAGAAGTCTTCTGCACATTGAGATGAACCGTTCTCCTGGCTGACCCAACCATGTTAGCTGCCACACATTCATAGTTTCCACTGTCTTTGGGAGAGATGTTGCGGATGTAAAGCGTCCCATTTGGGAAGACAAACAAATTCCCATTGATGAATTGGGAAGGACGGATTTGAGTGCCATCAAAGATCACCCAGCGAATACTAGGGAAAGGAGCTGCTTTGGCAGTGCAGTGAATATGAATACTGAGTCCAGGAGGCAGTGAGATGTTTTCCTGCCTGTCTTGGTGAATGATGGGAGGTAGAGCTACAACATGTAGGCGGATAGCCAGGCTATCTGCCCCAGCAGCATTACTTGCTATGCATTTGTAAACTCCTCTGTCTGAAAAGGAAGCCTCCTTAATGGTTAGGGTACGGTTCTCATGAAGCATAATTCTAGCCTCAGCAGTTGATACACTCCTCCATACTTTTCTATCTGGAAAAATCCAAGAAATTTGTGGGGGTGGTGTTCCTTTGGCCAAGCATTCCATTGCAATTGTGTCTCCAAGGTAAACTGTGACATCCTGATAGTGGGAAGCTAATATTTGGGGCTGCAGAGCTGTCACAGATAATGTGACAATCATTTTGTCTACACCATGAAGGTTCTTTGCAGTGCACATGTATTGACCTCGATCTTGGAGCTGGACATTCCTAATAATGAACGTGCCATTTTTAAATACTTCAAACCGTTGTGTCCTTGTGTTGGGTGTCATAAGAGCTCCTGGAGGGTTATTTTAAAAAAGAAAAAAAGAAAAGAAGAAAATTAGCAAGGTATAAAAATATTTCAATCAAAATAACTACCAATTAGTATTATCCAATCTGACTCCTTCTTGTTGTGGTAATAGCATATTTATGCAGTGCTTTGGATTTACAAAGAAAATTCTTCACAGAACTGTCTGAGATAAATAGTACAAATATTATTAGCCTCATTTTATATGTGAGCAAACCAAGTCTCAGAGAATTTAAGTGATTTGCCCACAATCATGCAGCTTGTAAAACACTTAGTAGTGGGAATGGAACTAAGTGGTAGACCTAGCTGTGCCTTGCTAGTTGGAGTTAGAACTTGGATCTAGATCTTTGCACCAGACTCTGTTCTCTCTTGGTTCAGGAGGGTTGAGGCAAAGTGGACTTCACTTAAAGTCAGAGGACCTTGGGCCAAATCCTATGTACCTTGTGTGAGTCACCTCTCTGGGCTTTAATTTCTTCATCTGGAAACTGATGAAAATACCACTTTCATTATCTGCATCGTGAGGCAAAATGAGGATGGGGCAGGGTAGGGCTTGCAGTGCTAGAGCCAGCTCTTTTTGGCTCTTGAGAACCAACTTTTAAATTTCTAATTTCTAAATTTCAAATGTGAGCATTTCTATCTCAGAGATTGGTAAATGCTATATATCAAGGCTGAAATTGTTATTTTGTTGATTCTCAAGACCGCAGATGAAAATTTAAGATGAGAGGGCCAACTGCCTCCTGTCTCCTGAGCTAAGGATTTTTTTTCTTTTTACATTTCAAAATACAATAAAATATTATTTTAAAATTGCAAAAGATATCGTTGGCTTGTAGGCCATACAAAAACAAGAGGCAGTAGGATTTGACATACAAATAGTGGTTATGACCACTGGTCTAGACCTAAGAAAGTGGTGGAGAAAATGTTGATAATGTACATTAAACTTACAAGTGTATCATGAGTATATTTAATTTTAGGAGTGCTGGTTGTCAAATATTTAGTAGCACACCCTTGGTTTCGCTAGATGATTTGTAAGGTCCCTGATAATTCCACCACCTATGATCTCATGTAGAAGAAAGAAAATCCTAGTGCCAGACCCTCTATTATCCCTTTGAATTTATTTTCTTCTCTTTGAATTAGGAGATATGCCTTGGCTCAAGCCAAAAATACTTATGATAAATAACAGATTTTGCACAGATAACAGTCACACAGCATTTTTACATCAAAAACTTGTTATTTTATCAATGTTGGATGTAGATTTTTAACTCATCTATAATTCAGTAGGTAAGTCACAGAGAGATAGCTGAGGTGCAGATAGGTTAAGTCACTTGTCCATCATCACACATCTAGCATCAGAGACAGAATTTGAACCTCGCTCTTCTTCCTAACTCCAAGTTCATCATGCTATCCAATATGACATCCTACTTCTTTATAGTAAAAATGACTCTACACAGTTGGTCTATAAGTTCCAGAGCAATAACCACTTACCACTGTTTAAGCCCAGATTTATTAAAGATGCCACCACCCATCCTTCTTCATGAAAAAATTTCATATTTTCTCATTTTTGAGACTACAGATTAGCACAATGGAGGAGCAGAGAAATTTCCCTTCACTCATATGTGTATGTACATATGCATGTGTATATGTGAATGGTAAGTTTGAAAGGGTAATGGTGAAAATTTATTGTCACTGGAAATACATGTTGAACATGATGATGTTGGGTTAAAGGCACTCAATCATATTTCTTTGCCCTAAAGTGATACGCTGTATAATTAGGTTCTCCACTGATCAAAAGCCCATGGGGTAGCCGAAAACCTCACTATTCCAGTGTACAGAACTAGTCCAATAAGACGAACTTAGAAGACAAATAAAAGGAAGAATATTTTAATAATTAAATTCATCTAATAATGGATTCAATGGAGTTCAGATCTGGACTCTGACACTTACTAGCTGCATGACCCTAGGCAAGTCCCTTAACCCTATTTGTCTCATCTCCTCATCTGTAAAATGAATTGGAGAAGGAAATAAGAACCCACTCCAGTACCTTTGCCGAGAAAACCCCAAAATGGGGTCATGAAGAGTTGGACACAAGTGAAACAACTGAACAGAAACATGTATGTATATTGTGTATAACATATACACAATATACATATATGTATATATATACGTGTATATATATATATATATATATACATATATACATATATATATATATATACATATATATATATATATATATATATATATATAAGTATGTTTGTGTATAGATGCACATTACTGTGAAAATAGAACTGAATCCTTTTTATCCAGTGTAAAATATGAAATGGGCAAGCCTTAGCCTCTATAATTCAGTTTAATTGAGGAAACATTCAAACAGTCAAATATTCACTCCTCACAAGATTTTCCCCCCAAACCTTCTCTCATTAAACCCTCCTACTTCCCCTCCCTTCTCCTCTTTCTCTCAGCTGTGGACCTCAGATCTCACTTTACAGACACAATTATGCAATTCTACACTGCTTCTTTCTTTACTATTTCTCTTCACCTCAAAACCTCTTATATTATCCCCTATTCTCTCCACCTTCTCCTAGTATCTGACAATAAGTTGGCCCTTTTCCTTGCCAAGACCAAACTTTCTTCATGTGCACTTGACCTAATCACTTTCCAATCTTCTACAGCAGAATGGGGCTTTAATCATTTTCCCTTTTTCACTGATTTTTAACCTGTCTCTATCCTCTTGTTCCTTTCTACTACCTCCAAATATTACTTAAAAACAAAACAAAACCAAACAAAAAACTTCACTAGACCCTATAATTCCTTAAATCTATCATAGTCTATTTCCCTTCCCCGACTTTAGCCACATTCCTGGGGGGAGGGGAACTATCTACACCCATTGCCTCCACCTCTCCATTCACTTGCTGAGTACACTTTGCAGTCTGGCTTTTGACCTCACCACTTGACTAAAACTGTTCTTTCCAATGTTGTCAATGACCTCTTAATTTCCAAATTAGAGGGTTTGCTTTTTTTTTTTAGTCCTCATTCTTCTTGATCTATCTACTACATTTGGCACTGTTGACACTCTTTCCTATAGGAACTCTGTCTTTTCTGTACTACTTGATCCTGGTTTTCCTCCTAACTGTCTAAATCAAGTTTTCTTTGCTTCACAACTTGGCTCCCAATCTATTTTTCCAGCCTCATTGAAAATTACCTCCCTCCCTGACTCTGTGATCTATCCAAACAGACCTCTCTTTCCTCACACAGGATACCAGATCTTATATATCCATACCTTTGCATTAGCTATTCCTCATGCAACAGTATGTGCTCCCTATTTGCCTCTAATTTATAAAATCCCTCTCCTTCTTCAAGATTGGTTCAAGCACCATGCAACCTTCTCTGATCCCCTCGACTGCTAATCCTTTTCCTCCACAGTTACCTTGTTTTCACTAATTTGTATGTATTTATATTCATTCTTCATATATTTTTATGTATGCACTTGTCTCCCCTCTTAGAATTATATAAGATCCTTGAAAGTAGGATTTAATACATTCATTATATATGTATCCCCAGTGCATAGCACATAGTAGGCAGTTAAATACTTCTTGTTTGATTGGATTATAGAATGGATGAGGTATTTCTCACTTTCAAAAGAGGTAATATTCTCCCAATGACAACATATTTACTAGATTCTGTAGTCATGCTCTGATTGGGAATTACTTAATAAATCCACTATAAGCACTTCTAGGTTCTGGAATAAGAAATTGAGATTTAAATTTGAAACCATTGTTTTTGTATGATAAATGAGGAAAGATAAAAAGAGTCCTCCATCTCACGGGGTGCTTTTCCTAAGGATCCAATATTTCATTGACTAGGTATCTTATCTACTGATCCAGATTACAATTGATCTACACCTGGGTAGATATTTCTCATGAGTTTCTATGTCTGAAAAAAGTTAATCACCTGGTGGCTCGCCTTCTAGTGACAATTGTATCCACATGTAATTAGGCTGATTCTTAACTGAGAAAAACACAGTTAATGCCAGAACTTGTCCTGATAGAATAGTACCTAGCAAGAGCCAACAGTCCTGGCTCTGTGTGTGTGTGTGTGTGTGTGTGTGTGTGTGTGTGTGCGCATGTGTGTGTGTGTGTGTGTGTGTGTGTGTGTGTGTGTAATATAACAATCCTGGTGTTTGAATAAACAATTTTGAGCTTAAGTCCTGACTCTGATTTTTACTATCTGTGTGATGTTGAGCAAATCACTTAAACTTCTGAGGCTTCAGTTTCCTTGACTGTGAAATCAGGAAGAGATTGGAATAGATGGCCTCTATGGCTCCTTTTCCACTCTAATCCTAAGAGTCTTACTTCTGGCATATCCTTGGAGAACTAAGAGTCATTTCCATATTGCAATAACACATGGGGGTTTAGTAGAAGAAATTTTACAACACTTAGAAAGAGGGGACATCCTTTCTGGAATAGTTCTAGCATTAGGTGATTATTTGTCCAAAGTATTCTTGGTAAACCACATCTCTTCCATGGCTACCCCAATTTTCTTCTCATTCTTAGAGGGTATGAATTGTCAATGAGATCCCTTTTGAGTCCCCAGACTCATGGGATGCCTACAAATGACTTATCTGATCTCCCCAATCTAGCCTAACCATTTCTTTTTCTGAACAGGTTTGGGTATTTTTATTTTACAGGATCCTCTCTAATCAGCTTCCCCTTGGGCTGTATCCATTATTAGAGCTGGTTGAATTGAATACTTCAATATCTTACCTGTAGAAACCTTTGTCCAAGTAACAAAAGGCTTGGGCTCTCCATTTGCATCACATGGAAGGACAACATCTGTTTCAGCAATGATGGATAAGGTGTGAGGGGACTTGGTAATGATGTGGGGCTTCTCTCCAAGTGCCCACAAACTAGGAGCAGGAGGTCCTCCACTGAATGTGATTTTAGAATTACTATGATGGACATTTCTGTAGGAATGAATGGTAGATGCTGTATAAGGAATGGTCCTCCAAGTAGGAAACACTGGAGGAGTATTTTTTAAATTAATCAAAGGAGGTGATCTAGTACTAGGACCATGGAATATTGAAGGTGCTCCAGGAATACCTATGACATTGTGGATGGTACCCTGTGTAATCTGGCTGTACAGGCCTGGTGTTATTTGTTTCTCTCTTGTACTCACTGAGACAGGCAGGACAGTTGCTGGTGGCTTAGGAGTGATTCTGACTTGTGTGAATATAGGAGTCCTATTAAATAGAAAAGGAAATCTTCCATTTGCCGTGTAGGGGATTCTAGGACTTGGCATCTTTGTAGCTGAGCCTTTTTGTTCAGAATGTAATTATTTCCAAACACTTTGGGGTTGGCATTAAACTGGTTGGTCCCTGGCTGACTGGGTCTACTAGGGATGATTGGATTGGGCCTCTGCAGTGGGATTGTCATTGTGGTTGTTGTTACTGTGGTCATTCCAGGGAGTCCTTTCTCCGGACTGTTCTGTGAAGGGTATGATGTTATCTCTGGTTTGTTAGTAAAAGGAAGAGGTGGCTGGAAAGTTATAAAATGTCGAGATGAGCCTTGTGTTGTTATATGTGATGGCCTTGCAGTCAGTCTTGGCAGCTCATGCTTTTCAGGAACTATGGCAGGTGGCTGGTGGAAAACAGGCATCCTCCCTGGATGATAGGGAGGATCTGAACCCTGGAGTAAGCGGTTGTTGGAACTACTGCCCTGTATTTCCTTGAACTGCTCCTGTTTGGAAGGCAAATTTATTCTATTTTGGTTAAAATTGGGTGTGGGAAATTCATTAGGACTGAAATTTAGCTTTGTTTTCTGATCATCTATTTCAGATGTTTTGCTTTGTGGGGTCCCTACATGATTAAATATGATGTTTTCTTTGGACTCCATCAGTATTTGGGTGGTTGTACTAGAGGCGCTTGAAAAATGTAATGATGGTGTTGTGGTAGATTCTGTAAAAGGTACCAAGGCAATTGGAGATGGCATCTGCTCCACTGGAGATGGAGATGGTGCAACAATGGATATCACCTCCTTAGATGGTTTAGGTGTGACACCATGATTGTCTAATCTTATGGAATGGGTAACAGCTGATACAGTCTTCTTAGAATCTTGTCCGACAGGCCTTCCTTGGGCTGTGATTTCTACTTGACTTGAAGGATATTCTTTTTTTCTGCTTGAGGGAACAGAGGATGCATATTTTCTTCCTGTTGAGATGGGTCAGGGACTTCAGTTAGTGTTACAAATTTGGAAGGAAAATCTGATCTCTGTGATTCTTTGAAAACTGATGAATCTTTACTAGTTTCTTGAGAGCTAGTTACACCTGGATGTACTACTGGGGGAAGTGTGGTCTGAACTATCCTTTCAGGCACCCAGCTTGATGTACTTGAAGACCCCAAACCAAAGGATTCTTTTTGAAATTTTGTAACCTTTGAGTGAACTGAATCAGAGGGTGACACAGGGAATAACTCACTGGGGGCCACAGTTCTGCTTTCATAGCCATTGATATATGTGACTCCATAATCACTTTCAATTTCTTCATTTTCTGAATCCACATCAAACAAATCCTTATACATGTATGAAGTTGTTTCTTGTACTGGATGGTGGGGTAAAGGTATTTCTGTGGTGGAAGGAGTTGTAGTCATATACTCTTTTGGTCTTTTCTCATGTGAGGCCTTAGTTGTCAAAGGAACAGTAGTGAGAAGGCCTATGGTTTGCGTGGTGGCTGTCATAGGCATAGCGAATTTACTTGTAGGATAATTAGTTGTTTCTGTTTCAGTATCAAAAGAGGCTACTGTGGTAGTTGTGGCCTGATTTAATTTTGGTCTCTTTGAAACTTTTCTACGTGATGCTCCCTTTGTAACTGCCTCTACATATTTCTTCCTTTCTAACTGTTTTGGAGGAGTAGTTTTGTTTTCAACCCAAGGAGCAGAAACAAGGGAAATATCTACTTTGTTTGCAGTCTTTGGTTCAGTTACAAGAATTCTTGAACTAAACTCTGACTCTGCTGGAGCAAAAGTAGCTGGTGGACTTAGCTTTTTCCGATGAAGTTTGTGAGGTCTTAATCTTTTTCTCCCATTAGGCCTTCTTCGGGGATGTTGTGTTATCAATGAACTAGTGGGAATGCTCTTTGAATAGGCAGTTGTAATGGCTGCTGTTGTGGTAAGCTTTTCATTAGTAGTAATAGATGTCATCTGCTCAGGCTCCAGGAGGGGAATAACAGTACTTACCACATTATATGAGAGTTCAGATACTGCTGTGGTGGATACAGCATCTTGTCTAGCCTTCTCAGATATTCTGTTGCTCATAGGCACTTTTTCCAGTTTTTCTCCTTGAGTGGTCTCATATTCCTTATCATCATCCTGGTGAACTGAAGAGTTATCATGAATGTCTGCTCTATTGCCAATTCTTTGAGCTTTCTTGGTTTTTATCTGTGGGTGCTGATGTGTTGGGATATTGTGGTCCCCAGAAAGTATGTCTTCAAATGCCAAGGCTGGAGGATCTAAACCATCTGAGCCATTCTTTGGAACATCAACATCATTGACTCCAGCTGGGTCAATTGGAATGAATTGAATGGATGGGGGGTCTTCACCATGATCTTTGTTGAGCTGTGAATTGGTTTTCAGGCCTGGGTAAAGGTATGTCACAGTCTCAGACTCTGCCAAAATAATGGTATCCAATGGCAGCTCATCCTGACTTGATACAGAGCCTGCTGTGAAATCAGTATTATCTACAGTAGACCAACTTTCTGTTATTTCCTCATTAGCTGGGTCCTCAGAAAAAGCATTCAGATGTGGTGCAGAATAAGTTGACTCAGAAGGTAAAAAGGTTGTTGGTGTGGGTTCAGTCCATATAGAGGGAGTTTCTGCAACATATGGAGTTTTAAGAGTTCCCAAAGTCCCATAAGCTATTGATTCTTCCACATGAGTGTGTGCTATTTTTGGTTCAGCAAGAAGTGTTCTGAAATCACTCTGCTCAGTACTTGCTGAAGAAATTGTGACTGAAACCAGTTCATCTTCATTGAAGAGAAATTCAGATGCTGAGGACTCTTCTGTATTAGGTGTTGTCTGCACAGCATTTTTCAAAGGGGGACTGCTAATAGGAGGTGGAAGGGTACCTTTCTGTTTCATGGATGAAGCCACTGTTGTTTTAATGATAGAATCAGTATGAGGCACTGCTGTACTCTTGGGAAGATTTTTTCCACGTACCTTGGCCAAAATGTCTGCCCAGTGCTGTGGATTAATCTGTTTGTTTGCCATGCTTATTCTCCTTCGAGATTCAAACACTCTCCGGCCTTCTGCAACATTACTCTCTGGGGCGCTTTCTAAATCTTTCCAGTGTTTCATTTTCCTCCTGCCTTTTTTATTTTTTTTATTCTGTGTCCTAGAGACAGCATCATTTCTTGGCTTACTAGATACTTCTTGGTCTTTTGGAGTAAGCATTCTCCTGGCAGAATAATCCATCTCTTCCATACCTGAACCCCCTTCATCCTCTATTACATTGTCTCTTATTTTCAAAGCAGTCTTAGAACCTAGGTGCTTTCTTAGTTGGCCTCTTTTTGATGACTTGTTTGCTCCTTTCTTATTCACTGTCACCTTAACAAGGAAGTGGTCCACTCCTTGCTGATTGATAGCTATACATTTGTAGTAGCCACTGTCACTGCTTTGGCCACTAGGGATAAATAAAGTCCCATTTTCTAACATATAGGCGTGTGTTGAGTTGGACAATACATTCAATATCTGTTTATTTGGCAGAAGCCAGCTAAGCTCAGCATCAGGTATTGCTAGGGCATTACAGGGCAACATGATTGGTTCTTCAGGATTTTTTTCAATTGTTACTATGTGTCTTTTTGTTGGTTGGATGATAGAAGGTTGGACAGAAACCCTGTATATCATTCTGTCCATCTCATCTCTCACTTGAGCAATGCATTGGTACAAACCAGAATCAGAACGACCCACAGATTTTATGATGAGCTGACCACTACTAAGGACAGAAAATCTGCTGTCTTGATTATTAAATGGAGCCTTCAACATGGAGCCATCAGGAAGCACCCATAGGAGAACTGGGCTTTCAGAGGCTTTCACATTGCAGCTCAAGTGGCAGACAGACCCTTCAACCACAGTTTGAGCTGTTTTCACTTTTTCACCCTGTTCAATCATTACCCAGGTTTTGCTTCTCTGCTGCCTCAGATCTTTGATTGGGATTATTTGTGAAAACTGGGTATACAGTGATAGTAATACTTTTTTGGCAGTACTCTGGCGTCGATTCAGTTGAATATCTACAGATGGTTGCATCACCCAAGAGGGTTCAGCAAGAATCTGGGCTTTCACCCCTGTGTAGTAGAGGGCATCATCATTTGTATCTTGCCTGTATTGATAACTGACTTTGGGGTCTTTGCTGAGCATGATCTCTCGTTGTAATGTTACTGGGACCTATAATAAGCTATCAATTTCCACAGTTTCTCATAATTTTCTCGATTCATTGGGCATTGTAATTCCAAGGCAATGGTTGCATTAATATCAATTTCCTGGGGATCACTTTGGTTTAGTTGAATTTTTGAAACATCTGTGGGCTTCTTGATTTCACAAGCCAAGTTCACTGTATTTCCATGCTCATCAGTCATATTTAAAGTGATGTTCCAAGGAGAGAATTGAACCTCTTCCAGAGAGAGAGAGCTGTCCTCCTCCTCCTCATCTTCTCTCTCTTCTTCATTGATGCTGCTACTGAAGTTTTGTTTGAGAGGAGACTGTATGACAGGCTTAGTACAAAGAATGTCTTTCAAATTGTGAATCTCCTGCTTGTTCAGCTGCTTGGGACTGGAACATGTGGAACACAGCTGGCCGCCTTCATATGCTTTGTCCTTTTTACATTTCAAAATCCCTAAAGTTAAACAATTGAATCAAATTAATGAACTAAGTAATGACAAGAAAATTAACGCACAAAGAATAGTAATTCACATAGCCAATCCAGTAAGAAAAATAATTCACACTTAAATATTAAGTTTTACAAATCACATTCTGCTTTACAACCTTGTGAGTCAGGTAGTACAAATATTCATATCTCCATTTTAGAGGCTGAGGGAAATGAATCTCTAGGTGAGAGCATATGACTAGTGAATGTCTAAAGTGGGATCCAGACCAATGATTTCCTAATTTCAAGTCCAGCTAACTATCTACTATCCAGCTAACTATACACTATGCCACAATGCCTCTAAGTCTTTCAGTATAAGAATCGTCTTCATCTTGGTGGCTATACACAATTTAAAATAAACGTGTGATATATTGGAAAGTGTTGCACAAGGCATGTATCAGAATTATATGCATTGAAAAGGCATACAGGGAATGCACATTGACGATATCATGGATCCAATGAAGAATTAAAGAAATAGGGCAAGAACTGAACTAAGAGACCAGATTACATTGCAAATAGCATTGCACTAGACAATATTTAAAGTCATTTTCATCTGTACAATTCCTTTACTTCCTTTATAATTTTCAATTTGGCTATCTATGGAAAGGATGACAATCTATGGAAAGACTACTTATGGAAAAGTAAAACAGATAATTGAAAAACACGGATAATCCAAAGCAAAATTTTGTTAATATTCCAACCTCTTCCTTCACTAAATATGAAATAGAACAGTCACAAAACTGACAATATGTTTTCTTATTGTCACTTTGTGAGCAGTGAAGAGTCTAAAGGATAAGTGACCCAGGTGACAAGGGGGAGACCTGAAGCCACTGCATAATCACCAAGTGAAATTATTACTACTGCTGAATTATAGTTAAAGACTGAAATGAGCAGAACCAGGAGAACATTGTACACAGTATAGCCACATTGTGCAATGACTGACTTTGATAGACTTAGCTCTTCTCAGCAATGCAAGGATCTAAGACAATTCCAAAAGACTCACGATGGAAAATGCTATCTACATCCCAGAGAAAGAACTATGGCTGGAATGCAGATGGAAGCATACTATTTGCTCTCCTTTTCCTTTGTTGTTTTGTTTTGTTGCTTCATTCTCATGGTTCCTCTCATTAGTTATAATTGTTCTTTACATCACCACTAATGGGAAAATATACTTAAAATGAATGTATAAGTACAGCCCATATCAGATTGCATGCCATCTGGAGGGTTGAAAGAGGGGGGAAATTTAAAATTCAAAATCATATAGAAGTGAATGTTAAAAACTGAAAGTAAATAAATTATAAAAAAATAAATCTACCTGTCTGAAAAAAAAAGAATGTATATTTTTAGGACTCAGCTACAAGTGAAACACTTATTAGGCAGTTAGGCAATTATGACTGGCCCTATAGACCATAATTATTGTCAATTAATTCCAACAAGCATTTATTAAATGTTTAACATATGCAAAGCAGTATAATAGGCATTGTGGACAGAAAGACAAAAATAAAATACTCCTACTCTCAATGTGTGTGTGTGTGTGTGTGTGTGTGTGTGTGTGTGTGTGTAGTTTATTACCACTTGGGAAGTTTAAAAAGTTAAAGAGAGAACAAAGCCCTCTGGGAAAAATTAAAGTAAGACAAACACTGACAACCGATAACTAAAGCAAAAGTTTGGTGGTTGTTGCAAGGGAAAATATTTTACCCGTAACATGCTTATGTAGATAGCTGGTGGTATCACTAGGATCTACTATATTTCCAAATATAGAATAGCATTGCTGATTTAAAAAAGTAAAAGCAAGAATATTTATTAATAAAAAATAGCTAACAAAAATAACAACTCAATACAATTAGTAAGGAATCAATATTTTGTGCTTAGATACAACAATTGGAATGTGCAAAGGCATAGAATACTTTTTCATTACACGTAGATGGCCATATTAGAGGTCACTACTTGTTTAGGCCAAGTAGATAAATATATGAATGCAGAAATAATAATTACATTAACAAAAGTTAGATATTGGGGAGGAGTAGACAATTCATGATCATTGGGCAGTTTAAACCCTGAACCTTCTTTATTTAGAAAGGTGGAAGTTTAAAGAAAAAAACTGTCTAAGCAATAAAATGAATGCATTAAGATGTCTCTAACAAAAAAACAGTTGGGGCGATGGGTTCCTTACTAGTCAATCATCTGTGATTCTAAGATCAGTCAGTTATGCACTAAAGTTCTGTAGGGAAGTCAGTGCATGCTGGAACATGAATGAGATCAAGGTAGCTGCACAAATTATTGCAATCTGACAAAGCCATTAAAATAATGTTTAGTTCAAAGGAGAAGCTTTTGGTGTGAAATATGCCAGATTTAACTTCTTTTTTTTTCTTTTAGCAAGAGTTATTTTTCATCAAATAATCTGGAAAGTTAGATAATTCTGTTGACATGGTAAGTGGAAAATTTAATCATACTGTAAGATGATAAATATTTCACCCACCCAAATTAAGAACTGAGGTATTCTCCCTTGACTTTTCCATATTCTAAGTGTTCACATTGTCTTGTTTCTATGAGATTATGAGGTCCTTGAAGTCTGTGCCAATTTCATCTTTGTAGTACCATGCATGTGAGTGCTTAAAAATGTTTGCTGATTTTAATTGATCTGGATGCCACAGTGCAACATAGTATATACTTGATGAAGTTTTGGACTTGAAATTGAGAAAACCTGGGTATGAATTCTGTCTTAGCCACCTAGGAGTTGTGTAAGCCAGGACAAGTAATTTCACCTCTCAGCCTCAGTTTCCTTATCTGTAAAATGGGGATAATATAACTGTAGTACTTCACGGAGCTGTTGAGAAAATCAAATGAGGTACTTTATTCAAATTACTTTTCAAATCTTAAATCACTAAAGACTATTATTATTGCTCTTTCTCCCTGGATATTTTTTAACTATCTAAACTCTGATCCCTTCAGGATCAGTGTGAAGATACCTAATTGCATTAGAATTAATTAAGTATTAGTGTACTCATTTCAAAAGTGACCACGCAAATGTGATTCAGGTACATTTATCATGTGACATAAACAAAAAATTAGGCTAATCCCATTGCAATGATGCATAAATTCATTTCTATGTTTAGAGAAAGTGTTCAATTATGTCACTCCTTAAAGACAAAGCAATATTAAAGCTTTCCTGAAAAATGGAGTGTTTTGAAACAGAAAACCAGGAAGACAGTCTATCTCTTACCTCCCAACTAAGCTGTCATAGATTCAAAAACACACATATGTCCTAGCTTTGCAAATTTTTCTTCAATTTTCTTTAACTTTCTTAATCTTCCATGCTACCTTCCTCCTAGCATGGAAGTAGCATTTGTTGTACATTTCTTCCTAACTAGAATGCCATTTAATTTTCTAGAATGTAGGAATTTTTTGATAGATGACATCTCAGCATCGTTTGAGCTTTTGAGATCATTACTGTTTGGCAGTCAAGTATCTAATTAAGATCACAAAATTGAAACATTAGAAAACATTTTAGTTAGAACTCCTATCCAGTGTAGGACAAATATCCTTTGTGATGGGGAGCCACTGTTTTGGAGGGGGGAGGAATGAAAAATTCTAATTAATTAGTTATTATTAATATTATTTATTATTTTTAATATTCCCTAAATTCAACTACTTTCCGGTCATTTCTCACCCCACCCCACCCCAGTTAGAACCTTTCACTTGTTCGCTGAGATGCTGGGCTCTCATAAAGTAAGTGTTTTCTTCATCTTCCCCAGAAGCAGGCCTGTAGACCACCTCTGGCCATCACTGCATATAATCCTACTCTTTGCATTCCAGCTTCTCTTTATGGTTGTCTTCCCCCATTAGCATGTAAACTCTTCAAATGAAGGAACTTCCTTGCTTGCTTTTACTTGTATCTCCAGGGCTTTGCATAGCTTAATAAATCTATCTAATATTGAGTAGAAATGTATCTCTCTTTCAACATATACCCCTCCTAACTCTGTCTTCTAGAGCAATGCAAAATAAGCCCAGCCCTTCTTCTTGTAGCATTTTCTTTGTACCTCTCTCATGTCTTTATCATGTATTATTCTACATCCAACTTCTGAGCTGCCACAGAAGCTAATGTGTTCCCATTCATCAGAGGTCCTTAATCAAATGTATGTTGTTTTTTTCAGGTTGGAGTTGGACTAGACACATAAGTCCCTTCCAAATCTGAAAGTCTCAGTTTCAGTGACTATGTAAAGATGTCAAGTTTCCCTATTAAATTGTTCAGTAACATAGCAGCCATGTTTTGATGAAAACTCTTTAAAAGTCTGTGCCTAGTGAAATGATTTGCATAGTTGATAAATTTAATAAATACTCATTGATTTGGTTTTATATTTTGTAATGGCAACTCTTCAAAGTTTTGATGATGTCAGTCCCTCTTGCTTTATTATCTCATCTCCAAATATTACCCCTTCCTTCTACTATTCCTCAGATAGCACAGTTTTCAGATCATTCATCATTGTAACCACCCTCCTCTGAATTCAGTCTAGGTTATGTATCATGTAATATGTGCTGCCTCAAACTGACAATCCTCTACATTTCCATAAATGGAATCAAAGTTGCATTTTACAAGTGGGGTGTGTGTGTGTGTGTGTGTGTGTGTGTGTATTTGCTTCACTCAAGTACAGATGGGTAGCCTTGGCTTCTATGTATGGAGCCTAAATTTCTTTCACAGATGCCTAGATGGCATAATTTGAATGTTGTAATATCTTACCAGCAAGCAGTTGGAGTATAGACCTGCACATAGTAGGTACTTAATAAAAGTCTGTTGGTTCTAATCAAATAATAGTATGAGGAGTAGGTACTTAATAAATGTTGGCTACATTATATTGAAGTCTTACCTTTAGATCTTGCATCCCATTCAAGGAGCCATTTTAACCCACAGTCACAAGACCATGGATTTCCATGGAGATAAAGATTTTCCAGAAGTGGCATGTTTGAGAGCATTCCAACTGGCAGAGTTTTGATGACATTTTCAGATAAATAAAGGTGTCTTACTGTAGAGAGTCTAAAATAATCCAGAAAGGCAAATGTGGAAAATGTGCTAGGATGAAGCTGATGAAGCAAGTTTCCTTCTAAATGGAGTAACCTCAAAGAAGTTAAACCATTAAAGGCTTGTGGATGGATGAATTCAATCTTATTATGATCAATGTGTAGTCTCATTAAGCTTGAAAGACCCTGGAGGGTTTGTGCTGTTATGACTCTCAACTTATTGTAGCTGAACTTGAAGACCTACAGTAACAGGAAAGAATATTATTGTTCATGTTTAAATACCACAGAAAAGAATAGGGAGCAAGAACAAAGAATGGTGAAATAATTATATTGTACTTCCTCATTAAATGTCAAGAAATAGCTATTTTATTGATCATTAAAGAAAACTACTTTTTTTCAGTCCTTGTTAATGGATTGCATAGGCTGTAATTAATGATGTTCATAAATTCCAAGTTTTACCTGAAGAGAGATTAGATCTTTTAAAGCTCCATTAGGTATACTTGGGATGTCATTGCCATGAATCATGAGCAGCTCCAGTTTGGTAAGGCCTGCAAATGAGTTTTCTGATATGGACTGTATGCTATTAAACCTGGAGAATAAAGAAATAGTGCATTGTTAGAATGCATATGTGTAAGATCTACCAGTCTGCTTACCCAGGTGCAAGTTAACTAGCTGGGAATTTGAAAGTTATATTGGCTCAGATCCTAAAGAACACCAGTCTACCTTTGTTCCAATGAAAGGCAAGGTCCAAAAGCTAAACGAAGCATTCTTTATGAGGCTATATTTAATTGGAGGCCAGTCACTGGAATTTGTTCTTTAACATTTACCATTTCAATTAACCAGTCATTGTTCTTTGTTGTTGTTTTATTTTTAAATAAAAACGCAATAAATGAGATATAAATTTTTGATTGTTACTGATCCATATGTCTCCTCACTAAAATGCTTCTCAGAAGTGGTAATAATGAATGGCATCTGACCAATTCTGGTTAGGAAAAAAGATTGACAAGAGAGGCCATCAGAAGCACCATGGTGCTACCTTTCAAGAAGTAGTATACAGTCACCAGAAATAGAGGTTAAGGAAGCAGCCCTGGAAAATCTCATTTCACAATGTTTCACAGGATGCCCTGATCAAAGATCATAGTCACTGGTACCTATAGAGATTCAGAATTTACAAATATATTTACCAGCAATATTTTCTTAGGCTAGAAAACCCATATATATCATTGTTTATTCCCACTTCTGAAAACTTTAAAGATTTAATCACTAAAGACTCAGTTTTGAAATGAATGGGAGCAGAGATTGGGAATAATATATATCAACTTGGGGGAAGGCAGTGCCAAACTATTCTGCTCCAAAAACTCTATTTTGAAAACATTACAGACTTGCTTTAAGTCAACAGACAAAAATGTTTCTGATTTTACTTCATGTACCTAAGGGACAAGGGGTGACTGTTTAAACATTGAGAGTCCACAAAAATACGTGTGTGTGTACTTGGTGCGTGTGTGTCTATAAAGAGGGAGGAGTTGGAGGGAGAGGAGAGAGAGGGAAAGAGAAAGAAGAAGAGAGAATAGCTAGATACTAAGTTCCTCAAGGCTGTGTTTACAACTTGCCCCATTTTCTTGGAAACAGATGAGTTTGGTGCTAGACTATTAATCATTAAATCAATAGGTAGGGCCAAGGGTAAAGCACACGTGTATTTCTCCTTATAGCCAACTTTTGAAAGAACCTTCTAGCTAAAAAATTATGAGTACAGGAAACACAATATCCAGCAGCAAAACCATTCCTTGCTATAATTTCAATGACTTCAGAGGACCACTTTAATGTTCACATCATTACATAATGCCATCTTATCCAAAGGAAAAAAAAGATAGCATTATGGCAATATATTAATGGAAAAGGCTTTCAAACATTTCCTTCTTAGTTATCTCAACCCAAAACTGTTTTGTAAGAAAGGCAGGAATAGCCAAAACAATGCATACAATAATATATATATATATATATATATATATATATATATATGTATATATATATATATGTATATATATATATACATATATATATATGTGTGTGTGTGTATGTGTGTGTGTGTGTGTGTGCGTGTGTGCATGTATGTCCAAGCCTCCATTGTTAGCCATGTTTCACACACTGATCTTGAATGTCCTGCATTCACCAAGTTCTCTATTCCCATTTTGAGCTTCTATTGAGTTTTCCTGAATATTATGCAAATGGAAAGGAAAAGGAAAAGAACTAAATCTGTGCCAGTTAAGTATTATATTTGCAGAATCATTGCATGTTGGAGATGGAAGAGACTTTAAAAATGTTCTATTCTAATTCCCACAGTTTTCAGATTTGGCAACTGAAGTCTAGTTAGAACATAGAGCTAGTCAGTAGTAGAACCAGAATCATAGGATCAAAGATTTAGAGTTAAAAGAGATCTTAGTGGCCATTGAGTCCAACTCCTTCATTTTACAGATGAAAGAAGTGAGGCACAGAGAGGGTAAGTGACTTGCTCAGGATCACAAGCAAGTATCTGAGGCAGGCTTGAACCCAGATCTTCCTGATACCAAATCTAATGGTTGGTCTCCAGACTGTTAGACTAATAGGCTGATACTGAAAGTAGTCAGTCAGGGAAGTATGATGGGAAGTACATTAACACATAGAAGTTGGCAGAAACAGATGCACCTCTAGATAATCCCTGCCATGTGGATGAAAACTATTTGTAGAGTATATAACAGGGAAGCTAGCAGCAAAGGATTGCTTCTGCTAATGGAAATGCTCATCTTGCTCACTGAGCTCCAAGTTGAATCTGACTGAGTTGAGCATGAAGGAGACAGAGAAACATGTTCCTTCAATGAAGTCAGAGGTCATGATAACCTATGTACAAGTGTCTACCATATTCTTAGAAATCTGGGTTTCTTCATCTTAATATGATTGTTTCCTGTATCTCTCTGTTGGTCTCATTTAACTCAGACACATAGGGAATAAATGCTTGTACATAGTTCCCTTGAAAGAGTATTTGCCATGTATTATCACAGATTATTTCTAAATGAGATTACAGAAGCAGAGATCTTGGATTTCTACCCCTCCTCCATGGGATTATGTTTTTGATACACAAGCCCTATGACACTCAACTATTTTCTGCCTACTAAATATCTCCTTGCAGTTAGGTAATGGCTTCAGTGGAGGCTTTTCATATCATTTTCAATGTATTGTTCATAAAGATATATTTCATTCTGGTAGAAAGAGTAGTAAGCATTTTAGGGGGAGTCTAGACCTGTGATTTTGCTGGTGAAAGGAGATGCTTGCAAGGAAACTCCTCTTACCAGTTCAGAGACACACTTTCCTACAACATATAAACTTAGGAAATGCCTAGAGCCATTGGGAAGTCAAATGCCTTGCCCACAACCACACAATCTGTATAAGAATGAGGTGAGATCTGAATTTGGGTTATTGTGTTTTAAAGACAGCTCTAGGGTCAACACACCCTGCTACCTCTCAAGACTTATTTAAATAGTATCACTTACTTGATGAATTCAAATCCATAGGTTTCTAATATTTGTCTTGAGCAGACCTTGTGTGATGTATCTGCTCTGCAGTATGGAGATATCAACAAAATGCCCAGGAAATCAATGTTTGTATGAAACAATAACATAAAGCTCAAGCAAGACAGTTAATGAATCTGAATAATAAGAAGCCAACCCTCCCCCCCAAAAAAAGGTCACCTTTCAAATTATGTTTTTGCACTGGAAACCCTCTACCAGGGGTAGGGAACTTGTGGCCTCAAGGCCACATGTGGCCTTTTAGGTCTTTGGGTGCAGTCTTTTGACTGAGTCCAAGTTTTACAGAACAAATCCTTTTATTAAGCAGATTTGTTCTATGAAGCTTGGATTCTATTAGGTTGAGGAATAATCAAACTTGACAACTACAACATCCTGTTCTATAACCTATGATCATGATTCTGCAACATAATTCACAACTCACATGAGAGAGGTAGATTACCCCGTAACACATTAATTGTTCTTGGACTACTTTTTTTTTTTGCTAAGCTAAGTAAACTCAAGCAGATTGAATATAATTATATTATATTATTATATAATAGAAAATAGCACATTAGATTTGAAGTCAGAGGAGATGGATTCATATCTTGGTTCTGCCAATCACTACCTGTGCCACTTGAGTAAATCACTTAACCTCTCAAGGCCTTAGTTTTCTTATCTCTAAAGTGAGGAAGTTGGATTCAATTGCCTCCAAATTCTGCTCCAGATCTAACATCTATCACTATCTATGATCATATTAAGAGGATCATGGGGTTATAAGCCAGTTTCTCTTCCAGATGAGCTCATAGATGTACATGATTTTTCCTTGGAACCAAGGCCTTTCTGTGGGCAATAAGAAAAAAGTGTGATAAAAGAAGGTATGGAATTATAACCAAGATGGATGATAAATAAACATATGGAAACAGAAAGAATGTCATAGTTAGAAACAAAAGGCAAGGAGATCCTTAGGAAGGAGGAAGTATTGAGTGGTTAATATAGGGCTGGTGCAGTTGTCAGAATACCTGAGTTCACCATTTCCTAGCCATTTGATCCATGACAAGTTACTTAATGTCTTACATACTATTTATTGCTGTTGTTGTCCAGTTGTTATGGTCTTTGACTCTTCGTGATCCCATTTAGGGATTCCTTGGCAAAAATACTGGAATAGTTTGCCATTTCCTTTTTTTTTTCTTTTTACATATGAGGAAACCAAGGCAAACAATGTAAAGTGACTTGCCAAGGATCATAAAGCTACTGAGTTCTGAGGGCAGATCTGAATTCAGGTCTTCCTGACTCCAAGCCCAATGCTCTATCCACTGAACCATCTAGATAATGTTTATTCTCATCTGTAAAACCATAGGTGTTAGAATAAATGCTTTCCAGATCCCTTCTGCTTCAGATATTTTAAGATCCTGTAAGAAGATGTTATGCAGAAAGATATTGATCACTTTTTAAAAAATTATATAGCTTATAAATAATTAATTAGATTTTAAAATAACAAGAAATTTGAATAAGTACTTGTGGAAATAGCTTATTGTCTTATTGTGCCCATTAAACTCTTTCCCCCTTTTCTTCCTGATAGACAAAGTCATTCTAGATGACTAGATCTGAGTGGGGGGTGGAGGGGACTAGATCTGTGATTTCATGCATGTAGGAACTCCCAGCGACAAAACTCTCTCTACTGATTTGGATTGGCAGCTGCTCTGCCTAAGTTGCCTAGGAGAACTGAGAGGTTAACTGACTTTCCCCAAGGTTGCATAAGTAGCATGTATCAAAACAGGAATTAAACACAGATTTTCATGATTCTAAGACCATTCTCTAACCATTCAATGACATCTGCCTCTGAGAGGATCATTTTAATAGACTTCATTTTTCAATAGTTCATATTACTACTTCTGCTCATTAGTATCTGAATATGTGACACTCAGGCAGTTCTTGCTATACAATTTGCCAAGTTTTGTTTTTGAAATAAAGTGTTTAAAGGCACGTTTAAATTCTTCTTGACTATTTACTCATGAGTATACCTTTCAGGCATGTGTTTGTTTATCCATTATATAGAAGACAGTATACTATACTGGAAAAAAAAAGTTTTGAATGTTGAGTTAGAAGAACTGGGCGTGAAAGTATAGGAAGTGACAGCTAAGAATAAGTGTATGACTATGAGTAAATTACGAGGCAACTGGGTGGTGCAATGGATAATAGAGTACTGGGTCTGGAGTCAGAAAGACTTTTCTTCATGAGTTCTCATCTCCCAGAGTTGAAATCTGGCCTAAGACACAAGCTGTGTGACCCTGGGCAAGTTCCCTGTTTGTTTCAGTTTCCTCATCTATAAAATGAACTAGAGAAGAAAATGGAAACCCATTCCAGTTTCTTTACCAAGAAAACCCCAAATGGGTCATGGGTATGACTGACAACAACAACAAAAAAAAAGAGTAAATTGCTTAACTTCTTGAAGCCTTCATTTATTCTTCTCTAAAATAACATTTTCTCTACCTCTTTGTAAGATGTAAATTAGATGTAAAGGGGTATGTGTTTTCTTATTAAAATAACAGAAATACCATCAAAAGGAATTGTCATAATTTGTTACTTATAAGTCAATTTTCCCTGTGGGTCTATTACCCACACATGTCTCTAAAAAACTAAGACCTCACTGGATCAAAAGATATCTTAGAAATCATATTAGGCCCTCATTTTACATGCAGTGAAATTGGGGATCATTGACCCATGGTAGCAGAAGTATCAGCTAAGATAGGACTCCACTTCATGTGTTATAATAATAAAATGTTCTTTCCACTATTAAACACCCTCTCCCTAGTTTCAATCCTATGGAGAAGGAATTAAAGGGACAACAGAGACAATAATTGTTCCAGAAGACATTATATTTTAAAGAAACCATGTTAGAAGGAAAGAGGCCAGGAATGCCATAGGGAATGCTATACTAGAGTAGAGAATCTACTTTGAGTATGAATCAGAAGTATATTGTTTTCCACAAATATTTAGATTCAATTCCTATGGTGCTCCCCTCCTTCATCTACTTTCTTCTGTCAGCATATGAACCTGTTTTGAAAGACCTAACCAAACATTAATTTTTAGTAATCCATATTCTGGTCCCTAAGAAGGAGAGGACCAAGGATTTCAATAGGCAACACAGATATATAAGCTGGAGTGATTCACCCTTATTCATAAGTATAGTGGCTCACTGTGAGAGTGAGTCCATTTGCCCTGGCCTGGAAGACAAGTCTAAGGGGAAGAAGACTGGATTCATAGTCATGGGATCAGGGTTCAAGACCCAATTCTATCACTTATAACCTGTGAAATCTGGGGAAAGTCACTTTGCCCCCTCTGAGTTGTAGTTTCCTTTTACATAAAATAAGGAGGTTGGATAAGACAACCTCTAGGATCTCTTCCAGCTTTCAATATGTGATCTCACTTTATGTGCTCAAATGAGGCATGTCAAGAATAAGCTTGATCACTCCTATATAATTCTCCAGAAGCTATTTTCAAGAGGAAGAGAAAGTTGAAGAAGCTTCCAGGTTGAAGTGATGACTTGGAAGACATGTTCAAATTCTAGAAACATGAAATTGCCTAAAAAGCAACCTGTGAGTAAGGGAGGCAGGACAGGTTTTCTCTCTTCTTGATAGTACATAAATATAAAAAAGGACATGTTGTTTAGGACTGCAGAGCAATGTCATCTACATAAGAAATTGAGTTTTAAAATGAATAATTTATTATTTATGAAGCTCTTAAGAAATTCTAGAAAGGTGTCATAAAGTTTAATGAAACCACTTCTGAAAAAAAAAGGCCAATTAAGCAGACGATAATCCCTTTTTTTCTTTTTTTATATTTGGAAAGTAATTTATGGGAAAGTCCTCCAGATCCTCTTGTGTAGGAACAGGAGTTATTTCATTATGCACTGATTGGGTATGTTGTATACAGTTGTGCAGTAACATGATCTTTCCTCAGTATCCTGCCAACAACTTCACCTTCTTCTTGAAAGTTTTAAAGCCTTTCCAAACTACTAAAAAGGCAACTCAAATTCTAAGTTTTATATGTAGTGGACATCTACCTCTCCTTTCCTCTACTCTGTCACATTATACAATGCCATTTTTTTCTCTTTTGGGGTATTCCTTCTCTCAAGACAACATTATAGTAGTTAAACATAGTTATGGTAGAACAGAATTATATTAATCCATTTTTCAAAATTGTATAGCTAGTAGCAATATATTTTGAATCAGTTCACTCCCTGAATTAATTGTTCACATGTCTATAATATTATTATAGATTAAAACAAAATCTTGTTGCCATTCACTTTCAAAAATTAAAAAAAAAACAGCAGTGAGCTTCCACTTTTTTATCTTTGCTGTTTTATGTGGAAAAGCTATCAGGGCATCCTAATATACTGCCCTTATTCAATAGATTTTTTTTTTACTGGTCTCTCCTTCTCATTTTTAAATATTTATCTCGGGTGTTGAATAAAAGTAACCATTGCTTTCTACTGGAGAGGAGAATAAAATTTGACACTGAGAAAACTGAACTTTTGGATATAATGTGAAAAGAAAATTTAAGCTTGTGTTTGTAATGGGCTGAAATCCTTTTCCTTTTGACCTTCCAAGGGTAGTTGTGAGAAGAGAGTTTTGTTAACTGTAAAGTGTTACAAAGGCTCAACTGTCACCACTGTTATTATCTGATTTGTCAAGAACTTTAGCACATTCAAAGATCCACTAGTATTCCATTAAAGAGGATATATCCAACATTTCTTTTATTATTTGACAAAATTCAAGCCACATTCCTCCTTACTCCCTCTCAACTGAAACAGGGAGAGGAAAATCATATAATTCTACCTTTTAACCATTGTCCACAGGAGAATTGCTTAGTCGTGCCTTTGCAGGGTGATGTGCAGAATGGGCACTTACAAATGCATATTAGTTATATCCCCAGAAACATACATAGATAGAATAGTCCCTAAATAGGAAGTGCAGATAATCAGAGCATGTGTAGATGAGAAGCAGAGGGAAGGGACAAGGAATCTAAATCTCCTTTTCATCTATGTTAACCAAAATATGGAACTCGTGTTCCAGAATGGGACTAAACAAGCTTTATCTCCCCTGTGGGAAAAGTGATAAACCTGAACAAATGTCAGATACATAGAAATGGAAATATTTAGCTTTCCATTTTTATTTCCCAGGCTATGCAACCGCCATCCCTGTCTGATTTTCAAGTGATTCAAACCATGAGGGTTCCTACACCATTATTGAGAATAGTATTACATGGTCTATTGCCTTGGACTTGCAAAGTTTTCCTTATTACCTTAACTTTTTTTTATTGTCTCATTCTACTATTTCACCTATTCCCACTGAACTGAATTATGATCTCTTTAGCATTGTTGTATATTTAAATTTTACTTATATGATTATAGAACTCATTACTTCCTTTAAAAAATATAGCACTTCATTTTCAAGAAAATAGTCCAACAAAGAAGCTTTTCAGGCATTTATTTTCCTATTTTCTGAAATTTCTGAATCATCTGCCATCTTTCCACAATCAAAAGGATCACAAAGTTTGTAGTAAAGAGACCATTCATAAGCAAAAAGAGAAGTAAAATCACAACAAAATTCAAAAGAATGAAAAAATAATAGTTCTATTTGGCATAATGCATAGAAATACCCATAAAGAGGGTATTTTTCAAATTAACTATTTTTCAAAGTAACTATTTTTTCAAATAGTTCAAATTAAATATCAACTTTTTTTATATGTCAATACCAAGCACCTAGTTGACTTTTAAAAAGTCACAATATTACACTCATTCTTTTTGCTCTGCTAAAATGTTTCCAAAAGGTTACTCATATCACACCATATTTAAAGAAATTAGCAGAATATACATTAATTTCCCAGAATCATTAAGGCAACACCAGATCTCCATAACTAATATTGTCAATAAAACTTCTTACTAAATTGAAGTTGATAAGAAACATCCTTGTTTTTAGACCTTGTGAAGCCCATTTCATATGAGAAGTGATTATGGATTTTATAAAAGGACAACATTTAATATAAAGACTTCCTTCTATTCCACATCTATATTTAATTATTCAAAGGTTATTAAGAAAAAAATCTACATATTTTTAAAGTTCTTAGAAAATTGTGGTACAAACCCCAAATTGATTCTTTCCACATGCTTAGAAATCCTTGCTGGCACTGAAGCTAAAGATCGAAATGTGCAGTGAACTTCTGTAGGAACATAGCATGCACATGGGTGAGGGCATGCAAGTGAATCCTGAGGATGTCCCCACAACAGGATCAGCACCACGGATAGTGCCTCCAAAGTTGCCTTCTGCATCTTGTCAAGCTTCATTATTTTTGGTACCTGTTTTACAATAATAATGATGATGGTGATGATGATGATAGTAACAATCATAATAATAAAATATGCTTTTAGTTTTGATGAGCCATTAGTTTCTTTTTCTAGAACTGTTTTCTAAAATTATATTAAACTAAAGGACTTTCCTAGACTTCAAATAATAAATGGATGTTTAGCACCCTTATGTCATTTAAGAAAAGCAGCATATACTTTAATTTTTCCCTTACACTTTGTTTTATATTCCACAAACTCAGAGTGGTTAGTTACTTTCTAAGCTTCTTATTTTTTGTATAATGCTCAAATGAGCTATGATCCTTTCTTTCACAAAATGTGATTAGATTAAAAGATCAACCATCACCCTTAAAAAAGAATTTCACAAATGATTTCATTGATATATTTTTAAAATTTTCAATATCATTGGTGATAATTGGTAATGTTTTCCAGGGGCAAGTTCTACCTGTCAAAGAGTTTCTTAAACATATGTTGCTATTTTCATACTTCCATGACATTTCCAGCTATGAACCAATAATAAAAACCTTGCTAGGGTGTGGAAAGACATTCATTTCACCAGTGTTTCATTTGAATAAGACCATTCTTTTCATTAAAAGGAACCACATGCACTACTTCATGACAAACAGAGGTTGCTTGTCAAGGGACATCATAGTCTTCATGTTTGGTTTCCTCTATGGAAACTTTTATGAGCAGAATAGCAAAGAACTATCTTTTCCCCGAATTTCAGGGGTGGAAGAGTCTTCAGAGACCAAGAACATTTAAATGAGCAAAAAGACTGGACACATAAAAAAAGCAATAATAGAAATACTCCAGAAGCTACTTTTCATCTTTTCACACAAGTCTAATGATCATTACACAAAATTTTAAAAATACACAGCAATTCTACATCTTTTAAGATATATGTTGCTTTACATCAAAATAGTTCTACTTCGTATGGAATGAAAACAAATTAAAAAAATATATTGGTCCTTTTATTCCCCAGTCTCCTGGAAAATTATAAAATCCACAATAGATAAATGACTCTCCTCACCCTTACCATTTGGAACAAAAGGAAACAAAACAATACAGATATTAGAAGGGGACGGGTAGAATTAAATGGTCCAGGAATCTACATTTTCTCCAAACTCTGTTTCCCATCTTAGGCGTGGTGAGGAAAATGGAAGGGGGGCTCTATACAGAGGTAATAGTTGAATCTGGTTCTTAAGAGGTGAACTTTGGCGCCACGTCAGGGGAAGAGTTTCTTCTCTGGCCTGAGTCCTTCACGCCTTTGCTACTCAAGTCTGACACAGGTAGTAGTAGCCTTTTCTCAAAGGGATGCTACTAAGACGACCAACGTTTCTCTGACCCGCTGGCTGCCTGACCAAAGAGCTCATATTAGGCTTCCCACAGAAATGACTCCCACACCACTCATTTTCTCCTCTCTTCTGCAGCTCTTTCTTCCCAAACCTCATTCCCTCTTTGGAGAACTCAAGGGAAACCGACTGTATGGCTAGCTAAAATCCACAGGGATCTCACTGGGCTCGGGTTCCAGAAGGGGGATGGGGAAGAACTCAGGAGGACCCAGAGCAGTAGCTAGCTGCACATCCCGAGTCTTCAGCCAGTTTCCAAAGCCTCTCGGTGGCTCTCTGGAGGCTGCTCCAGACTGAACCGCTAACCAGAGACAAATTGGGGCGGGGAGAGAATGAGTCAAACTTCCTTTCTCTCAGGGAGGCGAACAATTTATTTGGGCCGGCCTGCTCGCTCTACTCCTGGACGAGCTCCAGATCCTCTGCTCTCGTGCGCAAGGAGCGCAGAGCCATAAATTACGCTAATACTAATAACAGGGGCAGCCTGAGGCAGGCTCTCCAGCAGCTTCTCTCCCGGATTGACGCCAGATCTCATTCTCCCTTTAGGGCACGCTGATGACTTCCCCAGCTTCCTTCGCTGAAGCGAGAATAATTGCGGGAGCTTTAGTTCCTTTGTCGCGGAACTCAAAGTCTGGGTTTTAGCTTATTTTCCTCTCTAGGGTCGAAATCTTGACCTCGAGAGCGAAGAGAACGGGGATTGTAGGGTGCGGTGGAGGGGATGCTCTCGGTGTTTGGAGAACGTAGTGGGAAGTGGGGGAGTTGCATCTTCCTTTCTCCCTCTCTTGGACATTTCAAGGGTAGATTCTGCCCCACCTGGAAACTCCTTTGACGATTCTCTAGCGTCTCAGAGCAAGACAGCATTATATATGTATATACATATGTGTGTGTATATATACACACATACATACCTACATATATACACACACATACATACAGATGTATCTACATCTATTTGTGTGTTATGTATATAGTCAACGCGCAAAGGCATCTTGAAGGCAGCAGGGTTTTGGTAGGGGACCTGATTCAAATCCAACCGCTCTGTAAATGCAACCCTTCTTCTCTGCTGCAATCGGCATATACCCTGCAGAATTTGAGAGTTTTAACTAGCCCCTAAGCTTGTAAAAGAAAAGTAGCTGAAAGCAGTTAAAACTGAGTCTTCCCGGGCCTCCAAGATTTCTTCCAGGAACAATGCATGGGCCACCCCCCAGACCTACTTCCCTCTCTCCCCTTTTCTCTTCCTTTCCCTCCCAAGGTTAAGCCATTTTGATAACAGTTATCCATTTTTCCTTTCTGAACCAGCTGCAAAATGTGTGTGAGGAATGGATAAGGAGGTACAAGGAAAGCCCCCAACAGCCACATTTACCTGAAGTTTGGAAAAGCGACGTCCTACACATCAGTCTGCAGACCCCATCCTCTTCACACGGTGCCAGCGGAGGCGAAAGCTAGGAACTCATGGATAAGGCTTGTGGAATGAGCTCTTTCCACGAATTCTGGGCTCCTGGGCTTTTTATTCCACAGCACCAGCGTTTTCCAAAGTCCACGCCTCACCACCACCTCCACCCTGCCCCACCCAGGGGGAGACAATGCCACGAGCCAAACGTCAGGGACCCTTTCGTTGGCTGGGGTCTGAGGTCACCCTTCTGGACCCCTCTTCATCTTGCCCCATCCAGAAGAGAGAAGAATGCAAGCATCCCTGCTCCAAAGCCCCACTTAGACAGCTAAAGTACCATCAGCGATGACGATGACAATGACAAGAGCAGCAACAACAAAGATGCCCTTTTGAAGAGTCTTCCTTTTTCCAGAGAAAATCCAGAAATCCCAGCTGGGGAAGGAGAAAAGAGAGGAATTCAATCGGAGTCCATTCAGAAAGTCTGCTGCTTTGCCCAGAGCTCTTTTCCCAGAAGTGTTGGAAACTTTTCTTCTTTTCCTTTAAGGGCAGAAAGAAGTAACAAAGTTTTCACTCCTCCGTGAAGAAGTGAGTTTTCTCTGGCAGACAGCTCAGAGCCCGTGTGCAGGCAGGATCAGACTCTCCAAACTAGCATAAGGAGAGCAAGATTGAGGTCTTGCAATACGAGACCGGCCCTCCCTGCTTTTCTCCCTCCTCCTCCTCTTCTTACTTCCCCCTCCCATTTTCTCTGCCGGTGAGGTTGAAGTAGGAGTACACTAGTCTTGATCTCTTCTTCTAGGATAGGAGATTCTCAGGGATGATCCCACTAAGCATTGAGGGAATTATCTGTAAGGATAATAAGTTTCCTATGGTGAGTAGGTGAGATGACTTTGGAGGGGAAAATAGGAAGGAAAGATGTAGTTAGTGCCCATTTTCCTAGTCTCCAAGGACAAAGGAGGATTCAAGTATAATTTCTGGGAAGAACAGTACAGGAGAGACAAAAGCAGGAAGAGGTGGAATCTATCAATCAGAGAGTATAGCTTCTACAGGAAAGAGTGAAGAGAAGGAAAAAGGAGAAAGTGGGTAAAAGGAAAAGTCACTATTTGTTTCCTCTATGATATCCACAGAAATTAATCAATGAACAAATATTTACTGAGTGCTCATGTGTCCATTATCATGCTTTGATGCTCTCAGTGGCTCTGTGATCTAATCCAGTGGGTACTCCCTTCACTGGTGCAGGTCACAATCTGCAAACATATTTTTTTCCTATGTGGTCTTGTCACCTTTGTGACCTTGGATTAGTCATTTAGGAATTATGAGAATGTTCTGCAGCTCACTTATTTGTATTATGAGGATTTGAACTTAATGACCTGTGAGGTTTCTCCAGTTTTAAATCCATGAATCCATTAACCAAGTTAGTTAATTTCCTTTTTGACCTTACAATGCTATAGGTTTACTTAGAAAAGGACATAATATTTAAAACACCATTTCAGTTTAAAATACTTTTTTTTAGTGCCTGAATTTTCTCTCTGATGATTCTTCCTCGGTCTCTTTTGTTTGATCTTTATCCAAGCCATTCCCTTTAATTGTGGGTGCCCCTCAAGATTTTGTCTGACACCTCTTCTTTTCTTTCTCTCAACACTGCAGTCTATCTTCCACTCAGTTATAAAAGTACTCTTAAAATACAAATCACTGCCTTAATCAATAAATTCCAGTGTCTTGCTATTGCCTCCAGGATCAAAGAAAAAAATAATCCTCCATATGGATTTTAAAGGTCTTCATAACCTAGTCCCTTTCTACTATGTCAGTATCCTTACATCTTATTCCCTTCCATACAGTCTACAATCCAGTGACCCTGACCTGCTTGCTACTCCTCACATAAGACAAAGTACATCTCCAGACTCCAGGCATTTTACTGGCTGTACCTCATGGCTGGAATGTTGTCCCTCTTGTCTTGACCTCAGAGCTTCCCTGGCTTCCTTCAAGTCTGAGTTAAAATCCTACATTCTGAAAGAAACCTGTCATGGTCAATCTTATGGCTGTTGCTTTCCCTTTGAGATTATCTCCAATTTATCCTCCATATACCTTGTTTTTACATAGTTTCACAATCATCTTGATCGTTAGACTGTGAATTCCTTGAGGGTAGGGATTATTGTTGTTGTTGTTGTTGTTGTTGTTGTTTGCCTGCCTTTGTATCCCCAGCATTTATCACAATTCCTAGAACATAATAGTTGCTTAATAAGTGCTTATTGATTTGACTTATACACAAATCACTGAGTTAGCGACTGATGGAGATACAACTTTGAATAAGATGCTCCCTGCCTTCAAATGACTTACAAGGTAGTAAGACAAAATAATCAATGTATACATTGTAATACAAAGTATTGTGAAAGTACTTAAGAGAAATTCAAATGAATTGCTACGCTATTTCAAAGGAGAAGTAACAGTACTGGTTATGGAGAATCATTTGTTCAGTCAAGAAATGTTTACTAAGCACCTACAATTCAGCAGGCATTGTACAAAGTGCTAAGAATACAAAGAACGGTGGGGAAAAGGTCTTTCCTTCAATGACCTCATGATCTAATGGGAGAAGACAACACACAAAAATAAGTTGAAGGTGGGGCAGCATAACTGATGGGGTGTGTGTGTGTGCGTGCGTGTGTGTGTATGTATATGTGTGTGTGTGTGTATGTATATGTGTGTGTGTGTGTGTGTGTGTGTGTGTGTGTGTGTGTGTGTGTGTGCAGAGAGAGGAGGTATGATAAAGTACAAAAGAGTTCAAGGTGGGAAATTATGAGATGGCTGCCCTGGGTGCTCTCCTCACCTGGAAGATCTGGGAGAAACTCTCCTTTGTCCATCATCCCTCCTCTCTAATCAGAGGGAGAGAGGAGCACCAGGGGCAGGGGGTACTAGAAATCAAGTAGGGTTACTTTACAAAGGCAATAGGGTATATAACATTTAAATTGTTAGAGATGTTAGAAGATGAAATTCTAAGCAAAGAATAGAGATAGTGATTAAGGAAGTGATGTGTGAATTCTGGACATACCAAGAAGGCCAGGTTGGCTGGAGCAGAAAGCACTGAAGGAGACAGGTGTGAGATAATAATGGAAGGATGTAATTTCATTAATAAAAATCAAGCCAAAGAAGATGCATTACTATCTACCTTGCTGCTACACTTAAGGACTCTGTGGCTAAACTCCCAATATGTGTTGCCTTCTCTTTGGAAATGTGACCTCATTGGAAGCTGGGATTGTTTTACTTTTCTCGTTGTATCCCCAACACTCAGCAAAGTGCTTGCCACATAGTAAGAATTTAGCAAATAGTTGTTCATGTATTCATTTAATAGGGTTAGATCATCAGCAGCCTTATATATCAAGTTAACAGGCAATAAAGAGGGTTTGAGAGGTTTTATTCAGTGATGTGATATGACCTAGGCATTAGGAAGATTAATCTGGCAGCATCTTATAGGATGGATTGGAAGAGGAATAGTCTGGAAGCAAGATCAGTTAGAAACCTCTAGTTTAGATGACAAGTAAGGAGGGCCTGAAATAGGACAGTGTTATACAGAAAAGATAGGAAAGAATCCGTAGGAGGGACTAGGGGGGCTCAGAGAGGTGAAATTATAAACTTTGGGCAACAGAACTAATAAGCATCAGTTACAATTCAAACCCAGGTCTCTCTGGACTCCAAGAGCTTTCTGATATATAACACTCTCTGTCCCATATTAGATACATATGCTATATTTGCTCCT